>NC_051319.1:67453256-67760449 GCF_015220235.1 Choloepus didactylus | reverse complement strand
TCTAATCAGCACTAATATGTCTGCCCACACAAGATTGCATCAAAGATAATGGCATTTTGGGGGACATAATACATTCAAACTGGCACATTGGCTGAGAGTGTTTTATTTCTTATCCTGAAGCCCTTCACTGTCTTTTCCTGCTTCCTAAAGCTCTCCAAGTTTTATTGTATTTCTGGTGACTGCCAGCATATTTTCTAATGAGGACAGAGGGTGTCTTGGCTGAGTATTTGCAGTAAGCTGTTAGTGGCTGCAGCAGATGTTTCTGCATTTACACAGAATGCAATCGAGTTTCCCATTAGGAGCCAATACACAGAGAGGGGAGACCTTCAACTTCATAGCACACCAGGGTTAGAGAGGAACATTTAATAGAGTTTACTTGAAACGCTACTCAATCAAACTGCAGTGAGTTTTAGGTGGACTTGACACATACGAATGCATTCAAAAGGAATTTTTGTGAGTTAAAAATATTAGGTTGTATACTGTAATCTCATGCTTAGTGACCCTACAATTTATAATCAGTAGCCATTCCTTCCCGATCATGACTGTCATTGATTACCATAAAAATAAAAATTAGATTAACAAAAACCGAACAAGAATCCCACAGTTAAAAAAAGAGCCTCACCAATTTGCCTCAAGCCCAATCCACGCTGTTAGACTTTTGCTGCCTGTGTTTCTACTAAATTGTTAGTCTCTTTTTCTTTACTAATTTTGAGGAACAAAACAGGCATATGTGTTTTAGCTTTCACTATGTGGCTCAACAGTCATACACAAATAGATGTCATGAACATCAGTAAATATATAAATTGATAAAAATTGAAGGTCTATTTACTTGGAAGGGGCCAGTTTCTAATAAGCAGGAGTTACTCATCATTATTTGAGGTTTCCTAAATGAGGGAGTGCCCCCAAGTAATCTATATGGTAATATGATATTATTTTGAAGGTCCAATATCATTATGTGGGATTGAGCTCTAAACAATACTTGATTAAAAAAGAGAAAATAAAATTGACAAAAGCAGTGGGGATGGAAGCCCTAACTCCTTTCTAGAGAACTGCCCCTTAGGACAGAATTGCTAATGTCATCAGACGAAGGCTCTGGGCTTCTAAAGCCCAAATCTTTACCTCTGGTGGAGTGTATTTCTTAGATGTCAGATCTGCAACTAGGTGACAGCGGATCAGAGACTGTAGTTACATTAATTCTTGGTGCTGAGAACATCTAATGGCATTGGACAAGGACAGCTGCAATATAATGTAATGTTCCTGTCCTCCATTTCATGCTATACCTGATTTTTTTCTCTCCCTGTTACATTGATTGATTCAGTAATGTAGAATGTTTGCTTTCCAGCTGGCAGATCTAATTGTAAATAAACAGCTGCAAGCTGCATTTAGACAGTGGATGATGTTGGCAGGTACAAGAGCAGGGTGTGCGGGGATGATTTAGGACCTGGGCAGTGGAGTGTGTGGTAGGCAGGCAGGAGAATATTCAGCTACAGAGGTCTTGCCTGGCTCAGTACAATCTCAAGGCTAAGTATTTTTAATTGTAATGTAAAATATGGACTGGTATTTAGATGGTAAGGGCCAACATTATAGACTAAATATGAAAAAATTATAGGTACTCTATTATCCATGAGCGTTTAAAAATTTTTTGTGAATAATGGAATCAGGTATTGGACTAATTCTTGAAGACTGTTTCCCTGGACAAGGTAGATTTGAGAATTCTGCCCGAAAGCAGCAGGAAGATGAATGCGGAGTGGGGAATTCTGCTCGGCCTGTGAGATGATGTGAGGACAATAGTGACAACAATAACAAAATGGCAGGACCTGGGTGTTTGTCATTGCTTTAGTTATATAGGGATTGGGTAGTTCAACCCTGACATTCTCAGATATGGGAAACTGGAGCCTGGAGGTGAGCTGGGAGCACTTCTATTTTCTTTCTGGATTCTCCTTGAAGTTGTGGCCCTCTTTCTTATACTTTGCATCAGAATATCCTGGATGTTTTATGTTTTATTTCTCTTCCTTCCTCCCTCCCCAGCTTTCCTATTTACTTATTTTTGTTACAAACAGCATTTAGATCTTCAAAGTCTTTTCTCCTGATTTTTTATTCTTACCTGGTTCACCAGAATGCCCCTTCTTCTTTCAATTCTGTCTTCCTCTTCATATTCCCTCTCAGCCATTTACAAAGCATACTGACATGTTAAAATTCAATCAACAACTCTTCCTGGAAAGAAACCGTTTTCTTCCCTAAAATATTTTATATGGGGGAAGAGGAAGGCAAGGGAGTGCATTGGTTATCTCATTTAATAGTCACAACTGCCCAGTGGGGCATTTACCTTTACCTGCTTCAACAAGCATGAAAATTTAGGCTTGAAGAGATTTAGTAACTTGCCAATGACTAAGGAGCTAATAACGGAACAGCCTGGATTGGTTTCAATCTGTTGTACCCCGAAGTCCATGTTCTCTCCACGTCTCATGGAGGAGATGTTGGCTCTGTCTTTGCCAGTTTCTTAATTCACATACTTTCTAGAGGCAGAATATCTTGCCGCAGTCTTCTCAGAGTTCAGAGTAGCTGTGTATATAAGTATAGAGAAGGAGGCCTCTTTAGATGGCAAACTGTGTGCCATATTGTAGTTTATAAAAGGCTGTAGGTCTGTGTCCAATTTATACTTCTGAAAGATCCTGACAATCAGTAATAATGAGGATTTGAATCTATAATCTGAATTTACTTAACAAAATAATTAAATATTTAAAGTCAGCACATTTAGAGGCTAGAAGGAATTATAGATAGCACTCTCATAGAATTCCATCCCTATATTAGTATGCACAGCAGTACATTCTTAATTTTTGTCATAGCTGTTTTTAGTTCTCCTATCTACATTTGCCATGGCGATTAGGACTGGAGGGAGCTTGTGGTGCCCTTGGAAGTGAGGGAAAAGAGAAATTGTGACACTAAATACAAAATGAGCCTAGTCCTCATTGCAGTGGAAACCACTCAGAAAAGTTAATTAAACTCAGGAAATAGGCTGCAAGATAATTAAGTTGAGGCCTAATTTTGCACTGCAGGCATTCTATATTGTTTTTGCAAGGGTCCAAAGGAACATAAGATAGAAAAGCTCCAGGTTGTGGCTTGATTCATAAAAGATCATTATCTGTAGATAAATGGCTAGATAAAAAGGTAATGTGTGGGTGGCAAATGGTATTTTCTAAGCCAAAAGTGATAATTATGCTATAAATATAAGGTATTTATCATTTCTTTTGATGATCAGTAGAACTGAGAGTTGCCAGTATACCTGATACAGGAAACAATAAATGTATGAACCCTAAATCTAAGACATAAGACATAAAAGTAATGGTTGATTTTCTAAGTAATGGTTGATAATCAATTCCTTATTTTATCTCATGAGCTTAGGTATATTTTAAACCCTAAGGCTAGATGCAGCCTTGATCACTACCTTATTACCTTGCATGTGACAGAATAAAAAATCTATCCAAAGTCAGGGGCAAATCCATCATCTCTCCTTGGTCTGCCACCCTTGGAGGAGGGGATGTTTGCATTCTAACTGGACTTGCTTTTTACAAAGCCCTGCTGGCTCTTACTCAGTACCCTGTAGCCTTCAAGGGCATTGGCTATTGATTAAATTTTCAGTTGTCTAGTGTTTATTCTAGTTTTCTTATGCCTGATGTAAACATGACACTGCTCTTGGAAAAGAAGAGGATTTATTTAAAAATTCGCCTGGGATCTGGCCAGTTCCTTTTGTCTATTTTTTTTTCTTTGCTTAAAAATCAAAACAAAACCCAACAATATTCTGTAAGACAAGAAGGAAAAGAGACCAAAATCTGTCAATTTGTTGCCAAAACAAATCATGTCAGTTCTCTCTCTTATTTACTCTTTCTGGGAAGATCTGAGTCAAGACAACTTGCCTTTGGTTAAATTTGAATTGTGGCCACTCCTAACACTCAGTGCTGTATGATTTTCCCTGCTGTCTGACACCAAAATGGACTTTGGGGAGTTCTTTCTTTCATTGTGTATCTCTTTGCTGACATTTTGCAGGTAACCTGGAGATTCCTAGTGCATTCTGATATATCACCAGAGAAAAACAGGTACAAAATATATCAGGATATTATATGGGACATTTTCTGTTGTCTTATAATTTTGGTCTAAAAGCCCAAAACTGAGGACAGGTGGCATTGAGTTGTTCACAGGTTCTACAGAGAGTGGCCAAGGAGCAGCCAGGCACCTATCCCCTCCAGTACTTACTAAGAAGTGGTTTTGACTGCTGCCCTTCCACACTCTGAAAATAAAGATCAAGGTTGGCTGAAAGAGGGAATCTATTTGCCTCAGGAGCTGAATTAGTGGGGAGCCAATAGCATTTCTTTTCCCATCCCATCCTTCCAAACTAAGTAAGGGTTGGGATCCCTGAATGGCACTCCTAGGAAGTGGGGAGTCTGAAGGAAGGCGAAACTGGCATCCCACTTCCCACTGCATACTTTATCAATAGGAAAAATGGTGGCTCTGCGAGAGGGACTCTGGGGAGCACTGAGGTGAGGGTTTCCTTGGGAACTTCACTCAAGTCCTCAGGAGTTGAATGCTGCTGCCTGCCTCTTACCTGGAGAATTCTGGTGGTGTATGGCTGGCTGGAACAGCCCTCCACTAATGGTGGGGAAGGGGCAGAGTGGAGCAGACTGCAGGTTCGTCTTTTGAAGTGGCAAAGATGCATGCATTGCCTGTAGGTCAAAAAGAAGTTGCACAAGTTGGTTGAGCTTGAGCCATCTTAAGGTTAGCCTGCTCAAGAGGGTTGACTCCTGGAGCAAGAGAATGTCAACAGCAAGGGACTGGGTTGTAGGACTCAAGGGTCCCAAGTAGTCAGAGAGCACATTGTCCACAGCAAGGAGCTCTGCGGTGTGGAAGTCCCTGTGGGACCACCAAAAACCCACCATACTGAAGGGTATAGCTGACTAGCCTGCAAGGGTCAAGAGAGAACTATAAGAGCAGCTTCTGGGAGAACTGATGTAATGCTTTTGCTTCCTTTCCTTTAATTCTTCCTCTCCCTGCTTTGATCCTGGACAAAATGGCAGCAGGAAGGGAAAAGGAAGGAAGAAACATGGCTCCTTACCCTTTGAAGGTTTCTAAGCCACAGGTCAGACATAGTCATGGAGAAGGGGAGAAACTTTGGGTGTGAAAATGGGTTTTCCAGTGGACTGAAATTGTTATTCAGTATACTTTAATTATCCCAATGAGATTTGCTCTTATAACTGAAAGTGGCAGGAAAGTTATGATCTCTGCTCAAGACGTCATCCAGGGAAGATGGGAGAGATGACAGAGCATGTTTAAAAGTAGTGATATGAGAAAAGTAAGTGTTTCCTGCTTATAGCCCATCAGGAGTAGTCCAGTCAACAAACTTGTTTCACTGGAAAGGAAAAAATTCTTATTAAAATAGAGAGGGGTTAGATTCTCCCTGACTCTTATTTCCTTAACTATTAGGACATGGGTCCTTCATAGAGGTTCTGGTTTAGGAGTACAGTAAAATGGGCTATTGATATGGAGTAGTGTGTGTGAAGTTTATAAAGTAGAAAGTAAGTGTTTTCTTTCCAGTAAACCACTTAAGATGATGGCAGAGGGCCAATAAGAAATGATGCATGGTCCTTCTGAAATTAAAACAAGTCATTCCCAGGGATGAGCCTGGCCTTGGCATTGTGGGATTGAGAATGCCTTCTTGACCAAAAGGGGGAAAAGAAATGGAACACAATAAAGTTTCAGTGGCTAAGAGATTTCAAATAGAGTCGAGAGGTCGTTCTGGAGATTACTTTTATGCAAGCTTCAGCCAGATACTGCAAATTGCCACAGTATGCCAAGCCCCAACCAACAGTATTCCTGAAAACCCTAAAGAATACTCTGGGCTCTATCAAAGACTCTATAAATGTTTTACCTTGTAAATTCATTTTTTTCAGAAACTTAAGGCCTCCAGATCAATCCTATGCCAGATTGATCCTAAGCCCTGAAACCCAGAGGTACCAATCTCTCCAAGAACATCAACCAGTTTCATTCCTCTACCCCATTAGCTCAACACTCCTTTCCAGCATAAAGATGTTAAAATGGTCATTGCCCAGATATCCCTGAAGATGGAGAGAATGATCAAAAGAGAAGGAGAAGGTATAACTGAGAAATTAGGATTTAGCAAATGATGATGACTACTGAGTCATTATATAGATATTTCCTTTTAGTTTCTAGGATTTTAGAAGAGCTAGAAGGTAATACCAGAAATTGTTAAGCTGTAATCCAGTAGCCCTGGTCTTTGATAATAATTGTATAGCTATAATGGCAAAAAAAAAAAAAAAAAAGTTGGTTGTCCATGTTTGTATGGATGAACTTGTAGATGTTTTATTCTGTTCCACTGATCTACATATCTATCTCTGACAATACTACACTGTCTGTTAACCTACCTTTATTGTAAGTCTTAATATTGGGTAGAGTGCAATAGTAGGGGTCAATAAGGGGGAGAGATAAGGGGTATGGGATGTTTGGGGTTTTCTTATTTCTTTTTCTGGAGTAATGTAAACACTCTAAAATTGATTATGGTGATTAATGCACAACTATGTGATGATACTGTGAACCAATGATTGTATACTTTGGATGGATCGTATGGTGTGCGAATCTATCTCAATAAAGTTACATTTATTAAAAAAACAAACAAACAAACCGAGTAACAATTTTTTCCTTATGACAAATTGAAGAAGTTGTTAATATGAGAGGAAAGATCTAGTCAAAAGGATGCTTGCTTAAATCTCGAGAGTCTTGGGTCAATGGGACTAATCACTTCAACTAAATAATTAGGGACTAGACATGTTCAGTACTTCAACAACATGAGTGTGGAATCTGTTCATAGAGGCTCATTCCCTGTAATCTGGATAATGGGAGCAAAGAGAAAGTGTCAGCCATAGTTAGAGGAATGGGTGAATTTCTCCATTCTTAGAAAACCTTCTACGATGGAATAAGGGGAGTTAATAGGGAGGAAATCCATGAGCTGTTGTATCATACCTGGCCTCCTGGGGTAGAAAATTGTGCTCACCAACCCATTATACCTGCTACCTGTTTTAAATGAGATCTGGACGATGGGGATTACACCATCTAATCCAAAAGACCTCAGAGCATTGACTCCTTAGTGTGAGTTGGAAAGCTTGTCCCGTGGCCTGGCCATCAGACTTTTAAGAATCAAAAAGTAATATAAAGACAGCTAATTTTACTTACATTTTTACTTGAGTAGTTACTTTGTGCCAGGTACTGTTCTAAGCACTTTATGTATTAGCTCATTTGGTGCTCGAAAAGAACCCCTGTATTAGGTATTATTCCTCCCCTCTTTAATTGAGAACATGGTGATTTGGTGAAGAATACACAGCTGGAAGGCGGCGGAGTTGAGAAGTCTGGCACCAGAGCTATAAGCTCTGACACCATGAAACATTTAAGACAACAATATCTCATCCTAAAATCATTCTGATTGCCCCAGCCACACACTCTGCTGCCACAGAGGCCAGCATCTGGGGCTCTGTCATGGCACCGACATAACTGTCTTTCATCTGTTAAAATCGTGGAGAACACCAGCTTCCGGCACAAATGGACTCGAGTGACTGAAACAGCTGTGGGTAAAAACATTAAAAGGGCACTACCACAACTTCAGTGCTGAGCCTTATTTAGGACAGGTATCTGGAGAATGAATGTGAAACAGTCCAGAGTGCTGGAAGTAATCTGAAAGTTTTCTAGAATAATTAAAGAACTGGAGGTCCATGTTGGCAACTATTTTGCCCTTCAGCTTTCCACATGGTCATTTTAAATGATTCTGAGACGCTAACTGGAGATTGTCACTGATATGATAAAATTGTTTCTACTATGGAACACAGGACTTGTCATAGTTTCAATTCTGGAAAAGATATCTAGTATGCCCTGTGAGTGATATTTATTAACCAAATAACCAATGAATTTATTGCTAAATCTGTACCTAAAAAAAAATCACCAGCAGCAATTTGCATCTACCTGCACAGCACAGTAATATATTTTCACTGTCTTGCCCCAGGGATGTGTAAATTTTCTTGCTCTTTGCCACACAGTTGATAGAGGAAAATTTAAATCATGTGCAAGCTTGAAGGCTTTATCTTCACCTATTACAGTGATGATGTTTTAATTACGGGAAACAGAAAAGCTGTTTTCTGTGTTTCACCTTTATTGTGTTTATGACTTTCAGGGGATGGATGATTAAATAAAAGAAAGTTCATGAATTCTGCCATATAGTTACATTCTTGGAAATTCAACCATTTGGAGCTGGTAGAAAAATACCCACACAGACTAAAACCAAACTTCTCTGGCTCAAACCTTACTCTAATAACCACAAACTTCTGTGCCTTTTGTTGTTAGTGGAGGCCTTAGAAAAAAATAACAGGTCGAGTTTCTCCTTTTTCTCTATTAGGCAGAAGCATTACTCCCATTCCTTAATGCAGCAAAGCCAGAATCAAACACTGTAGGCAATAAAGCACTCCCTCATTGTTAATGTGTAGTTTCCTTTTATATTCTCTCCATAATTTACAAAAACGTTACTGTGTTCATGGTGCTTCAGAGGGGTGGAGTGGAGGGGCGTCAGCTCCTGAGATCCAGGTGGCGACCATCAGTAAGGGACGGAAGCCAAGAGGAGGAGCTGGTTTAGGAGGTTGGCAGCAGCAGAAATGTGGGCTTCCCTGCAGCCTGACCCAGGGCTGGATGGGAAACAACCCCTGCTGTCTTACGCACATTACAAATATGGCCTTTGGTAGGAGGAAGTGGTGAGGAGGCTAGACTCTTATGACTTGCGGTAGTCACCCAAACCATTTTACTTGGCTTTAAAGAAAAGAACAACCCCCAAATCCTGGAGGACTTTTGATCATCCAGGAAGCTTGGATCACATAATGGATTTGGATTTTAAAAGGAAACTTATATATGACTGTTGATTTTCTATATATGGAAACAAAGGCTGAGGGAAATGAAAGTTAGTGGCAGAGCTGGGCTAGAATCCATATCTGGTTCCTGGACTAGGGCATTTCTAGTGACTCTGTTTGAATATTGTCTGTCAAGTCTTTTAAGATAATGTCACTGGAAAAATGACTCCTATTATTGACACTTAATGAGTGTATCTCCTACAAGAACTTGATCTCCTAACAGAAATATCCCTATTCTTAACTGTTAGTTGAGAGGTGGGGTAGCATCTAGCTCAGACTGCCAGAGATATGTCCCAGTTCCACCCCCATTGTGTTTTTAGCCTCCCCAAGCCTCAGTGTTTTCATCTGTAAAACTTGTGCAAATAAATTATTAGGCAAAACACTATAGTGTATAGCACAAGGCAAGTACTATTAAATGTTAGCTACTGTTATTCTATACTATCTTATTTTTTTTTAAATAAAAAAATACATTAACAAAGATCAAAAATCAAAAGGTATGAAAGCATAGAGAGTGAAAATTCCACCTCCCACTCTTGTCCCCCAGCCAACCAGTTTTGCTTTCCATTGGCAGTTATTTTATTTTTTTAGTGATTTTATGTATACATTAGCAACTGTGATTAGATATCCCATTTAAAAATTCAAATGGTACATGCTATATACTGGGTTCTGCCTTTGTTTTTTCACATCTTTGAACTTATACATATATATAACTGTAAAGAACTTTAATAGCTGCATCACACTATATAGAATTGATTTACTGTAATTTATTTATTTATTTTTTGGCCGCCGTTAATAGATGTTCAGATTGTTACCAAGCTTTTGCTCTTATTAACTATACTGCAATGAGTAGCCTTGGACATATGTTATTTGCATATGTCTGTAGGATAAAATCCCAGAAGTAGAATTGCTGGGTCAAAGGGTATGTGCATTTAAAATTTTGGTAGGTACTGCCAAAAGACCCTCCACAAGGGTTATATCCATGTGTGATCTTAATAGCAATGAATGAAAGTGATTTTCCCCCTGCCAAGACTGAATATTATCAAACTTTAGGGTATTTGCCAATCTGGTAAGTGAATAGTGATATCTCTACTAGTTTTGACGCACATTTCTTTTGTTATAACTGAGGCTGAACAGTTTTTATATGCTTAAGAACCATTTTTACTCACTTTTTCTGCAAACTATTTTTCATATCCTTTGCTAATTTTTCTATTGAGTTGTTTTTATTTTCCATATAAATTTGCATTTATTTTCTTTGAACATTTAAAATATGTGATTATAAAAATAAAAACATATGCATATAAAATTCAAAAGTTATGGAAGGGAATAAAAAGATAAATAAAATTTTGCTCTTCTCATTATCAGCCTGACTAATTCTCATTCCCAGAGATGAGTGTTAAGCAAATTTTATACATGTGTATAACCGTATATGTGTGTGTCTATATATATTCTCATTTTTTACAAAAATGGGAGCAACTTATATATACTGTTTTGCATTTTGCTTTTCTTATTTGGACACATTTTCTTGTCAGTGTACCTAGAACCATCTCATTTTTAATGACTGTATATATTTCAGTGGTATCTTAAATAAGTACATTTACCTCAAGGGGTTCAAGATGATTCATTAGGGTGTGGGAAAAATATTACATCTTCCACTTACATTTTTTATCTCATTACAATTTTTAATTTTTGTGTATATTTCATAGTATCCACAATATATAGCAAGTCTATATGCATACAATTGAAAAATAAATATAATTGAAAATATAATAGAATTCATATTAGGAATGTGTGTTTTATATATATACGCATGTATTACTGAAGGGTTATGCGAGTGAAAAATGTTTGGTGATAATTGCCACAATGCATTTACTGCCTTTTGTTAATAGATATTTAAGTTGTTTCCTGTAGTGATTTGAGAATATGTCCGCAGATTCTTTTTCAAAAGGTGGAGTGTAATTTCCTCCCCTTGACTGTGGTCCAGGGACTGAAGGTTTTACTGAAACTCAGCACCAATTTGCCCACCGTGTGAGTGAGCCTCCTTGGATCCTTCAGCCCCAGAAGCCTTCAGAGGGCTGCAGCTCCTGCTGACATCTCAATTCCTCCTTCCTGAAAGACCTGAGTCAGAACCATTCTGTTTTCCCAAGTTCCTGACCCACAGACACCATGTGAGAGAATAAACGTTTACTGCTGTTTTAAGCAGCTAAATTTTGTTTGTTACGTGGCAACAGATAGCTAAATAGTCCTGATTTTACTGTTATAAAATTGCTGCAAAGAAATTCTTCTCTGTGTATATGTGTCTATTTGCATTCTTGTATATTTATGGGATAAATTCCTTGACGTGGAATTATTGGGTCAAGGGACAGGTATCATAAACATTTTGATAAATATTGTCACATTACCTCTGCAAACGTAAATAAATTTATACCATCTTTTGCCTGCAATCTTGTTAGCACTGGGTACTATTTATTTTTAAGTTTTCCAAATTGATAGATATTTGTTTTAATTTGCATCTCTTTAATTGGCAAGTTGTATATTTATTTATATGATTATATGGTCATTTGTAATTCATAGGTTTTGCTCATTTTTTCCTTCTGGTTCTTGGCCTTTTATTGATGTATGAGCTCTTTGAATAGTCAGAAAATTTGATTTTTGTTATGAATATTGTAAATAATTTTTCCAAGTTTTCTTTGTGTTTTAACTTTAAACCAGTGTGCATTAAACTTTATTTTTCCTGTATAAATTTATTTTTACCAAATAGTTAGTCAACTAAATATATTTTATCTTTTTATTTATGATTTCTGAACTTGTTACATGTTTGGAAATGCATTCTCCATTTCAAGATTATATTAAACAATTCATCTAAATAGTATCCAAAATTCTTCTTTTAAATATTATTTAACATTTCAAATGTGTGATCTGTTTGGAATTACTTTTGGGGTAATTAGAGATGTAGATGTCCATCTTATAATTTTTTCCCTGTCAAATAACTAACAAATTTTCCCAACACTTTCTAGTCTAATCCATTTTCTAATGGAAATATCTCCTTTATTAGATAATAATTAACAATCATATTTGTGTCTTTTCTAGACTTTTTGTTGTGTTCCATTAATTACTACACTATTATAATTTATATTTGTATTTGGCAGAGCTACTCTCCTGTCATTAGACTTATTTTTTAGACTTCTTCCTGATCATTTAAAAATATTTAATCTTTTAAATAAACTTTAGATGATTTTTTTGACCAAGTTGCCAAAAGCAAACCAAAACTAAAGAAAAAACAAAACAACCCCCCCCCGCAAAACACAAAAAACAAAAAACAAAAAACAAAAAAAAAAGGAAAAAGAAAAGAAAGGAAGGAACAATGGCAGGAAGAAAAGAAATTCTATAGGAAATTTGGTTATATCACATTGAATCTTAGATTAATTTTGGGAGACTTCCTAATCCACTCTAAAAAAAAGGTCTTTCCATTTACTTGTGACTCTATTGTGTCCTCACTCCTCAGCAGTTAAATCTTTAAAAAAAAATATAGTTCCTATATGTTTATTGTCTACATATCCTTTTTTTCTTTCTCAAAGTATTCTTTTTTCAATTACATTTTTTTTCTATATAGGAGATCTGCTTTTTATTCAATTATTTTATAATCAAACTGTTTACATATCCTCATTATTTTAGTAGTTTTATCAAGAGACTATATTTGCATTTTCACAATACTGTCATATATTCTGCAAATAACTAGATATTGTCTCTAATAGTCTTCTAATGTTGAACTATCCTTTTTATTCCTGATAAGAATTATATTTCATCATGGCATAATATTCTGTTAATAAAATTCCTTGAATCTATATGCTAATATTTTATTTAGGAGCAGAACACATCTAATTATAAAACAGATTGACTAGTAGTTTACTTTTATGCTGTTTGAATATCAGTCTTATGATATTCCATAAAATTTTTTTTATGCCCTGGAGAAGTTTAAATATGATCAAACTATCCATTTATTGAAAGTTAAAAAAATGCATCTGTGAAACCATATGTTATTGGATATTCCTTTGTTGACTTTTCTCAGTTGTTTTCCAATGTTTCAATTTCTGTCTTTGTTTTGTAAAATACATGCTTTAATTTTATTTATATCATTGCAAATTTATGTGATGCAACATCATATTTTTTGTATCTTTATATTGTAGTAATATACATACAACTCAAATTTTCCTTTTTAACTAGTTTTGAGTGTATGATTCAGTAGTATTAATGAGTGTATGATTCAGTAGTATTAATCACATCCACAATATTGTGCTACCATCATCAGTATTCAATATCCCATCTTTTATATCACTTCAAACAAAAACTCTGTACCCATTAAGCAAAAATTCCTTTTATCTCTCCTCCCCCTCTTCCCAGCCCCTGCTAGCCTATAATCTACTGTGTTGCTATGAAATTTGCTTCTTCTGGGTATTTCATCATATACATGAGATCATACGATATTTGTCTTTTTGTATTTGGCTTTTCTTACTCAATACGATATTTTCAATATTCATCCACACTGTAGCATGCATCAGTACTTCATTACTTTTTACAGCTGAATGATATTCCATTGTGTGTATGTACTACATTTTGTTTATCCATTCATCTATTGATGGGCCTTTGGATTGCTACCATATTTTGGATATTGTGAATAATGCTTCTATAAACATCAGTGTACAAATATCTGAACCTTGCTTTCAATTCAAGAAGTGGGATTGCCAGGTCATTTGGTAATTCTATTTTCAACTTTCTGATGAACTGTGAAATTGATTTCCACAGTGGCTGCACAATTTTATAATGCCATGAGCAATGTATAAGGGTTCCGAATTCTATGCATCCTTGTCAACACTTATTATTTACTGTTTTCTAAACAACAGCCATCCCAGTTGGTGTGAAGTGGTATCTCATTGTGTTTTGACGTGCATTTCCCTGACGATTAATGATGTGGAACATCTTTTCATGTACTTATTGGCCATTTGTATATCTTCTTTGGAGAAATTTCTATTCAAATTGTTTGGCCATTTTAAAATTGGGTTATTTTCTTTCTGTTGTTGAATTGTGGCATTCCTTTACATATTCTGGATATTAAACCCTTATCAGATGTATAATTAGCATGTATTTTCTTCCATTCTGTAGGCTTTTTCACTTTCTTAATAGTGTTGTTTAATGTACAAAAGATTTTAATTTTGATGAAGTCCATTTTGTCTATTTTTCTTTTGTTGCTCATGCTTTTGGTGTCATATCTAAGAAATAGCTACCAAAGCCAAGGTTTTGGAAATTCCCCCTATATTTTTTCTAGGAGTTTTATGGTTTCAGTTCTTATGTTTAGGTCTGTGATACATTTAGAGTTAATTTTTGTATATGGTGTAAGGTATGGGTCTGACTTCATTATTTTGCCTTGAATTTTCCCAGTGTCATTTGTTGAAGAGTCTGTTCTTTCCCCAATTAACATACCTGGCACCCTTGTAAAAAATCAGGTGGCCATGGACATATGGGTTTATTCCTGAACTTTCAATTCTATTCTATTGGTTTATAGGTCTATTTTTATGCCAGTATTATATCTTTTTTGATTACTGTATTTTTGTAGTAAGTTTTGAAATCAGGAAGTGTGAGACCTCCAACATTGTTCTTCCTTTATAATATTGCTTTGGCTATTTGCAGTCCCTTGTGATTCCATATGGGTTTGAGGATTGGATTTTCCTTTGCTGTAAAAAAGGATGCTGGGATTTTGATTGGTATTGAGTTGAATCTGTAGATTGCTTTAGTAGTAGTATTGACATCTTAATAATATTAAGTCTTCCTATCTATAAGCAGGGGTTGTCTTACCATTTCATTTCTTTCACAACAGTGTTTTGTAGTTTTCAGTGTACAAGTCCTTCACTTAGTTGATTAAATTTATTTCTAAGTATTCCATTCTTTTAAGAGCTATTGTTTGAGGAATTTTTTAAATTCCATTTCAGAATATTAAAATATCATATTTTAAAATATTTATTATCTAACAGACTTAAATTGCTGGTATTTGGTGTTGACTGAGCCTGCAGTTCATTAAGCGTGCCAAAAAAAAAAAAAAATGAGTTTGGGAGTGGTGGCAGTTAGAGAAAGCTTTCTGGAAGGTACTACTTCTAGTGACTAAAAATTAGAGACCACTAATAAAATGAAATATTTCTTGAGCTTCTGAAAAGATAAAGCAACGTTTGAACTGAATAAATAGGAAAGGGGTATTTATTTGTTTATAACCAAAATAAAAAGGAAATAGGATTTGGAATTTTATTTGGAGAAATTATGCTATTTTAAAAAGGGAGAAATAGAATTTCATTTAAATTCGAATGTAATTATTTTCCTCTCTTAATGAACTATTGAAACATGTTCTTTTATTTCAGGTGCTCTTCTTTATAATGCAAATGCTGCAAACTCTCTTGAAGCCTTACTTCTACATTAAAATTGTTTCCAATTCCCCTCTACCCTGATATAGATAAATGCTAAATTGAACAAGATGGTGTATTTACACTTTTCTTTGGGAAGAACTTTCTTTATTTCTATACTCAGTATATACATCTGTTATAGATCAGTACTCTGACATATGGCCAGATACCTATGAAAGAACATAGCTTGATCTCTCTAATGGTTTCCATTATACTTGAAGAACCCAAGAAATGATATACATATGAACATACTTTTTTTTGGGGGGGGGGGGTGGCTTAAAACAGAAATTTATTCTCTCACAGTTCTGGAGGCCTGAAGTTTGAAATCGGTTTCAGTGAGCCGAAAGCCAGGGGCAGCCATGCTCCTTCTAGAGGCTCTAGGAGAGAATCTGTTCCTTGCCTCTTCCAGGCCCTGGGGGCTTTTGGCATTTGTTGGCTTGTGGCTGCATCTCCCTTTGCTTTGTCTTCACATTGCCTTCTCCTCTGTGTGTCTGTCTAATCTCCCTCTCCTTCTTTCTTATAAGGATACATGTGATTGCATTTAGGACCCACCCGGATAATCCAGGATGAGCAACTTCTTTCAAGATCCTTAACTTGATCACATATTTTGCCATAGAGGGCAATATCCATGTTTTGCCATCTGGGTAATATCCACAGGTCTGGGGATTAGGAAGTGGATATATCTTTGGGGCAAGGGTGGGGTAGGGGTGGGAAGTGTGGCATTTTTTCTGCCTATTGCCCTGCAGCAACCAAGAGTGCTGCCTGGAACTGAAAGGCCCGCTGGCCAGACTGCCAGGGCCCAGAGGAGCTGAGGGGACGTCTCAGGGAACACAGTCTTGTGCAGTTGACACCGGAAGACCCACTGTTGCAACACTGATGTCCTGGATTGTGAAACTGGGCAATTTCTGGTATCTGCTGTTGATGGTTTTACATTCTCCTTCTTTGCTGTCAGCTGGTGTTTCTCAGACTCAGAAACCAAGACTTTTCCTTCCCCTTCTCTTATTTTCTTAAACGTGTCATTTCTGTGGAAAACAAACAGGCTTGTTTCTAAGCTGCTTTTATGGACCTCATAATATCTATTCAGTAAACTAGAATCTTATTAATTTATTATAAAAGACAAGAGAATGTAATAAAAATACAAAAACATCTTTTGTTCATTGTCTCTTACTTTGTTCTTTGTTTTTAGAGGCTGTATTAACCTTAGGAAATCCTCTGTACAATCCTTTTGCCATCTGTGATATATAATAAACCATTTCTATCTTCCTGTATTTTAGAGCCCTAAAGCCTATTTGAAATTTTGAGTAAGCAATTTCTGCAACAGCATGGTATATATTTTTTTCTGAACTAATAATATTGAAAACTGACTTTTCCCTGTCCACAGAAGTGCTGCTACTAAACTTTATGCATTAAATTTAATACTACAAATCAAAATATCTGTGTTTTTCCACTTTCTGCCACCCTAAAAATATTAGTAGTGGAATTACATTGTAAGACAAGCCTTAGGCTATGAATATCACTGTTTCTCCAAGTTGGAAAAATTTCAGTTTCAATTAGACTGAAGCACATAGGGCAGGTAGAGGATCTCATTCAAAAGGAAAAAATATAACTACAGCTTTTCTCTTCAAGGTGGAAAACTGCCTTTGCTGAGCTCTTTTGTCAATGTTGCTCTACATAAAAAATTGTAAAGTCTCTTCATTTTTCTGGATATTGTTTTTCTTTAGTTTAAATTAAAATATGGTCTATATATTCTATAGAGCATTGAAATCTCTGCATACTGTTAGGCATCCAATGTATCAAGACACTTTACATGCAAAGTCTTGAGTTTTCTTTTGTTATTTGTTTCACTGCTACCTTACTGTGTGACACAGGAAATTCATTTTATTTCTCCCTACACTCAAATCTCTTTTATAGAATGCCAAAATTAATCTCATGGAAGAATTCTTCATAAGGAATGGTAACATTGTTGACTTGAAAGAGATGTGAATTCTTCTTATGTAGGACAATGCATACGTGGAAATAGTTAAAATTTTCCGCATTTCATCTTTAGGTGGATCCGGCTTTGAAATTCAGAACTTTGGTAATTAAAAGAAGAATAGTATGTGACAGTGGTGAAGGTAGATTAAACCTTCATTTTAAATAGTAGGCCAATAATGGTGCTCAATAGAGACTTGGTGTTGCTACTTGAAAACATTTGAACTGTATCAGGTAAAATATTTTTTCTTTTCTGTTGCTACAATCTGACATACAAATGTATTATACATATTTTTCAAAGGGGATTTTACAAAAAATAAGTTTTGACTTGTGATACTCAACCAAAAAACTCCCAATTGACAATTAAAAAAGGAGAAAAATATTTTTATGCCTTGTAGCAGAGATACTTAAGAGGATCCAAGCAATAAAAAGGAATCAAAAGGAACATACTGAGATGTTCCAGGGAACATAGACCAAGGGAAATAGACCAAGGCATGTTTTTGCCTAGGACACCCTGTTAGTCTTTAATATAAGTATTGACAAATTACATTTTATTAATAAAATTGTAAAAAATTTTTCTATATACTCAAAATAAGACATTGGGTATGTGGATGGAATATAGTATTGTAACTTAGAACTTTTTAATCACAATTATAAAATTGATTGTAAATATATGTATGGCATTACACAGACTCAGTACATAGAGCAGAAACTCACATGGGTGGTCCAAAATATTTGTGAGAGCTCTTTTTTTCTGAATTTCTTAATGGATTATTCCTTTCTCAGTATCAATTTTCCCTCTTTGCCTGTGTTGTTATTTTTATTTTAAATTTGAATTAGTCTAATGTTGATTTTTTTTTTAAACAAAGTCTAAAACTAATAAATAGCCCCAGTCCCTGATGTTGATATTATGAGATATCTACTGTCAATCTGTTAATTCTTTGGTAGATAATACTTTTTCTCCTTGGAGGTTTTTAGGATTTTCACTTTATTTTTGATTTTTGTTTTAAAATAAATTTTAAAAATAAATTTATCCTGCTTGGAATTCCATGGGCTTTTAATCTGAGGTTTCATGTCTTTCTTTAGTTTTGTGTAATTTTCTGCTATTATCTCCTTGAATATTGATTTTTTTACCATTTTATTCTTGTGGCATTTCTAGATGTATGTTGGATCTTATGAATCTGTCTTACATATGCCCATCTCTTTGTGTCCTTATACTGTGCTCTGGGGGATTTCATCAATTGCATCTTCCACTTTAGCAATTTTCCTTTTGGTTGTGCCCAATCTACTATATAGTCCATTTATTGACTATTTAAACTTCATTGATTACAATGTTAATTTCTAGGACTCTGCTCTTGATTCATGTCTCTTATTTTTATTTTTTGAACCATAAACCCACCTTTACATCTTTGAGGATCTTAACTGTTATTTAAATTTCTTTTTAGCTCATCCCTAACTATTACCTTTATTTTACCTTAATAGGCAGCCTTTTTTTTTTTTTTTGGGCCTCAAATACCTCTAGCCTATTTGCTGAACAAAATAAAAAACTTAACAAAATGACACATCAAAAGTGGGTTGCTTCAGAAGAATTTTGGTCAAATTTTTGTATAAATGATTGAAGCTTGCTGACCCTCCCCATACATGTTTTCCTTGCGGGATGCAAATAGGTTTAGCAATTTGTGACAGCTGGTTTTTTTTTGCTCAAGCTATCCACACTAAGATTTATGTGCACTTTTAACAGAAATAGAATGTTTAAATATTGCAACAAAAGAAATAAGTAATGTGTTCAGAGTTTGGTAATAAATCTTTCTCCAGAAATGGTCCCAGCTTGCTATTTAATTTTGCTGCTTTGGAAAAGAGAGAAGCATGCTCACTAAACATGCTTCACCTGAGAAGTGGATTTAAAACTGACTTGTTACTGCCTATTGTCTTTGTCCTGAGATGGACTATGAAAAGTTAGAACACTCCCTTGATTTGAAGGCATCTCTTGGTTGTGGGTAAAATCTCTGTCCATTGTCCATAAACCTGGGGTAGGGATAGAGGTCTACTGCTCTTTTGTTATCTGAAGCAAATAAACATCCCACTAACACAGGGCCCACTTTATTAGTGTGGGTGATACCTGAATATCATTTAAGTATTGTTTGAGGATAGAGGATAACGGTGTAACTGAAGTATGTTTAGATTAATCTTTTAGTTTATTAGTGTCCAGAAACTTCTGCTTCATTCATTTTAAAAGAATCAAAATTAGGTCTAGCTCAATGAATGGAGTCCCCTTGGATTTTAGTAAGTGCCTAAAACACCTCCCTGCATCCTAACCCTATCGGATGGATATTCTGTTGGTTGTGCAGTATGGGATCTTGCTTTGCACAGCTAGTGTGAACATGGGGTCTATATTGTACATGGGATAGGTCTGAGCCCCACGTCTTGTGGGAGATGGTTCTTTCTCAGCCATAACCATGGACAGGTGGACAGAGGTATTTGTGGACATGGAGGCTGTATCTGGTACCCAGCTTCAATTGCAGAGCATAGTTTGGGCCACATGCCTCATATAAATTGCTTTTGGGACCCAATCCCATCGCACCATTGAAAACCTTGTCTCAATATCCCATGCCTGGACCTGAATTCCTTTAGGCCATGAGGCTTAAGTATCCATTTATTATTGAGTTACTTTCTATTTTTAATCCATGGAGATTTTATTCTCTTATCTTCAAGTACAAATTCACACACTGATAGACACATCCATTATATTTAATCTATCATTTTAAGTGCTTGCTGCTAGAAGGGAAAGATTTTAACATGCTCTTAATCTGCTATCTTTATTTTTTTAAAATTTATTTAAAAAAATTATTTTTTAATTTTTAAAAATTCTTTATTTTTTATGTTGGCAAAATAAGCTCCATTTTTCTGTAGTTTGTTTACTTGTTAGATTTTTTAAAATGCTTTTCCTATAGAGAGGCTAAACTTGCATATAATTGAGCCTAAGAGTCTTCCCCTGAGTACCTCTTTGTTGCTCAGATGTGGTCCTCTCTCTCACTAACGGAGCCACCGTGGCAGGTGAACTCACTGCCCTTCCCCCTACATGGGACCCGACTCCCAGGTGTGTAAATCTCCCTGGCAATGAAGGATATGACTCCTAGGGATGAATCTGGACCTGGCGTCGTGGGATTGAGAACATCTTTTTGACCAAAATGGGGATGCAAAATGAGACGAAATAGTTTCAGTGGCTGAGAGATTTCAAATGGAGTCGAGAGGTCACTCTGGTGGACATTCTTATGCACTATACAGATAACCCTTTTTAGGTTTTAATGTATTGGAATAGCTAGAAGTAAATACCTGAAACTACCAAACTCCAACCCAGTAGTCTGGACTCCTGAAGACCATTATATAATAATGTAGATTACAAGGGGTGACAGTGTGATTGTGAAGACCTTGTGGATCACACTCCTTTTATCGAGTGTATGGATGGATGAGAGAAAAATGAGGATAAAAACTAACTGACAAATAGGATGGGATGGGGGGGATGGTTTGGGTGTTCTTTTCTTACTTTTATTTTTTATTCTTATTCTGATTCTTTCTGATGTAAGGAAAATGTTCAGAAATAGATTGTGGTGATGAATGCATAACTATATGATCATACTGTGAACAGTTGATTGTATACCATGGATGATTATATGCTATGTGAATATATTTCAATAAAACTGAATTTAAAAAAAAATGCTTTTCCTATATAATCAACTTCTTAGGAGTCATAGAATTTAAAATTTAGATTATAAAATAAATGCATTTTCTCTTTAACAGTCCAATACCAAATGTACTTCTTTTTCACAATAGGCCTTCTTTTTAAATTTATAAACAACTTTTAATTTGTCCTTCAAAAGCTAATTATAGGAAAGAACCTAAGATGGTGGCTAGGAGAGACGGCAAAAAAACACCTCTGTGAAAAATACTAGATAAAGGCCAGAAAGTCACCCAGAACTCCAGTTCCAGCGATGCACCAGCTGAACAAGGTCTGCCGAATCCACCGAGACCATACGCTTGGTGAAACCAGGAGTCTGCATTCTGAAATGAGTGAGTGAGCCTGCTGAATGTCCGGCAGCCACACTGCAGTGTGGGGAAACTGTGGGTTGGCATTTGGAGGTGGACTAGTTCTTTTTTAAAAAAAAACCAAATCAGCTGCAGATGCGGCAGCAAGAACCACACAGTGAAGCACAGCAGGAAAGAGCTGTGTGAATGCCTCAGTATCTGGCATGGAAGATAGCCTTTTGCACACCCACTGTTAGTTGTCTCAGAGTGAGGAGGGCAGAGGTGAGCCAAGAGGGGGAAAAACCATCCCCCTTGCAGCCATCTTTCTGGCAGGCTGGGAATGCTCCTGCCTCGTGCCGGAGCCACAGCCCAGAGCCGTGCCAAGGGACCTAGTGTGACAGGAAGTGTTTCTGGCAACACCGCACACACGCCATGATAATGGGCGTGGACAATAGCCTTTCGCACACCCACAGCTAATTGTCCCTGAGCTGGGAAGGCAGAGCTGTGCGAAAAGGGGGAAATTAACATTGTCTTTACAGCAGGCTGGGAATGCCCCTGCACGGCCTGGCGGCCCAGGGCTTCCTTTGAGGGATGATGGTGCACACTTGTGTTGTAGCACAGCCTTCCCTCAGCAAAGGCCCTAGAAGGGCATGGCTGGAAAGAGGAACCCACCCGGAAATCCCAGGGACCCTACGCCAATACCAAGGACTTGTGGGTCAGTGGCAGAGACAATCTGTGGCAAAACTGAAATGAAGGTTTAGACTCTTGCAACAGCCTAAAATCTCCAGGAACACCTGGGAAGTTTGATTATTGAAGCTGCCCTGCCTCCCTAACAGCTCAGACACATGCCCCACATTCAGGGCGGACAGCTCCAACAACACACCCAAACTTGTTGCACCAACTGGACCCCACAAAAACTGGACTCCCACACACCAAAAAGACAAAGTTGGGGAGAACTGACTTGAAGGGAATAGGTGACTCGTGGATGTCGTCTGCTGGTTAGTTAGAGAAAGTGTATGTCACCAAGCTGTAGATCTGACAAATTAGAGATTGGTGTCTGAATAATCCTTCATACCCTAAAAGAACCCTATCAAGTAAAGCAAATGCCAAGAGCCTAAAAACAACAGAAAATTTTAAAGCATATGAAAAAACCAGGCAATATGGATAACCCAAACCCAAACACCCAAATCAAAAGATCAGAGGAGACACAGGACTTGGAACAATTAGTCAAAGAACTAAAGACAAACAATGAGAGCATGGCACAGGATATAAAGGACATGAAGAAGAGCATGGCACAGGACATAAAGGACATGAAGAAGACCCTAGAAGAGCATAAAGAAGAAATTGCAAGAGTAAATAAAAAAATAGATGATCTTATGGAAATAAAAGAAACTGTCGACCAAATTTAAAAGATTCTGGATACTCATAGTACAAGATTAGAGGAAGCTGAACAATGACTCAGTGACCTTGAGAACCACAGAAAGGAAAATGAAAGAACAAAAGAAAGAATGGGGAAAAATAAAAAAAATCAAAATGGACCTCAGGGATATGATAGATAAAATAAAACGTCCAAATATAAGACTCATTCTTGTCCCAGAAGGGGAAGAGAAGGGTAAAGGTCTAGAAAGGCTAGTCAAAGAAACTGTTGGGGAAAACTTCCCAAACCTTCTACACAATATAAATACACAAAGCATAAACGCCCAGTGAACTCCAAATAGGATAAATCCAAATAAACCCACTCCAAGACATATTCTGATAAGACTGTTGAATACTGAAGAGAAGGAGCAAGTTCTGAAAGCAGCAAGAGAAAAGCAATTCACCACATACAAAGGAAACAACATAAGACTAAGTAGTGACTACTCAGTGGCCACCATGGAGGAGAGAAGGCAGTGGCATGACATATTTAAAATTCTGAGAGACAAAAATTTCCAACCAAGAATACTTTGTCCAGCAAAATTCTCCTTCAAATTTGAAGGAGAGCTGAAATTTTTCACAGACAAACAAATGCTGGGCGATTTTGCTAATAAAAGACCTGCCCTACTTCAGATACTAAAGGGAGCCCTACTGACAGAGAAACAGAGAAAGGAGAGAGATATATAGAGAAATTTAACAGACATATATAGAACATTACATCCCAAATCACCAGGATACACATTCTTCTCTAGTGATCAAGGAACTTTCTCCAGAATAGACCATAGGCTGGGACATAAAACAAGCCTCAATAAATTTGAAAAAATTGAAATTATTCAAAGCACATTCTCTGACCACAGTGGAATACAAATAGAAGTCAATAACCATCAGAGACTCAGAAAATTCACAAACACCTGGAGGTTAAAAAGGAGGGGTAGATGAAAACATTCCCGGATAATCAAAAGCTGAGGGACTTCATCACCAGTAGATCAGTCCTATAAGAAATGCTAAATGGAATTGTACAGGCTGAAAGGAAGGGACACTAAACAATTGACTGAAACTACATGAAGAAATAAAGATTTCCAGTAAAGATCACATGGTAAATATAAATACCAATACTACTGTATTTTTTGATTTGTGACTCCACTATTTACTTCCTACAGGATCTAAAATGCCTAAAGTGTAATGATAAATCAGTGGTTTTGAACTCAATGTAAAATAATTTTTGTCAAGAACTACATATACATAAAGATGGGGGAATGAAGGAGTATAGGAACATAGTTTATGTGTCCTATTGAAGTTAAGTTGGTATCAAAGAAAACAAAATTGTTATAGACTTAAGATGTTAAATTTAAGCCCTATGATAAACACAAAGAAAGTATCAGAGAATATGATCATAGAGATGAAAAGTAGAGTATGGGTTATGAGAAGTGGGGGAAGGGGCAAGTTAGTAAGAAATGAGTGTAGGGTTTCTGTTTGGGGTGAAGGGAAATTTCTAGTAATGGATGGTGGGAAGGTGATGGCATTGCAACATTGTGAATGTGATTAATCCCAGTAAACGGAATGCTTGGGAGGGGTTGGAATGGGAAGACTTACGCTGTATATATGTTTCCACGATTGAAAAAAAAAAGACAGTCTAAATAGGTAATGACAATTAAAGGCCATAGATGATCCTGGATGAGATCTAAGAATAGAGGAGAAAAGGCTCAAAAGGACACAATTGGGACACAAGAAAAAAATGAAATATAGAATGGAAGTATTATATCAATGTTAAATTTCTTGACCTTCTTAAATACACTTAATGTGATTACATAAATGAATATTCTTGTTCATAGGAAGTGTATATGTGAATTATATTATTTGTTCAAGAATGTGTGCAACTTGCTCTCATATGTTCAGAAGACAGAACAATAGATGATGGATGATAGGGAGGGAGGGAGGGAGGGAAAGAAAGAAATGATAAAGTGACAAAATATTAAAGTTGGTAGATCAGGGTATCAGGGGAGGGGGGTTGGGGTATCCTGCAGTTCTGTGTATGGGGTTTGTATTATTTTTGCAACTGTTACTCTAAGTTTGAATTTATTTCAAAATAAAAATTAAAAAAAAAAACTAATTATAATTGGTGGCTACTGTGCTCAAATATCTTTCTCAGGTCGAAGAGAGAGACTTTTCTTTCCACAATGCATGTACTTAGTACCCTCAGCAAAAATCAATTGGCCATAGATGTGTGGATCTATTTCTGCAATTTCAATTCTTTCTCCACTGATCTATTTGTCTATGTTTGTGCCAGTACCACAATATTTTGAATACTGCTGCTTTGTAGAGGAATTTGAAATTGAGGAGTGTGAGTCCTCTAACCCTGTTCTTTTTCAAGATTTTTTTTGGTTATTCTGGATTGGTTTTCCCATTTCTGCAAAAAAAGGCTGCTGGAATTTTAATAGGGATTGTATTGAATTTGTATATTTCTTTGGGTAATATCAACATATTAACAATGCTAACTTTTCCAGTCCATGAACATGGGATGTCTTGCCATTTATTTAGATCTTCTTTAACTTCTTTTAGCAGTGTTTAGTTCAGTTTAGTATACAAATGTTTTTTTATCCTCAGTTAATTTATTCCTAGATATTTTATTCTTTTAGAAACTATGGTAAACGGAATTGTTTTCTTAATTTCCTCTTCATATTGTTCATTGCCAGTGTATAGGAACACATTTGTTTTGTTGATCTTGAGCCCTGCCCCTTGCTGAATTCATTTATTAGTTCTAATTGTTTTCTTGTGGATTCCTTTGGGTTTTGTATAAAAAGATCATGTCTTCTGCAAATAGAGATAGTTTTTCTTCTTCCTATCTGATTTGGATATGTTTAATTTCTTTTTCTTGCCTAATTGCTCTGGCAAGAACTTCTAGTGCAATATTGAATAGCAGTGGTGAAAGTGAGCAGTCTTATCTTGTTCCTGATCTTTGGAGGAATCTTTAAGTATTTTATCATTGAGTATGATTTTAGCTGTGGGTTTTTCATAAATGACCTTTATCATGTTGAGAAAGTTGCCTTTTAGTCCTACTTTTTGGAGCATTTTTGTCAAGAAAGTGTGCTGGATTTGTTGAATGCCTTTTTTTTGCATCAATTGAGATGATATGTGTTTTTTCCTTAATTTTATTTTTTTAGTGTATTACAATGACTGATTTTCAAATATTGAACCACCCTTGCATTCCTGGGATGAATTTGACTTGGTCATGGTGTATAATCTTTTAAATATGCTGTTGTATTTGGTTTGCTAGTATGTTGTTAAGGATTTTTGTGAAATTCATAAAGGAATTCTGTCTGTAATTTTCTTTAGTTGTGACAACTTTACCAGATTCTGGTGTCAGACTAATGCTGGCTTCACAGAATGAATTAGGAAGTGTTCCCCCCACTGAATTCTTTGGAAGAATTTGAGAAGGATTGGTATTAATTCTTCTTCAAATGTTTGTTGAATTCAGTGAAGCTGTTTGGTCCTGGTATTTTCTTTGGTGGAAAGTTTTTGATTAATGATTTACTCTCTCTACTTGTTATAGGTTTGTTGATTTTTTAAATTTATTCCTGAGTTAATGTGGGTAGTTGACATATTTCCATTGTTTACTTACAGTATTTCAGCTACACTGTGAGCTGCTTCTACTTGCTGGCCAAGTTCTGGGACAGTGAGCCTGTGACAAGTTTCCTTGCTGTTTCACTCCTCTGCCTGCCACCAGCCAGATTGGTACAGAGATACACCCTCATACGTGGTTACACTGCTCCCTTCAGATCCAGGACCAGGAATCTGCACTGGATGTGTGAGCCAGCTCTGCCCCAAGCCAGCAAGGTCACTATGAGGTTTTCCTACCATTTTTAAGTTTTTTTTTTTTTTTTTTTTTCTTTTCTTGATTTGATGCTCACCCAGTTACTGCAACTCTTCTACTATTTTCTGGAGTTCTGAGAAGGATGACTCTCACTGTTTTTGCTTATTGTTTAAAACTCCTGCTGGGGGATGGAATCCTGAGCATCTCATTCTGCTACCCTGGTGACATCCAGCTTAAGTTAATTGATACCAAATTTTTTATTTCTTTTAGCCATGTTTAAGGGCCCTTAATAGATTGGATCTTTAGTAGCTGCCCTTTTATTATCTTTTATTTCTGGGTCTACTTTTTTCTTTTGGTTTTAAGTCATTTTGCTATGAAGCCTAAATTTTTTTAAAAATTCAGTTTTATTGAGATATATTCACATACCATACAATCATCCATGGTGTACAATCAACTGTTCATAGTACCATCATATAATTGCGCCTTAATTACCCCAATCTATTTTTGAACATTTTCCTTACACCAGAAAGAATAAAAATAGGAATAAAGAATAAGAGTGAAAAAGAACTCTCAAATCATCTAAATCATCCCCCCATTCCACCCTATTTTTCATTTAGTTTTTGTCCCCATTTTTCTACTCATCCATACATACACTGGACAAAGAGAGTGTGATTCACAAGGTTTTCACAATCACACTGTCACTCCATGTAAGCAACATAGTTATACAATTGTTGCAGTTTGATAGTTTCAGGTATTTACTTCTAGCTATTCCAATTCACTAAAACCTAAAAAGGAATATCTATTTAGTGCATAAGAATGCCTACCAGAGTGACCTCTTGACTCCATTTGAAATCTCTCATCCACTGAATCTTTATTTTGTTTCATCCTCCTTCCCCCTTTTGGTCAAAAAGATGTTCTCAATCTCACGATGTCACATCCAGATTCATCCCTGGGAGTCATATCCTGTGTTGCCAGGGAGATTTATACTCCTGGGAGTCAGGTCCCATGTAGGGGGGAGGGCAGTGAGTTCACCTGCTGAGTTGGCTTAGCTAGACAGAGAAGTCACATCTGAGCAACAAATATGAAGCCTACGTTTTAATGAAAGGAACATGTCATCAGTAAATTTAACAAAAATGGATGCGAAGAGTCTTTGAACTGCTGGACTGTCCTTGTAGTTTTTTTTTTTTTTTTTTTTTTTTTCCCTTCTGGGTAGCAGTTGGTGTAATGCAATCTTTTCATTCTATTAATAATATGTTATGCATGGTCACATCCCTTGTTAATTAGACTTACAGTTTTCAATTAACAGAATTTTTTGATGATACATTAGTATCCTTATTAGTGAGGTCATAGACTATATTATAGCAAAGACTGAAGACTATTGTCAGCATAATCTTGAAAGAACCATTTAACTTTATGAAACATATCTGATGAAAGAACTGCATACTTTGTTTGATGTATAATTTGACCCCCATAAAGAACCAAATGATTCTCTTCTCCTCCCTTCTTAGAACAAAATGTCCAGCACTACAGATGGTGTGAATATTTCTTTCAGTTAAAATGAATAACAATGTCAGAAATTGAAATCTGAATTTTAAAAAAAACTGAATAGATGAGCAGTCAGATATTGTTATTTGGCAATTTCTTATGTCTTTGGATGAAATTTATAGTTCTATATGAAGCTGATGAACTCCATTAGATTTTAATTATTATTCCAAAAGCAATACTCTTATGTGTTCAGGCAATTCCATTCATACATCTGAATAAGGAGGTGGATTTTGGATGGACACATCCTTTTAGTTGACATTTAAAACACTGTTTATTTAGATTGTTGTTCATTGTTTTCTTCTACTGTTCAAATAAAAAGAAGTTAAAAGTTACAGAGATTAGAGGAATTTAAAACCCATAGAGATTAAAGGAATTTGTGATAGGCTTTTAATATAAACTCACCAGCAGCTATTGAAGAACTGTTTTTTCCTTCTTTTGTCTTTCCAAAGCCTTAGGTTTTAAAGTGATCTGATGCTCTGGAGAGATTTGCCAATGTCCTAGGTTTTCTAATGGGGAGGGTGAGTCACTTGCGGGTACTTCTCTATAGTTCTGCTTGCTTCATACATGCTTTTCAATGACATGGTCAAGCCAATAGTGAGTGACAAGCTAATGGATGCTGTGGTAATTTCAAACTATGTATTCCAGAAAAGACTATGTTCTTTTAATCCATCCCTGTGGGTTTAGACCTATTGTAGGTAGGATCTTTTGATTAGGTTATTTCAATTGAGATGTGTACTGAAGTCCTTTGTAGGAGGACAGAACACACGCAGAAGCTAAGAGATGAAATTTAGGGAAACTGAGTGACAGAGCAGCCAGAAACTGAACCCAGGAGAGAAGGACCAGCAGATACCACCATGTTCCATCTCATATAACAGAGGAGCCCAGTAGCCTGTCTTTAGAGTCCAGGTATTGTCCTGTTGATGCCTTTTGAGTTGGACATTTTCACAGCCTAAGAACTGTAAATTGTAAGGTAATAAATCCCCATTGTAAAAGCCAACCCATTTATGGTCTATTGCATTTTTGCAGCTTTAGAAAACCAAAACTGGTGCATATTTGCACATTATTTTTTCTTTGTTCAAATTGAAATCTAACATAATACAGTATGAGCAAATCATAACTGTGTAGCTCAAAACTTTTTTGATGCAATTTTATTGAGATATATTCATATACCATACAGTCATCCAAAGTGTACAATCAGTTGTTCATTGTATCATCACATAGTTGTGCATTCATCACCACAATCAATTTTTTAGCATTTTCATTACTCCAAAAAATAAAATAAGAATAAAAATTAAAATAAAAGTAAAAAAGGACACCCAAAACATCTCATACTCCTTTTTATTCATTTACTTTTTGTCCCCTTTTTTTCTATGCATTTGTCCATACACTGGATAAAGGGAGTGTGAGCCACAAGGTTTTCACAATCACACTGTCACACCACGTAAGCTATATAGTTATATGATCATTTTCAAGAATCAAGGATACTGGATTGCAGTTCAATAGTTCCAGGTATTTCCTTCTAGCTATTGTAGTACACTAAAAACTAAAAAGGGATATCTATATCATGCATAAGAATAACTTCCAGAATGACCTCTTGACTCCATTTGAAATCTCTCAGCCACTGAAACTTTATTTTGTTTAATTTCTCTTCCCCGTTTTGATCTGGAAGTCTTTCTCAATCACACAAAGCCAGGTCTAGGCTCATCCATGGGAGTCATGTCCCATGTTGGGGGGAGGCAGTGATTTTACCTGCTGAGTTGGCTTAGAGAGGGACAGGCCACACCTGAGCAACAAAGCAGTTCTCTGGCGGTGATTCTTAGGCACAGTTATAAGTAGGCTTAGCCTTTCCTTTGTGGTAACAAGCTTCATAAAAGCAAGCTCCAAGATTGAGGCCTTGGTCTACTACAATGGTATTCCCCAATGCTTGTGAAAATATCAGGTATTCCTCAGGTGGGCATGTTTAATGTTTCCACATTTTCCCCAGGCCCTTGTGTGGCTTTGCAAATACTTTTTATTCTCTGCCCAAATCACTCTGGGGTGTATCGGGGTTTCATGCTACCCAGTACAAACCAACCAGATCTCACCCCCTATTCAAGTTTCCATGTAATTGTGGTGTTTGAATAAACTGATCATTCAAGTTAAATTATAGAGCATGCTACAGAAAGTATATATTTTTTTCACCAAATAAACTTCTCTTCCTTTGGTCTCACATAGAAGTTGAAGTTTTATAACACAGTCAATTTCATCCTTTTCCCCTTAGTCTAGTTCTAATCGAGTCTGTTTCGTTCATATCTCTGATTGAAGTCTGGTCTCTTTTTCAGCTTTTTACCATTTGCTATATGGGGTAATGCTGAGATCTATAGCTGCTGAACTCTGGCTCTAAGTCTCAGGGGTCACACAGATACCCAAAGTTGCAGGGACTGACCAGGGACTGACCAGGTTATACACAAACAGCTCAGAATCTCAGAATTTAGAGATAAGCGTTACAACTCATGAATAGATGTGACTGCTGTAAGAGCTTACAATCTAGGAATCTTTACCATAAGGTATGTTCCCCTGATAACTTATGTTCTCAGATTCAATTCTCAGAGTTTGTGCATTATAGTTAGTCCATATTAGTGAGACATTATATATTTGTCTTTTCAATTCTGGCTTATTTCACTCAACATACTGTCCTCAAGTTCCATTCATCTAGGTGTATACTTCACAACTTCATTTCTTTTTGCTGCTGATCAGTATTGCATTATATGTATATGCCACAGTTCACCATTCCATTTATCAGTCGAGGTACCCTTAGGCCACCTCCATCCATTGTAAATAATGAATATGGCTGCCATAGATACCAGTGTGCAATGTACACTCATGTCCCAGCTCTCAGTTCTTCCAAGTATATATCCAATAACAGGTTTGCAGGACCATATGGCAACCCCATAGGTAGCTTCCTGTGGAACCACCACATTGCTGTACAGCTGGGCTGTGCCACTCTACTTCCCTACCAACAGTGAATAGGTACATCCTTCTCTCCACATTTTCTCCAGCACTTGTATCCTTCTGTTTATTTTTGAATGGTTTTATTCATACACTGTAGATCCCATGATTCCCAGTGTAATCACATAATTATGCATTCACCACCACAATCTATATGAGGACATTTCCATCTCTTCCCCAAAGAAAGAGGAAAAGGAGAAGAAAAAAAAAGAATAAGTATACAAAAGATAGAAGAAAAATAAAAGTAAAACACAATTAAAAGTTCAGGCAACATCACCACCACCAGGATTCCATATCTGTGATGGTTAGGTTCATGTGTCAACTTGGCCAGGTGATAGTACCCAGGTGTCTGGTAAAGCAAGCACTGGTCTAACCATTAGTGCAAGGACATTTGTGGCTGGTTAATAAACCAGAGGCTGGTTTATTAAATCATCAGTCAATTGGCTGCAGCTGTGACTGATTACATCCATGAAGGGCATGTCTTTCACAACGAGAGAATGCAATCAGCTGGATTTAATCCAATCAGTTGGAGACTTTTAAGTGAGACAGATAGAGGACCTTCACTTCTTCTTCAGCTAACCAGTGAAGCATTTCCTGAGGAGTTCCTTGAAGTTGCCAGTTCATTTCCTGAGGAGTTCATCGAACATATTCATTGGAGTTGCCAGTTTGCTGCCTGCCCTACAGAATTTGGACTTGTGCATATCCACAGTTGCATGAGACGTTTTTATAAAATCTTATATTTATAGATATCTCTTGTTGATTCTTTTTCCCTAGAAAACCCTAACTAATACAATACCCCTCACTTATATATCCCTCTTACAAACATTTAGCTTTGGTATATTGCCTTTGTTACAATTAATGGAAACTTCTTTCAGTGTTACTGTTAACTATAGACTCTAGTTTGCATTGATTATATTCTTTCCCCTATACCATTTTTGGCAGACGCTGATCAAATGTTTTCCTAAGTGGTTGTTTATACCCCTACTAACAGTGTCACAGAGTTCTATTTGATTTAAATAAACAACAGATTTGGTATTTCCATTAAACATCACTATCACCACCAACAACAACTTTTGGCCATTCTAGTAATTGTATACTGGTATCTCATTTGCTTATGACAAAAAATGCTGAACATCTTTTCATATACTTATTATATGAAATTTGGATTTCCTTTTTTGTGAAATACCTGTTCAGGATTTTTTTGCCCAGTTTTTGAAAATTGGGTTGTTTGTATTTTTCTTATTGGTTTGTAAGAATTCTTCATGTATTCTGAAAATTAGTTCTTTGTTGGAAATACATATTGCAAATATCTTTTTCCTCTTGATGGCTTGCCTTTTTTACTCTTATAATGTTATCTTTTGATGTACAGTCTTCCTTAATTTTAGTGAAATCTAGTTTATCAATGTTCTTCCTTATGATTAGCTCTTTTTGTACCTTATATAAGAAATCATTCCCTACTACTATTCCCTACTTCTATAAGCTTTATTACAAACTGGTATTGATTTTTTTTTTGTATATTGTGCAAAATAGGGGTCAACAGTTACTTTTTTTCCATATGGATATCCAATGATCCAGCATCATTTATTGAAAAGACCATTCAAACTGCATTGCAATGCAACAGTGGTTTTGTGACCATATACATGTGCATCTGTTTCTGGACTCTGTGCTGTTCTGTTGGCCTACTGTCTGTCCTTGTGCCAATAATGTAGTGTTTTAATTGTTGTAACTTTATAGTAACTCTTTGTGTCTTCTAAGTCCTCTAATATTGTTTTTCTCTAAAATTGTCTTTGCTAACCTTGGCTCTTTGTTTTTCCCATATATATTTTAGAGTACCTTATTAATTCTCCTTCAAAAATATTGCTGCAATTTTTATTGTGATTGTGTTGATCACTAGATCAATTTGGGAAGAAATGACATCTTTATAAAAATGAGTCTTTGATTCATGCACATTATATATCTTTCTATTTACTTAGGTCTTCTTTAATTTCTCTTGGCAACATTTTGTATTTTTCTGGGTAGAAGATTGCAAATTTTTGATAGATTAAGCCCTATAGATTTCATATTTTTTGTTCATATAATAGGAGTGAGTTTTAGATTTCATTTTCTATTTTTTGCTAGAATATAGAAATTACAATTTGTTTTTGTATCTTGACCTTGTATGTAGGACTTTTATGATATTCACTCATTAATTTTAGTAGTTTATTTGTACATTCTTTGGGAATTCATTTGCACACAATCCTATCATCTATGAATAATGATAGTTTTGTTTCTTCCTTTTCAATTTTTTCTTACTTTTATTTCTTTTCTAGCCTTACTTCGCTGCTAGCATCTCTAGAGTAAACGTGAACAGAGGTGGCAATAGTGGATATTGAATTGTTCCTGATTACAAGGGGATTTTTTTTTCTTCCACATTTCACCATTAAGTATGATGTTTGTGGTATTTAAAGAAAATACTCTTAATTAGGTTTAAGGGAGTTTCCTCTATTCCTAACCTCTTGATTGTTCTCCTTAATGGGTGGTTGCTGAATCTTATCAAATGATTTCTCTGTATCTGTTAAGATGATTGTTTGAAACCAATAAAACACTATTTTATAAATGTTGAATGACAATGATTTTTGAATGTTAAACCAAACTTGCCTTCATGAAATATATATGACTGGATTTAATTTACTAACATTTGCTTAGGATTTTTCATTTTTGTTTATGAGAGAGACAGGTCTATAAATTTCCTTTCTTGTAATCTCCTTGTCAAATTTAATATCAAATACATGGTGGCCTCCGAAAAAAGGCTAGTTTTTGCCTTTTATTTTCTGGAACAGTTTGAAGAAAATTGTGCTACTTCTGGGTTAAATGTTTGGAAGAATTTACCAGTGAATACTCTATTAAGAGGTTTTAAATTAGGGTTTCAATTTCTTTTACAGATGTAGAAATGTTTTAATTTTTATTTTGCTTACATCCAGGTGGTAAGATATTTTTTCCAAGGAGTTGCTCATTTGGCCTAAAATTTCAAATTTATTAGCATTATGTTGTTTTCTTTTAAAATACCTGTAAGATCTGTAGTAATAGTTCCCATTTCATTTTTCATATTGGTAATCTGTGCTTTAATAATTCCTTGTACTCCATTCTTTCCCCTTCCCTTCTGAGACTCTGATTATGTGTATATTAGAACTTCTTAACATGTGCCACTCAGTCTCTTAAGGTCTTTACTGCATTTTCCATTCAATTTTCTCTTTGTTCTTCAATCTGGACATTTTCTACAGACCCATCTTCCAGTTTACTAATTCTCTTTTTTTTGGCTAACTCTAATCTGATGTTAAATATATCTGTGGAATCATTAAATTCAGTTCTATCTATCCAATCTATCTATCATCTCTCTATCTTCAAGATTCTTGCAAGTTCCAGACTTTCAGTTTTTCTCTATTTTGCAGAGCCAAAACCTAATCCTATTTACTATATTTTTATATTTTCCTTCTTTTTTTCTCTTTTGTTGTAGTGATATACTACAGGAAGAATTTCAAATAGATAAGACATTGTCATTCATGATTGAGAAGATAAACATTTATTTTGCAGTGCTCAGCTTTCTTACTTTCTACTCATCCTATGATTTTAAGCTCATACATGGGAGTAATAAATAACTAACATTCATAGTGTCTTATCATTTACAAACCACAATGATGCATTAGCTCATTTATTCCTCACAGCAATGCCCTGTAAAATAGTTGGTATTATCACCTCTCTTTGGCAGATGTGAAAACTCAGATTCAGAGAAGTAAGGGGCTCTGCTCCACATCATCTAGTTGGTACATGACAGATCAAGGGCTAAAACCTCTGCCTTCTGCAATATGCGTTTCCCATCCTTTTCTCACCCTAATATGGGCCAGGCAATGGGCCAGAAATCAGTTACAAATATAATGAAAACAGGCCGTGTTCTCAAGGAGTTCTAAGTGTAGCTCCTTAGATCACACTGCCTCCAGGAAGTAATGTTGTTATTTTTCAAAAATGCCAAAGCTAAAATGTCCTCAAGCTTTAGTAAAATCTGGAAAATGAAGATATGAACAGAATACAAAAGAATATAAATCAAATTTGAAAAGTTGAGGGAAGGCGGAGCCAGGGTTTTTTCCACTTACATTTTTATAGAAGAATGCTTTCCAATTTGGCTCCAGGGGAAATGGGACTGGTAAAGAATGTTTTACATTAGAATCCTCTTCTGCACAACTCTTAGCAATTTAGGGAAACCTGTGTCATCTCAGCATTTTCCAAATTCTGTAACCCTCACATGTATTTTCTTGTTAATTTATGTGCCTTGGAAAACAAATATCTATAACTGAGAATGAGAGTCTCATTGCTTTCATCAGGTGAGATGCATCCCAGAAAAGTAACGACAAGCTTAGAAACTGAGCCAGCCTTCAACTACAACACATCTGCAGAGTGAACAGGGGTCAAGGAAGGGGGCTTGCTAGTGTCTGCCTGTGGAGATCCTGTTTCCTGAGGTGTGCACGGAAATGTTGTATGGGCATGCTTTTCGTTGTCACGGTGACAGCGACGTGGGGGGTGATGTGCTCTACTGACATTTAGTTCCCCAGAGGAGCCTTGAATGCCATATTACTGATTTTTGTATTTTACTCTCTTATCAATAGTGAGTACTTGGAGGCTGAAATTATTGTTGGGAGAAGATTAATGGTTAGGGTGACTTTTAGAGGCAAAGGCTGGAGGCAAGGACATCAGTTAAAAGGTGTTCACAGTACCTGATAGGAGGAGGACAAGTTGTAATAGAGTCTGGGAATGAAGAAGGAGGGATGGCTACATTTCCTTTAAGTCCATCTCACAGCATTTGTGTGGGAAAAAAAGAGGGATGTGTTTTATGTTTGGGGGCACAGAAGAGGAGAAGAGTGAGGCACTGAGACAAAAGAGGAACTTAGCTAATGGTGCAGGACTCAGACGTCTCCCTCGACAGCCTGGGTGCTCACTGGACTCTTGTTTTACCTGTTTTTCATATTTTCACTTGGAAACATCTTCTTCTTTAATCAATGCTTAAAATAGATCCAAATATTTCTCAAATGCCTTTTCCCAGGCCAAAGTAAATCAAATATTGTTCCTCAATGAGAGAGTGAGATGTATTAGTGACTTCTCAGAAGGCAAAATTGTAAACAGAGCTGCACAGAGAAGACAAAAGGATGATTCCAAATGTCTTAGGAGCCAATTTGGTGTTCAAATATTTCACTATGAAATATAAAAACACAGGTTTTCTTTTTCTAAACCACAGATAAAATAGAATAATTTGGAATTCTTATTTCTTCTCTCAGGGATTGAGATATATTAGTAAGTAATTCAGTTTCATTTAAAAAGCAAATCCAGAGAGGAGATAAGATGGTGGCATAGAGAGGAGTGGAAGACTATTAGTCCCCCCCGGAACAATTCATAAATGACCAAAAAACTAGTAAATAACCTGGAATAACTGTGGGGAGACAAACGTGACTGCCCACTCATCATCCACCAACCTGAATTGGGAGGAATGCCCGAGATTGCAGCATAAAATCTGTAAGTAAAACTGTGGACCCGTGCTTAGAGCTGAGAGCTCTCCCACACAGAAGCCTCGTGGTGCTAGAGAGCAGCACTCTCTCAGCCCAGCTCCAACTGGGATTTTAATGTTAACTGCTCAATACAGAAAGTGAATCCTCAACAAGCAGACAGAGGTTTTGGTGACAACTGACCTTGGGAGAGTCAGGGGACATATCTGTCTCAGGATGGGGAGCCCAAAGGATTGAGCGCTATTTCTGGCTGATGGGTGAACTTGGGAGTTTTTCTGTCCCTTTCTCTCTCTGTGGAAAAAACCTCAGCTGTTTTCAGCCCACAGTGTTTTGCAGTAAAGACAGCCTCAGCCATTTTAAAATCAAAACACTTTGATCAGCAGAGTCAGAGAAACAAAGAACTTATTGATATGTAGATGACCTCTCTGGAGGAAAGGAACAGGCCCAGCTCTACTGCCTGCCTTTCTGGAACCAGACCCCAAAGCCTGGGGGAGGAGAGCCATGAGCCACAGGTCACGCCCTCTTACACCAGCTGGTGACAGGCTGACAGGTGCACCTGCCGGGCAGAAAAGAACAGGTGTATCAATCCTCTAAGAAAAACCATCAGGGAAACCAGATACTGAATATTTCCTCCTTCTGTGACCTGAGCCTGTTCTAGTCTGGGAAAACCTGATTGGGGTGGCGTAGGAGGTCAGATGCCTAGACAACAGAAAACTATAACCTACACTAAGAAAAATGAAGCTATGGCCCAGTCAAAGGAACAAATGTACACTTCAACTGAGATACAGGGATTTAAACAACTAATGCTAAATCAATTCAAAAAGTTTAGAGAATATTTTGCAAATGAGATAGAGGCTGTAAAGAAAACACTGGGCATACATAAGGCAGAAATCGGAAGTTCAAAGAAACAACTAGTAGAATCTATGGAAATGAAGGGTGCAACACAAGAGATGAAAGACACAATGGAGACATACAACTGTAGATCTCAAGAGGCAGAAGAAAACACTCAAGAACTGGAGAACAAAACACCCAAAAGCCTACATGCAAAGGAGCAGATGGAGAAAAGAATGAAAAAATGTGAGCAACGTCTCCGGGAACTTAAGGATGAAACAAAGTACAATAATGTACATATCATTGGTGTCCCAGAAGGAGAAGAGAAGGGAAAAGGGGCAGAGGCAATAATAGAGGAAATAATCAATGAAAATTTTCCATCCCTTACGAAAGACATAAAATTACGGATCCAGCGTACTCCAAACAGAATAGATCTGAATAGGCCTACGCCAAGACACTTAATAATCAGATTATCAAATGTCAAAGACAAAGAGAGAATCCTGAAAGCAGCAAGAGAAAAGTGATCCATCACATACAAAGGAAGCTTAATAAGACTATGTGTGGATCTCTCAGCAGAAACCATGGAGGCAAGAAGGAAGTGGTGTGATATATCTAAGATACTGAAAGAGATAAACTGCCAACCAAGAATCCTATATCTAGCAAAGCTGTCCTTCAAATATGAGGGAGAGCCCAAAATATTTTCCGACAAACAGACAATGAGAGACTCTGTGAACAAGACACCTGCCCTACAGGAAATACTAAAGGGAGCACTAAAGAGTGGTAGGAGAAGACAGGAGTGTGTGGTTTGGAATACAATTTTGGGAGACGGTAGCACAGCAATGTAAGTACACTGAACAAAGATAACTATGAATATGGTTGAGAGAGGAAGGTTGAGAGCATGTGAGACACCAGAAGAAAGGAGGAAAGATAAAGACTGCGACTGTGTAACTTGGTGAAATCTAGAGTGTTCAACAATTGTGATAAAATGTACAAATACGTTCTTTTATGAGGCAGAACAAGCAAATGTCAACCTTGCAAGGTGTTAAAAATGGGAGGCACTGGGGGAGGGGTGCCATCAACATAAACTAGAGACTGTAACTAACAGAATCATTGTATTATGCTTCCTTTAAATGTAACAAAGGCGATATACAGGTAAGTGCAGATAAGAGGGGGGAGAGGGGAGGCATGTTAGACACTTGACATTGGTGGTGTTGTCTGACTCCTTACTCTACTTTGATTTAAGATTAATTTTCCTTTTGCTACTTCCTAGCTGTCATTTTTTTCCCTCTTTCTTTTGCCTCTCTACCTTCTTTGACTCTCCCCCCCTGCCTTGTGGAAGAAATGTAGATGCCCTTATATAGATAATGGTGAAGGTGGTGAACACATAAATATGTGACCATACAGAGAACCATCGATTGTTTACTTAGGATGGAATGTATGATGTGTGAACAAAACCATCGTAAAAAAAAATGGGTTGACGACAAAACCTCAAGGGCAATATACTGAGTGAAATAAGCCAGATACATAAGGACAAATTTTGCAGGGTCTCACTGATAAGAATTAATTATAATATGTAAACTCATAGACATGAAATATAAGGTACCAAAATAAAGAGTGAGGCTTAAGAATGGGGAGCGGTTGCTTAGTATGAGCAGAATGTTCAACGAGGATGAACTTAAATGTTTGGAAATGAACTGGGGTGTCGGTAGCAAGATGTGAGAATAACTAACAGTGCTGAATGGTGCATGAATGAGGTGGAAAGGGGAAGCTCAGAGTCATGAATATGTCACCAGAAGAAAACTTGGAGGTCAGAAGATGGGAATGTATAAAACTGAATCCTGTGGTGGGCAATGTCCATGATTAACTGTACAAATACTGGAAAACTCTTCCATGAACCAGAACAAATGTATGATAATACAACTCGAAGTTAATAATAGAGGGGCATATAGGGAAGAAATATATACCTATTGCAAACTATATACTACAGTTAGTAGTATTTCAACATTCTTTCATAAACAGTAATAAATGTACTATTCCAACACTATGAGTCAACAATTAAGGGGGGTTGGTTAGGGATATGGGAGGATTCGACTTTCCTTTTCTTTCTTTTTTTTTTTTTTTATCTTTTTTCATCTTTCACTTGATTTCTTATCTGGGCTAACGAAAAGTTTCTAAAAATTGAACAAAAATTAAGTGTGGTGATGGATGGACAGCTGTGTGAGGGTACCAGGGGCAACTGATTGTGCACTTTGGATCTTTGAATAATTGTATGGTATCTGAAAAATCCCAATAAAAATTAAAAAGAAAAAAAAAAAAGCAAATCCAGTAATATTTTCTAGTTGGAATGTCCTCTAGATGATAGTTTCCTTCAGAGAGAAACTCATTTTCGCATTTTCTAGTGACTATACGTGTGTATTGCTCATAGTAGGTGCTCAATAATATTTATTGAATTGAAATTGTGGGGATTGCCCAATATATCCAGAAACAATAGCCCTCACTTGGAATACACTGTATCTTATTTATGAACTGATATACTTCCAATTCAGCTGCAAAAATATCTCTTAACTACATAAAATAATCTCTTATTTTAAACTGAATTTGTTGTTTTAACAGGTGTGTTTCAGCAATGTGCAGCTTTTAGCAATTTAAATTACTACTATATTAACTTCTTGTGACAAAGGAAGTTCAACATTCTGACAAAAGCTAGAGCTGGAAGTGTTTTTGCTTTAAAATCCTTAGAAAAGTATAATATACACAAATGCCTTGCTTGTATTCCAACAGAGTGTGGGTGGAACTGGGAGCATAGCCACATGTAACAGAAGCTCTCCATTTACATGCTGGTCAATTTCTAGTTGTGAAGCTCTCCATTAGCTTAGTGTAAATGTCTATAGGTGTATCTGTGTGCATGAGAAGACCTATTTGTGTTTAGCAGTAACACAATTGTACAAGTCATGAATATGGCTTAATAATAACTTTGGAAATTCTTTAGACCCATCGTTTTTATTGGCTTACAAAATCGCCACCAATTCCTAACTGTGTTTTCAATGTTCACAGTAGAAATGCGGAACACAAACTGAGCTCGAGTGCCTTATAGAAAGCATCACTCAGGCTTTCTGCCAAGTTTCCTTACCTAAATATTTTTTTTTCCCTTAGGCCCTTAGCCAAGGACTCATCTATATGAACTTGTGGTTAGAAGTCAAGATCTTGAGCAGGTAGTCCCCAAGACATAAGCAAACGAGATAGAGTGGTGAGGGTGGGGGTGGGGGTGGGGGTGGGGGTCAAGTCCTACCCTGGGCATAGAGTCACTGAGGGGTCAATGCACTTTGATGACACCTCTTAATGAGTTTTCTCCCACCAGGGTGGACTTGCTTCTGAAGGTTCCATTTCAACGGTGCTACGAGGTGCAGAGCTCTGGGTACTTTGGTTGGGTCTGCCTGATTTTAGAACATGGGTTATTTAGCTCCTGGGAAATGCATGTCAAAAATCATGGACTTTGAAAATTTACACACTGACTCACCCAGTAGGAGAGTCTGTAATGCTGGGCAAATTAAGCTTTTTAAACCTTGGATCCCTCATCTGTAAATATGGGGTTAATAACAGTAGCTGCCTCACCAGACTACTGAAGGTTAAATGATAGATTAAATGCTGGGGCCCACACTGCCCTTGGCTTAGGGGCTGGCAGTTACTAATTTCTCAGTAAACGCTAGGTATTATTATTATTTCTAGTACATTTACTGGCTCTTGTGTCATGTATCTCTAGTGGCAGAGGTGACAAACACTTTCATAGATAGCATTTTCAAGAGATAAATTATATAGGGTTTGCTCGGCCTTAGAAATGCTGTATAAAACTTGACTGAACTCCTTTTTTAATATTTCTTTTTTAAAATTCAGTTTTATTGAGATATATTCACAGAGCCTACAGTCATCCACAGTGTACAATCAGTTGTTCACAGTATCATCATATAGTTGTGCATTCATCACCAAAATCAATTTTTGAACATTTTCATTATTTCAAAAAAGAGATAAATAAAATTAAAAAAAAAAATAAAAACAAGAATAAAAATACAAGCAAAGAAGGACACCCAAAGCATCCTATCCTCCATCCCCCCTGTTATTCATTTACTTTTTGTTCTCTTCCCATTTTTCTACTCATCTGTCTATACACTGGATAAAGGGAGTGTGAGCCACAAGATTTTCACAGTCACACATCGTATAAGCTACATAGTTATACAATCGTCTTCAAAAATCAAGGCTACTAGGTTGCAGTTCAACAGTTTCAAGTATTTCCTTCTAGCTATTGTAGTACACTAAAAACTACAAAGGGATATCTATGTAACATGTAAGAATAACCTCCAGAATGACCTCTCAATTCCATTTGAAATCTCTCAGCCACTGAAACTTTATTTTGTTTCATGTCTCTTTCCCCTTTTGGTCAAGAGGTCTTTCTCAATCCCATGATGCTGGGTCCAGGCTCATCCCTGGGAGCCATGTCCCACTTTGCCAGGGAGATTTATACCCTTGGGAGTCATGTCTCACGTACGGGAGAGAGCAGTGAGTTTACCTGCTGAGGTGGCTTAGAGAAAGAGGCAACATCTGAGCAATGCTTAAAGAGGTTCTCTGTGGTGACTCAGGCACAATTATAAGTAGGCTTAGCTTCTCCTTTGTGGTAACAAGCTTCATAAGGCAAGCCCCAAGATCGAGGGCTCAGCCTGCTATATTGGTAGTCCCCAATGCTTGTGAGAATATTAGTAATTCCCCAGGTGGGGAAGTTTAATATTTCCATCAGTCTCTCAGAGGGACTTTGCTAATACATTTTTATTCTCTGCCCAAATTACTTTGGGATGTATGGGGGTTTCACACTTGCTAGTGGGAAAACCAACTAGATCTCACTCCCTATTCAAAGTTCCATGTATTTATGGTGTTTGAGTAAACTGACCATACAAGTTAAATTATCTGGTGTGCTACAGAAAATAGAGATTTTGCACCAAATAAACATCTCTTCCTTTGGCGTCACACAAAATTTGAAGCTTTAAAACACAGTCAATATTGTCCTTTACCCTTCAGTTTTACTTGCCTTAGTCCTAAACAAATTCACTTCATTTGTGACTGATCTCCTTTTTCAGCCAAGAACTAGAACAAACAAATTGCATGGCAGAGCAAAACGTGGGGAGTGCAATGCTGTATTTCCCAATTAGAAGTTAAGCCCATTCTAATGTGAGTAGGGAAGATAACTGGTGTGTTGATGAAGTGACATTATTCAGAAGAGATGCAAGAACAGCAACTAAATGTAATCAGATCTTAGGCAAATCAAACCTTTGGTACAGCTCTTCTACAAGTAACATTTACTTCAGGATCCAACTAACTCTCATCAAATGAGCCCAAGGATTTTTGCATTCCCTCAAAAGGGGAACTGTTAACAGGAATTCTGAGCCATGCTTCATAAATCTACACCTGTTTCTATGATTTATTGAATACAAACATATTTTAAGGAACAAGAGAGATTTTGAGTGTGAAATAAATTGTATTGGAACCACAGTTTAAGCTTGTTTCTAGACAGAGCATTAGGACCTAGTTTTCCGTTTGGTGAAATTTTATGTTATCTAAAGGAAAACTCTGGCGACTGAGCTGAAATCAAAAGAATTTTGATTTTCTTTGGATGTGTGGTAATATAAGTTTCTTATGATTCGTAGGGAACTTAAAAAAATTAAGTTCTGATGTCCTAGTTTTATTAAGTCACAGAAATTAGAGTATAGATGTAAATGTCTACAGTTGAGGTAGGATGGTTGAGCAGTTATTTACACCAAATCATTCATCTTCCACTCGAGCAAATTACCATTTGCTAAAAACGGAAATTTATTTGAGTTGAACTTTAACATCAGGAGACATTAGCTAGGTGCTGACTGCCTGGAGAGACTCTTTGTGCAAATACATACTTTCCTGGTTTTAAAAATCTGTATTATCTTTGACCACTTGAAATAAAACCCATTTTTTTTTTAAATGGGAATTTTGAAATCTAAAGATTTATGCCCTGAGCACCTTTTTTTTTTTTCCATATCCTCTTTAAAAAACTTAGAAACTGCCTTGGAAAATGTGAATTTTTAAATGGGAGGTGGATGAGTATTCTGATATAAGAGCCATTAATTCCACTGCAGAAATAATGCATTTTAGCAAGAGAAAAATCAGGAACAATTTCCATTTCCTGTGTGAAATTAACCAAAGGTTAGTGTGAAAAATTGTTTCTGAAGAATATTTTCAGGGGAAGTAGAAAAACTTAGTTTCTGAATATTCAAGGTGATATGCTGCAAAGGAAAAAAATTCTATCCATTTAGAGGACCATGTGTGAGGTCACTCTCTTAACCTTGATGAACTCCAGAATATCAGGGGCAAAGTAATAATTAAAAACTCATTTCCCAGCCACTGATTAAGCTTTGATTCACAATTACACTGTCTTTCAAAAGTCTCCTCTATCTAAGCATTTTGAAAATATGATGACTTCATTATTTGTTTTATTTCCAGAGTTAGAGCTTCAAAGGAGCTGCAGAACTTTCTCAATCATCTAGAAAGTCATGAATAAAACATGCATACCCAGAATTTTAAATTAAAGTAATTAGACCGCATTAGAATCTTAAAAAAAAAGATTTAACATCCGTGTCAATGTGGAGAAAGATGTCCTTCATTAAATTACGTCTTTTTCTCATCCAACATTTTAAACTGCCACTTTTAGTATAACATCAGAAAAATAATTACTGTGATCAAGATAATAACAAAAAAATTAGAAAATTTAAGACCACAATATTTTCAGAGCATCTTATTCCAATAAATTTTTTTCTATAAGTTACTTGAAATTAGCAAAGCAGTACCTTAAATTTATACCAACTTTCTGGGTTCAAGTTAATGAGCAAAAACAGAAGGCTGATACTTAACTGAACACTCAGATGGCTCTGGTATGGGCAGCAGATAAGTATGATCTGCAAACCAGCCCTTCTTTGATTATCTGTGAGGAAGAAAAAAAAATAGGGTGTTTAAATGCAGCACATCTCTATGAGAAACAACTCTCTAGATAAAAATGGGAAACTAAATTTGATACCTGGGGCTGCTCATTCAGAACATCTCCAAATTTAGGGAAAATACTAGCAAACCAAGAAAGACTGGGATGACTCCAATGAAGGAAAATGGAAATAGGTAGAGGGGTGACCCTGTGGCTTAAGCATCATGAAGTCATGTTTCTATTTTAATTAAGCATGTTCTCTCTATATAGCTGCCATTATCTTGATCTTTTCTGTCAAAACTCTGCATTTTGGGTCATTTTTCCATGGACAGACACCTTTGTTTTTATAATGGAGGTCAAGGCAAACACAGCATTACTTTCATTCATATTGGCATAAAAACAAACTACCAAACAATGTTGGTTCAGGAACAGCATTTTGGGAACCACTGGGCTAGAATAATGTTTTTTTGTTTTTTGTTTTTCCCTCTTTAATGCAATTTTATTGAGATGTATTCACACACTATACAATCCATCCAAGGTATGCAGTCAGTGGCTCATAGTATATCACATAGTTGTGCAATCATCACCACAATTTTGAAATTTTCATTACTCCAGGAAGCAAAAAAGAAAGAAAAAAGAAAAAAAAAAAGGAAAAAGAAAGAAAAGAGAAAACCAAAACATTCAGTACCCCTTATCCCCCACACCATTGATTCCTAGCATTAATGGGATACATTTGTTACTGTTGATAAAAGAATATTAAGATTTTACTATAGTCCATAGTTTTCAGTAAGTATGTTTCCCCCCATATACCACTCTATTATTAACTCCTTGAAATAGTGACGCAATTTGTACTAGTTCATGGAGGAAATTTTAAATATTTGTACTGTTAATCACAGTCATCATCCACCACAAGATTTACTGAGTTATACATTCCCATGTTTTAATCTCTGGCTTTCCTTCTGTTGACATATGTTACTCTAAACTTCCCCTATCAACCACACTCATACACAATTCATCAGTGTTAATTATACTCACAATAATGTGCTACCATCACCTCTCAATTTCCAATCATTTAAATTCAACCTAGTTAAAAATTCTGCATATCTTGAGCAACTGCTCCCCATTCTCTAGCTTCATTCTATCTCTTGGTAACCTATATTCTAGATTCTATGCTCATGACTTTGCATAGTATAATTAGTTCATATTAGTGAGATCATACATTATTTGTCCTTTTGCATTTGACATATTTCACTCAACGTCATGTCCTCATGGTTCATCCATGTTGTCACATGCTTCATGACGTCATTCCTTTCTACCTGTGAAAAATATTCCATCATATGTATATACCATATTTTGTTTATCCATTCATCAGTTGATGGACAGTTGGGTTGTTTACCTCTTTTGGCAATTGTGAATAATACCGCTATGAACATCAGTGTGCAAATGTCTGTTTGCATCCTGTTTCAGTCCTTCTGGGTATATACCTAGCAGCAGGATTGCCAGATCATAGGGCAGCTCTATACTTAGCTTTCTGAGGAACCACCAAACTGCCTTCTACAGCGGCTGTACCATTTTACATTCCCACCAGCAGTGAATAAGTATTCCTATTTCTCCACATCCTCTCCAACATTTGTAGTTTCCTGTTTGTTTAACAGTGGCCATTCTAATAGATGTGAAATAATAGCTCATTGTGGTTTCGATTTGCAATGCCCTAATAGCTAGTAAAGATGAGCATCTTTTCATGTGCTTTTTGGCCATTTGTATTTCTTCGTTGGAAAAATGTCTATTCATGTTTTTTGCCCATTTTTAAATTGGGTTATTTGTCTTTTTATTGTTGAGATGTAGGATTTCTTTATATATTCTGGATATCAAACCCTTATCAGATATGTGGTTTCCAAATATTTTTTCCTATGGGGTCAGCTGTCTCTTCACCTTTTTGACAAAGTCCTTTGAAGCACAGAAGTATTCAGTTTTGAAGAAGTCCCATTTATCTATTTTTTCTTTCATTGCTTGCCCTTTGGTTTTAAGGTCTAGGAAACTACCACCTATCACTAGAACTTGAAGATGTTTCCCTACATTTTCTTCTAGGGGTTTTATGGTACTGTCTCTTACATTTAAGTCTCTGATTCATTTTGAGTTAATTTTGTATAGGGAGTGAGAAAGGGGTCCTCGTTCATTCTTTTGGATATGGATATCCAGTTCTCCCAGCCCCATTTGTTGAAGAGACTGTTCTGTCCCCGTTGAGTGGATTGGAAACCTTGCCAAAAATCAATTGAGAGTGTATTTCTGCTCTCTCAGTTTGGTTCTATTGATCAAATAGAATAATGTTTTTAAACTCTGGTTGTGCATTAGATTCACCTAGGCCTCACTCCATAAATTCTGATTTATTTGATCTGGGGTAGTGTCAGGTCAACAGTAGGTTTAAAATCTCCACAGGTGATTCTACTATGCAGCTAGGGTTGAGAGCCATTGAGCCTGAGCAATCATATCATAATCACACCCAGCTGAACCTTGGGGAAACATACTTGTTAGATTAGAGGCCCCATGTAATGTCAGCTTGGCTCACTTCTGCACAGATTGGCTGTCCAGGTTTGGGAGATGGCATTCAGGATGCTTGTGGTGGATACTTTCTGTTTCTCTGGAGTAGATAGTCTTGGATGAATGGCCAGTTTGTCCCAAGTGGTTGATGTCTGGACTTGTCTGAGTTTATAGAACTGCTGGCATTGGGCCTATTGAGATGTCTGAAGCAGTCAGTGTTTCTAGAGAGTCAGACCTTCCCTTGATGAGTGCTGATACTGAACAAATGCAGGGTGTTCTGCCGATGCACATAGCAGCCAATCAATGACATTGGGATTTCAAAGAGAGAAAGAATTTGTTGCTACACATGAAACCTGAGATCAGTTGGCCTATTGGCCCAAAAATCTATCTCCCCAAGGCTCAGGAGTTCAGGGATTTTATGGACTCAAGCAAGGGGAGATGAAGTTTTTACCACTACAATATCAAGTACAGAGTTGAGACTAGGTTAGAGTGACCATAACAAAAGTATAAACAGGGCTGAGACTAGTTGAGTTTCAGTAAGTGCAGGTATTAACTTCTGGCTATTCTACAATATTGAAAGAAAAAAACATCTGTATAATGATTTAGCAATCATAATCATTTGTTAATTTTTCATTGTATGGTCACAGTGTGACCTGGCCAATCAGGGACTTTGGTAAAATGCATTTCTCCTGTATCTTCTTGCAACTCTGCAAAGACCTGGATTAAGGTTTTCTTATTCTGTTGGGAATGAAAGCAGAGGTATCCAGCTGGTGTTTTCCCATCAAAATCCTCAATACTTGGCTGTTTGCCTCTAAGAGAAGCAACTTTAGCTCAGGGGGAGCATGCCTCCCCACAGGGTTAGGAACAAAGCTAGATGCTGGGGGTACTTCCTCCAGCTTACACCCTAGCCTGGATCTCCAGCCTTTCCTCTGAGCATCTCACTCTGTCACAGCTCTGCCAATGGGGTAGGGAGGGACGAAGGGGGCTTCTGACTGCTGAAACTCTCCCACCTCTGAGACTTTGGTTGTGAGGAATTGCCTGTAGCTATTCATGAGAAAGCACTGGCCCTGTAAGTAGAATGCCCAGCTATCCCGGTTTGCTCTGAATCATCCCAGTTTTAGCACTGAAATTCCTACATCCCAGGAGAGCCCTCAATCCTGGGAAAACCAGGACAGTTGGTCACCCATGAGTAAACCTAAATCTGAGTCCCCATTCTGAATTTACTGTTTTCTCAAGTGTAATATCGTGATGGTAACCTGGGTTGTTGTGGTGATTAGATGACAATATGCAGAGAGCAAACAGTTTCTGGTACAGTTAACACTTAATAAATGGTGTTTTCTTTTTCTATATAACAGGCTGCTGAAATTATTTAATGTATTCCTCAACATTTTATATGGTAAAGTCAAATAAGAGCCCTAGGTAAGTTTATAAAACATCAAGGAGGTTTAAATAGAGCTCATATACCTTTGGGAAGATCTGGAAATTCCTCTATAACATTTGGGATGTGTCTTCAAAGATAAGTAGAATCATGGCAGGCAAAGAATGCAGGAAGGTGTTCTAGGTATGGAGAATGGCAAGACAAAATTGAAGCAAGGAAACATTGATTTGTGTCCAGGGACTGTAGGAATTAGGTGATCTGGCTGAAGCAAATTACTATAGGGGCAGATAAAGTTAGAAAGGTAGACCAGAAGGCTTTGAAGCTAAGGTGAATAATTGGTTACTTTAATACACAATTAAGAATTGTTGAAGTGTGTGCGTGTGTGTGTGTGTATGTGTGTGCATGTGTGTTTACAGCAAGGGAATACAATAAGGAAAAAGGAAAAAGAACACAGAAGGAAAAAAGTCTGAAAGAATTTTAAGCATTTTCCTTCAAGTCAAATACTGATTCTGAGAACAGGTGCCAAATATTTTCCAAATGGTTTTCAAAGGAGAAAGAAATGTCCTTGAGAGGCTGTCTTGTTAATATGTGCTTACAAATACTGGGAATCAAGTACACTCTCTCCTTCTCTCTGTAATAATCACTGGAAGGGCTTCCTCTCCCAAAATAGCTATCAGCCTATGAAATATCAGTCAATCATTTGAATAGTATTCATTCTATTTGCACTACATGCCCAGGAGCACCATGCACTGAAGACTGAAGAATGGTATATAAAATACATATTTCCTGCCCTCAAGTAACCCAGTCTAGTTGGAGAAGAAAGATTGACACCCAAGTAAAAACTATCAAGTGGATCCCAACAGAACTGTGTATGACCAACTAAATGATTCACTTTTTAGATCTTATAAGACCAGGTAAATTCTAGTACTAAGGTGACCATCACTCTATTTTCTTTATTGCTCTACCTCTGTTGCATGTGTAACATTTGACTAAGGACATAAAAGGGGATGCAAATTACTCCCACAGCAAACTCATTGGATGTCTTTATTTTCATCACAAACACATAAATCACAAAATGCCTCCTAAAGCTCATCTTGAAGAAAATACAACAGTCTATGAGCAATTCAGAGTGCTTTGCAATCATCTTCTCATTTAAAAGCAGATCTACTCTAAGGGAAGTGAAAAATAGCTTTTTTTTTTTTTTTTAGTTCAGGTGAGTTATTTGCCTTTTATTTTTTTAAAACAAAAACTCAGGTGGTTAATTTGCACAGTTTTAAAAGCTGGCTTCTTGCCAATCAGTTTACAAAATTTAAACAGGGCGTATCACATTCAGTTTATTTAAAACTAATCTAAGAAATGCGGGAAATATACTTTTCTACCTAATTTTTGGAATAACTTGGAAACAGCATTTTTAGAGATTTTAAAAACTTTTAAAACATAAGGCCGTTAGAAAATATTTCTAACAGTTTTGATATTCAGAAAATTAAAGCATGTGCAAAGTGCTTCCAATCAAGTACTAATAAATTTCACAAGGTCAACCAATGTATATGATGCTGTCTCCACTCTCAAGGAAATTTCAATAAAGTTGTGATAATTTACATGCCTGCAAATTAAATAACGATGCCAAGCAGACTGTTGAAAGGGCCCAATAAATGGAAAAGAAAGTAAATTTATGAAGGATGCTTGTTAGTGTATTTTTAAATTATTTAATTCAAACTTCTACTTTAGATCTAATATACGCCATTGTAAGTTATCAAAAGTTCCATTTGAGGTAGAGTTAGGTTAATGATGACTCAGAGAGGGAGAAGCCCCTCATTGGGTATAATGCATGTTAGATATTTCCAGTCATAGGACTTGGATGCGTATTCATCAAGAAAGTGTTGCACTGCAACAGAGGTAAATGTTCCTATAGCCACATAAACAGAGAGGACATATACAAAAAAAAAAAAAAGACTTTTCTGTTATTTAACAAGACAATAAAACATATCCATCAGGAAAGTGTTGCACTGCAACAGAGGTAAATGTTCCTACGGCCAAATAAACAGAGACAGCATATACAAAAAACAGGCTATTTTTTGTATATGCTCAGAGGTCGGGAACAAGAAGGCCAAGACTGGTGCAACTGCTCCAAGATGTCCAAAATGTCATCACAGACTCAGTGCATCTTTGTTGTCATGTTTCCCAATTTTCATGGTTGGAAGATGACTACTGCATCTCCAGCCATGAGAGTTGACTCCAACAGAGAAGAAAGGGGGAGACTGAGGGGTCAAGAGCTAAACAGGCAAGCCAGCCCAGTCTGCCTCTTTGAAGAAGCTTTCCCCAGCGTTCTGCTCAGTAGCATCTGCTCACAGCTCAGTGGCTAGAACTGCATAATGTGGCCACCCCTAGGTGAAAGGAGTTGGAGGAGATGTTGTAATTTCCCAAATGTAAAGCTGAGAAAACAAAGGGAAAAGGGAGTTATGAATGGCTTTTGTTGGTCATTCAATATCTGCCTTAGTGACCTTTCAGTCTCAGTTACATTTGGGAGACCATATACTCATTTGTCTGAGAAAAGACCTGATTTATGCCTAATATCCTGGTATCCCATATAATTTATCATTTATATTTTTTAAAATGAAATTTTATTGAGATATATTCACATACCAGGTAATCAATGGTTCACAGTATCATCATATAGTTGTGCATTCATCACCAAATCAATTTTTGAATATTTTCATTACTACAAGAAAAAGAATAAAAATAAAAAGAACACTCAAAACATCTAATACCTCTTATCCCTCCCATTATTTATTTATTTTATTATATTGTGTATACTTTCCATCTTTAAATGAAATATTTTTATTAATTTTTGCCTTAAAGTAAGCCAGACATTGTTAGGTAGACTTTCATTTTGTGCTTTCAAATCCTTCCAATGGTCTTGTCTAGTAGTATAAAGGACTCATGTGCAGTGTGTTGGCAATGTAACAATATATCTCCCTTTTACGACCGGTATGCAGGGTGCTCATTTATAAAAATGAAGTGTCATTGGTCACCAGTGGCTAGGGACAGCTAAGTCCTTCCAGTTTCGGGGAGTGGCGGGGGAAATATGTGGTGCTGTTGACCTTCAGGCCACTTGGTGCAACAACCAGCTGTGCCAGGGCCCATACCTCAGCCTGAAACACAAGAAGCTATTAGTCTGCCAATTAGTGGGGTCAGTGGGAAGTTATCAGCTAGATATACATGAAATAGGTGCTGGAAATAGAAGAAGAGCATGCAGAGGGTAGTTTGTTCTTGCTACGTGATTTTTTTTTTTTTGAGTAATGAAAATGTGCTACCGGGGTTTTTTAATGCAGTTTTATTGAGATATATTCACACACCATATAATCCATCCAAAGTTTACAATCAATGGCTCACAGTATCATCATATAATTGTGCATTCATCACCACAATCAATATTAGACTATTTTTATTACTCCAAAAAAGAAATAAAAAGAAAAAGAAAACAAAAAACATTCCCCTATTATTGACATCTAGCTTTGGTATAACGCCTTTGCTACAATTGAGGGAAGAATATTACAATGTTACTGTTAACTATAGACCTTAGTTTACATTAATTATATTTTTTCCAGTATACCACCCTATTATTAACATCTTGTAATAGTGATGTATGTTTGTTCTAGTTCATCTAAGAGCTTTCTTAACATTTATACAATTAGCAACCATCATTGTCCTCTCTATGTTTGGCTAAGTTATACAGTCCCAGTTTTTGTCCTCTAGCCTACCTTCTGGTGACATACATGATTTTAGTCTTCCTCTTTCAACCATACTCATACTCAGCTTTGTTAATTACACTTACAGTATGCTACAGTGATTTTGTCATTCATTTTATGGTGTAAATCTACAATGGTCTTAATTTGGGTTCTCCCAGAGGCAGAGCTTCAACCAGGATTCGAGTGAAAGTACTTTATTGGTGAAGTGCAGGTAATACATGGAAGGGAGAGGAGAAGGCAATCAGGGAAAGGAAGTAAGCCAATAAAAGGTGTGCTACTAAGCATTTACAACAGTACATGACTGGAGCTTAGTCCTGTGGGGAAACTGGGAAATGGTGCAAAATGCACTTCAGAATTTGTCCCCTGAAGGGGCACAGTGTTGGGGATTTATATACCAACTCTGGAGAGTCATCAGTTGAAGGTTGGCCCTAGGGAGGAGGATATTAATTGCTCAACATTTCCAGCTTTCTGCACATGCAGGCAGCACAGCTATTGCCAATTCTAGGGGAAAGCAGCCCTTTGCCATAGAGACACAGGTACCGGCAGGAAGTCAGCCAGAGGACTCTGAAGGGTCCAATGGCTATGTACAGTGTGCCGACAGTGTTTTGCTACAATAACTATTTGTTTATTTAATCTTGATAATTAAAATTTTTTTGCAACAATCTCTTAAAGCAACAATGAGCTCAAAGGAATAAGGAATAGATGTACATGCAAATGGAAAGTTAAATACCGAAATTTTTATTAAGAAATTTGGTAATGAATGGGTAACTTGCATAAAAATCTTTTAGCATTTATCATCCACCATGTGGGCCATAGTTGTACCACTGACCACATGAAAACATCAGTAGTCACTAGGGAAATGCAAATCAAAACTACAGTGATATACCACTTTACACCCACAAGGATGAAATTATAAAAAAATGGAAAATAACAAGTTTTGACAAGGATGCAGAGAAGTTGGAGCCCTCATACATTGTTGGAAGGAATGTAAAATGATGCACCATCCGTGGAAAACAGTTTTGCAGTGTCTAAAGAAGTTAAACATAGAACTACCATATGACCTGGCAATTCCACTTCTTCGTATATACTCCCAAAGAACTAAGAATAGGGACTCAGATACTTTCATACCAATGTCCATAACATTATTCACAATTGCCAAAAGTTGGAAAGAACCCAAGAGTCCATCAACAGGTGAATGGATAAACAAAATGTGATACATACAGCCATAAAAGGAATGAAGTTCTAATACATGCTGCAATGAATGAACCTTGAAAATACTATGCTGAGTGAAATAAGCCAGATACAAATAGCAACTATCGAATGATTCCACTTGTAGGAAATATCCAGAATAAGCAAATTTGTGGAGACAAAGTAGATTTTAGGTTATCAGGGGATGGGAGAGGGAAGAAATGGAGGGTTATTGCTTAATGGCAGAAAGTTTCTGCTTGGGATGATGAAAAAGCTTTGTTAATGGATGGTGGTTATGGTAATAAAATTGTGAATGTAATTAATACCACAGAATTGTACACTTAAAATGTTTAAGATGGTAAAGGTTAAAATATGGGAAGGTTTAACACAGTGAACCTTGTGGTGGACAATGTCTGTGATTAACACTACAAATATAAATAAGTTCTTTCATGAACCAGAACAAACATACAACACTTTTACAAAGAGTTAATAATGGAGTGGTATATGGGAAAAAATGTACCTACTGTAAACTGTGTTTAACAGTAATATATTAATATTTTTTCATCAACAGTAACAAATGTACCACACCAATACTAGGGTTCAACAATGGTGGGGGGGATAAGGGGTATAAGGTGTTTTGGGTTTTCTATTTTATGTCTACTTGTCATTTTTCTTTTTGGAGGAATGAAGACATTCTAAAATATATTGTGGTGATGATTGCACTACTGTGTGATGATATTGTGAGCCATTGATTGTATATTTTGGATGGCCTATATGGTGTGTGATTACATCTCAAAAAAATTTGCATTAAAAATGTTTAAGATGGGAAACTTTATGTTCTAGACATTACTACAGTAAACCTTAAAAAAAAAAAAGTTTGAAGGACTCCGCCCAAAGACAGTAATTTAATTTGTGCAGCTACTGATGGTAAATTTATTCCATGAAGCATGACTTTTGTTTAGATCAAATGATTCTTCTTCTAAGTTAATTTTGCTCATTTTCAATGCCAAGTGTTCTCATGCACATACAAAATGTGAAGCAATAGCTATTGCTCTATTAGCAGAAGAACTTGACAGTTTTATTACACTGATATTTTCTAAGTGCTATGAGATGCTGCAAATCTAAATCAGTTAAGTAAATTCCAATAATGATTGGATTTTTTTCTTTCAATCCATGGAATCAAAGTAAAGCTACTGGGACTTTGTTTTGTTGGAGGTGAAACAGCTGACATATTGAGAATGATATCGTAAAATTCTGTAACAAAGCTCAACATTGAGGGAAAAACAAATTTGTTTTTGCATAGATAATCTGAATGTAAATATAAGTGGTGCACAGAATTAACATAAAATATTCTTTTGAAATTAAGAAAAATATGAAGCAGGAATGTATTTGGAATTTGTTGTGATTCAAATACAATTCCTAATTGTATTCAAAGATGTTATATATATTTCTAAGTATGCACATAACAAAAATGAGGACATCTGTGCACCAGAAGGCATATGCATTATTGTTTATAGCAGCACTATTTGTAATAGCCAAAGGCTGGAAACTGCCTAAATGACCATAAATAGTAGGATGGATAACTAAGTTTTAGTGTATGCACCCAATGGAATAGTATACAGCAATGAGAATGAACAAACTACAATTACATGCAACAAAATGAGGGCTCTTAGAAGTATAATGTTGATACAAAAGATACATATGGTTTGATTCCACTTATAGAAAGTTCCAAACAGGTAAAGCTAATCTAAGGTGTTAAAAGTTAGGATAGAGGCTACCTTGGTTATAGGGCTAGGGGGCAGGGGCAGGAATGTATTTACTGGAAAGGAGTATAGGGTGGATAGGGTGGCTTTTGATAATATTCTATTTCTAGATCTGGGTGCTGGTTACATATGTATTTCGTTTGTGAAAATTCACCGAGCTGTACATTTATGACATGCATATCTTTATTTTATATAGGGATGTTATATTTGAACAAAGTCCCCAAATATCAATAAGGAAAAGCTCTTAACTAGCAGATGCATGAAGAGATCAATCTCCAGTTTTTAAAATATACCCTTCTTGTGCCACTTTGGATATATTATGTCCCCCAGAAAAAGCCATGTTTGTTAATGCAGTCTTGTGGGGGCAGATGTATTTAGCCTTGATTAGGTTGGAACCTTTGGATAGGTTGTTTCCATGAGATGTGACCCACCCAACTGTAGGTGATAACTCTGATTGAATTATTTCCATGGAGGTGTGGCCTGCCCAATCAGCGTGGGTCTTGATTAACTTACTGGAGCCCTATAAGAGCTCAAAGAGAAGGAGCTCAGTGCTGCTGCAGCTTAGAGAGATATTTTGGAGACTGCTGTTGAAAGCAGACTTTTGCTGATGCTTTGAAGACACTAGCCCAGAGTTTGCCTCAAGAAGCTAAGCCTAGAGATAAAATGTCCAAAATTGAGAGTGCCGTTTTGAAACGCAACCTGGGAGCAAGTAGGTGCCAGCCACGTGCCTTCCAAGCTAACATAGGTATTCCGGACGCCAATGGCCTTTCTCCAGTGGAAGTATACTTGTGTTTATGTCTTGGTTTGGACACATTTATGGCCTTAGGACTATAACTTTGTAACCAAATAAACTCCCTTTATTAAAGCCTATCCATTTTCTGGTATTTTGCATAACAGCAGCATTCGCAAACTGTAACACTCCTCAAGATTAATGTAGCACAGCTGATGGAGCAGTGTGCTATATATTGTCTGATGATATTATTATTTTTTAATCGTGGGGAAAACCAATGTTGAATTTCCTGAAAAATTTCCTAAATAATATCATGAACTTAAAAAAAAAAGGTGTAGTCATCACACACAGTAACAAAACAGAACAAATTGTGGCAAAGCTGATGTTAACAAAACAAAACATCAGACTGTCAATACACACTTTCTCTTTTTACTGCCCATCATCAATCAGATTGTAGAAATGTTTTAGCCTTTCAACATTTACTTTTAAATCAACCGGAGTGTCTCACAATGGCATTAGGCATTTTAATAAATGGTTATTCCAAATCTTGTTGTGTTTTATTCAAATTCAGTTAAAAATCTTTAAGCAAAGGATTCAACAAACTTAACACCAAAACTTCAGCTTTTTAGCAAATTGCAGTGATTGGAAACAAAACTTACAAACAGGAAGACTTTGAAAGTTATCCTTAAAAAGCAAGGGAGTATGGGGAGGAATGTAGACCTGGCATCGTGGGACGGAGAACATCTTCTTGACCAAAAGGGTGATGTGAAAGGAAATGAAATAAGCTTCAGTGGCAGAGAGATTCCAATAGGAGCCGAGAGGTCACTCTGGTGGGCACTCACGCACAATTTAGACAACCCTTTTTAGGTTCTAAAGAATTGGGGTAGCTGGTGGTGAATACCTGAAACTATCAAACTATAACCCAGAACCCATGAATCTCGAAGACAGTTGTATAAAAATGTAGCATATGAGGGGTGACAATGGGATTGGGAAAGCCATAAGGACCACGCTCCACTTTGTCTAGTTTATGGATGGATGAGTAGAAAAATAGCAGAAGGAAACAAACAAACAAACAGATAAAGGTACCCAGTGTTCTTTTTTACTTCAATTGCTCTTTTTCACTTTAATTATTATTCTTGTTATTTTTGTGTGTGTGCTAATGAAGTTGTCAGGGATTGATTTAGGTGATGAATGCACAACTATGTAATGGTACTGTGAACAATTGAATGCACGATTTGTTTTGTATGACTGCGTGGTATGTGAATATATCTCAATAAAATGAAGATAAAAAAAAGCAAGGGAGTAATGAAACAACAATAAAAGCTAGATGTTTTCAAGTTTTAATTTGGAAATCTTGTAATAGTGATGGGCAATTTCTCAAATTCTTGGAGCTCTGTTTTCAATAGAATGAATTTATATGCTGGACTTGAATGAAATTGAGAAGGCAGAAGGTTTGGCATCATTTAAATTTAGTAAAACATTAAAAAAATCAGAAACAGAAAAAGAGATAATATGCCAAGTTTTGCTTTTACTCTGTATAGAGGCAAAATGAAGTACCTGTGAAAATATTTGGACTAAAATATTTGTTTGTTTCCATAGGAAAAACTAGAGTTTAGACTTTCTGCATTTAGTAGAGTTTTCTCTGAGCCTATAGGTACCTCAGTCTCTTTTGAATTATTTGAAGGTGTTGACAATTTCAACTTTTCTGACTATGAATGCAAATTGAACAAAGAATGAAGGCAATTTAATGAAAAATTTAAAGCAATAAGCTCACTTTAAAAAAATACATTTTCCAGGAAAAAAGTGACATGGTATCATAGATAGATATGGCCAAGAAATTGAACAGAGTGAATGTGTACTAAGAATAACTTTTATGCTTATTTTTAAATATTTAGATAATCTGTGTAAATAAATAAGAAATCTACTTATTTATACATGTAATTATAATTTTTTAGGAATAATTTTATTTTTGACAGTAATTTTTGGTAGCAATAGTTTTTGGTCCATTAACATAATTAAACCAATTTGTTAGTCAACAGAAAGATGTTTAAAAATTATATGATTATATTCAGTACCCTTTTCACTATCAACAGTGTCCTAGTCTTGGCAGTACATCACATTGTCAACCTAATTATGTTCTTCCCTAAAAAGTATAGTGTTCATAATATGGTTTTCTTACTTAGTAGTATACTATCTAATATCTGTAGCGAATATGGGTAATATATGTTACAATCATATAATATATTGCTATATGGCTTCTTTAAATAAAATTGATTTTTTTCCAAATAAGTCAGGAATAATATGTTCTATTTTTTATTATTTTGACAATTGTGTTTAACTCCCTGGCTCGTAATTCTAATGTCTGTGCTATCTCTGCAGCTGCTTCTATCGATTATTTTATCTCTAGATGATGGGTCATATTTTATTTTTGCTTGTGTAGAACTGAAGAGACCAAAGTAAATAATGTGTATTTTCTGAAAATAGCACACCTTTACTTCTGTCGGGCCATTAATTTTGGGGGCTTTGTTGTTCTTTAATATTGGTGTGCCACAGGCTCCCAAGTGCCCCGTGGGAGAATTGCTGCTTCCTACTTAGCATGAACCTGATATCCCAGAGGCATCTATCCTTTCCCCTGCCCCCATCCTGCAGCAGGACCTGTGTCCCTGCACTTCAGTGAGAGATCTCTCCCAGGATTCCTGCTTGTCCTCCAGCAACAGACTACTGTCTTGGAATCATACAGGATCCCAAGTGCTGGAGGATTTCTCTCCTTTGTCTGTTAACACCTTCAGACTTAGGCACACGCTGTGTTTCTGTGCCACAGAGGAGATCTCGTTCCTTTACCTTGCTTTAACTCCAGTCTTGAGTTTGACGTGTGAGAGTTCATGGGTGGGTATAGAATCCCTTTGTATCTGGGGATCCCAGAAATCATAAACTGTTATACCAGCCCACACTCAGCTTTCAAAACTGTATTATAATTTCAGCTTGTTTTTTTTCTTATTAGCATCTATGGCAGCTTCCTCCTCTCCTGGCTGTCCTGCCAAAAGTGAAATAATTAGTGGGTCTCATCTCTCCTTGGAGGAGTTTGCCATCCTTGGGGTTTTAGCTTATTTAGCTTATTATTATAGTTTACCTAGTGACCTTAGCTCTTGATGGGCTAAAATAAATTATTATTTGTATATCATTCAGTTTGTTCTTACTGTTGGCGTGAGAGTAACATTCACTGTGTATTTCAAGTTCAGATGTTGGCAAACTGGCCTGTGGGCCAGATCTTGCCCATCACCTGTTTCTGTAAATACAGCTTTCTTGCACCACAACTATGCCCACTTGTTTACATATTTTCTGTGGCTCCTTTTGTGACTTGAGTAACTGTATATGGACTTCAAAGAAGAATGTATATACTATGCAGTCTTTTACCTTTGTTCCCCATCTTAAGCAGAAGCCGAAGTACCCTTGATACTGTTAACATTTTGTGAGTTCTAGCATCAATTCCAGTCTTTGAATGAGACATTGCGTTTCTTGGTTAGAAGTGAGAATGAATGTTCTCTAAATTCCACATTGGCTGAATTCTTTTTTTAGTGGGCACATTATTTTGGGTTTAAAAATCAGACTCTCAGATCTGGGCATTTGTCTGACCAATATTGGGTCTCATTTTTGAAAACAGGCTGTTTGCTAATGAAGATGATACCATGAACCCAGTGGACTTTGAATTGTTTTTTCTAATGATATTGTTTGGTTTGCATTAACCCATTTCTCTTTATTCTTCTACTGACCAAGCCTTTGTTTGTGAGTCCTCTGGCAGATGTTATTGTCATAGGTTGCGTTAAAGGAAAAAATAAGCATTATATATATATATGTGTATATGTGTGTGTATATATATATATATGTGTATATATATACTGTTAATTATTTACATGACCATGTTGTCTGTGTGACTTCTTTAAATGGTTACACTAGCCGGGCCTATTGATAACTGTTCATTTGTAACTATCTTAGATATCATTGCCAAGCAGATCAGAAAAAAGGAATCAATATTTTTTTGGTTTAGGTTTTCTAATTATAAGCTTATTTGGAAATAAAGAAATCTGTAGGGAGAAGTACAAAGGTAAGTGTATTTCGACCAGTTTTTAACATTCAGTTTAATTTCTATCTAGGCCTTTTTTAAAAAAAACCTGTTCTGTAATTTAGAACATACTTTATAGTTTTGCATCTGATTTTCTTTTTCATTTAGCAGTGCATTTTCTCATGTCATTAAGATTCAGTGGTTGCTTTCTATTTCATCTTACAGGTTATATAATTTGTATGATCATACCCCCATTTCTGACATTTTGTTTACTAATTTTTATTGCAAATAATCATGCCCTAATGAACATCTTCTAGCTTTTGTTTTAATCCTTATAATGATCTCTATTAATTCTTTTGGAGTCTGAACCTCAAACTACAAGTAAAAGTGGTATCTCCTTGAGATTTTGATTTACACTTCTTTAATGCCTAATGATGTGGAACATTTTTTTGGGGGGGCTTATTGGTCATTTGTACTTCTTCTTTAGAGAAATGTTTATTCAAATCTTCTTTTAAAGATTTTAAAATTGAGTTGTTTTTTTAATGTTGCATTTTCAGAATTCTTTACATATGCTGGATACAAGTCCTGTATCAGATATATGATTGCAAATATATTCTTCCATTCCATAGTTAAACCTTTTCAATTATTTGATGGTGTCCTTTGAAGCACCAATATCTCTAGTTTGGTAAAGTCCAGTTTATCTATTTTTTTCTTTTTTCATTTGTTCTTTTAGTGTAATATTTAAGAAACCATGGCCTAATGCAAGGTCCTGAAGATTTACACATACATTTTCTTCTAAGAATTTTGTAGTTTTAGCTCTTACAATTAGGTTTTGATCCATTTTGAGTTAATTTTTGCAAATGGTTTGATATAGGAGTCTAACAATTATTTTACATGTAGATCTCCAGTTGTCCAAGCACAATTTGTTGAAAAGACTGCTTTCCTCATTGAATTGCCTTGTTGAAAATCAATTAACCATAAATGCAAGGTTTATTTCTGGACTTTCCGTTCTATATCCTTATGTCAGTACCACACAGTCTTGATAGCTGTAGATTTATGGTAAGTTTTGAAATTTGGAACAAAGTCTCTGAAATTTGTTCTTCATTTTCAAAGTTGTTTTGGCTATTCTAGGTCCTTTGCATTTCCATATGATCTCTAAGATCAGCTTGCCAATTAATGCAAAAAATGCAGCTGGGATTGTGATAGGGATTCATTGACTCAGTTGATCAATTTGGAAAGTTTTGCCACCTTAACAATATTGTCTTCTGATCTATGAATACAGGATGACTTTCCATTTATTTAAGTCTTTAATTTATTTCAATGATGTTTTGTATTAGATTTTCACTTCCTTTGTTAAATTTATTCCTAAGCATTTTATTCTTTTTGATGTGCTTGCAAAGTGAGTTGTTTTTAAATTTTATTTTCAGATTGTTCATTCCTAGTGTATAAAAATACAATTGATTTTTGCATATTGATCTTGAATTCTGCAACCCTGCAGACGTGTTTATTATTTTTAATAGTTTTTTTGCAAAGTTTCTTGGGTTTTCAATACATGGGATCATGATATCTGATAATAGAGATAGTTTTACTTCTTTCTATTCAATCTGGATGTCTTTTGTGTCTTTTCCTTGCTTATTGTCCCTGGGTAAAACCTCCAGAACAATGATGAATAAAAGTGATGAAAGCAGAAATTCTTGTTTTGTTCTCTATCCTAGGAGGAAAGCTTTCAGTATTTTACCATCAAGATTTTAGCTGTGGGTTTTTTTATAGATGCCTTTTTTCAAGTTGAGGACATTTTTTTCTATTCCAAGTTTATTGCACCATTTATTATGAAAGAGTGTTGAATTTTGTCAGATGATTTTTCTATGTTACTTGTGATGAAAAAATGATCTTTGTCCTTTGTTTTACAAATATTGTGCATTACATTTATTGATTTTCATATGTTATGGATCCTTTGCTTTTGGGGATAAACCCTACTTGGTCATGCTAAATAACTATTTTTATATGCTGCTGGATTTTATTTGCACCTTTTTGTGTCTATATTTATAAATGATATTGTTCTATAGTTGTCTTATCTTTGATGTCTTTGTCCATTTTTGGTATCAGGATAATGCTGACTTCATAATATGAATTGGAAAGTATTACCTCCGCTTCTAATTTTTGGAAGAGTTTATGAAGGATTAGGTAGTTAAGGCTTGGTTTTGTTGATTTTTTTTCTATTGTTTTTCTATTTTCTACTTCATTTATTTCTGCTCGAACATTTATTATTTCCTTCCATTTGTTTGTTTTGAGTTTAGTTTGCTCTTCTTTTTCCAGTTTCTTAAGGTAGAAAATTAGCTTATTGATTTTCTATTTTTCTTCTTTTTTAATATAGGAATTTACAACTATAAATTTTCTCCTCATACTGCTTTAGCTGCATTCTACTGTGTTCTCATTTTTTAGTCATCTCTAAGTATTTAAAATTTTCCCTGTGATTTCACTTTGCTCCATTGGTTATTTAGGCCTATGTTGTTTAATTTCCATGTATTTGTCAATGTCCCAAATTTTCTTCTGTTATTGATTTCTAATTTTAAGTCATTGTGTTTGGAGAATGTGCATAATATGATTTCAATCCTTTTAAGTTTATTGATGCTTGTGTTATGACGTAACATATGGTCTATCCTGGAGAATGTTTCATGTACGCTTGAGAAGAAATTGTATTCATTTGTTGTTGAGTGGAGTGCTCTATTGATATTTTAGGTCTGGTTGGTTTATTGTGTTGTTCAAATGTACTATAACTTGTTGATCTTCTTCCTAGTTGTTCAATTTATTATTGAAAGTGGGATATTAAAGTCTCCCACTATTATAGTATTGTTGAATTATCCCTGTCTCCCTTCAATTCTGTCAATTTTTGCTTCATGTATTTTGGGACTCTCTTGTTAGATGCATTTATATTTACAATTGTTATATCTTCTTGATGGGTTGAAACTTTTATCATTATTAAATATCCTTCTTTATGTCTTAACAAGTTTTTGTCTTAAAGTTTATTTTGTCTGATATTAGTATATCCACTCCAGCTCCCTCTTGTTTACTCTTTATGTGGTGTGCATTTTTCCATCCTTTTAATTCCCACTTATTTTTGTCTTTGAATCTAAATTGTGTTTCTTGTAGACAGCATATAGTTGGATCATGTTTATTTTTTATCCATTTTGCCACTTTCTGCCTTTTAATTGGAATGTTTAGTACATTTAAATTTTGTGTAATTACTGATAAGGGAGGACTTGTATCTACCATTTTGCTATTTGCTTTCTATATGTATTATGACTTTTTGCTCTTCTAGTCCTCCATTACTGCCTTCTTTTGTGTTAAAGAGATATTTCTAAGGTACTATAGAATTCCCTCATTGTTTCTTTTACTGTATTTTTAAAGTTATTTTCTTCTTGGTTTCCCTGGAGTTTACAAGTAATTTCTTAACTTAAAATAATCTTTTTTGGATTAATACCAACTAAATTTCAATAGTATAAAAAGATTTTGCTCTAAAATAGCTCTGTTACTTCTCTCCTCCGTTGTGCTTTAATTGCCATACAAATTATATCTTTATATATTTTAAACCCATCAACATAACTTTATGGTTAGTTCTTTATGCAGTTGCCTTTTAAACTAGATAGGAGAAGAACAGATACAAGTAAAAATAGATTTATATAGTATTTTATGTTTACCTATGTGGTCACCTTTACTGGTGATTTTATTTCTGCATGTTTTGTAATTTTTTTTGTTGAAAATAAAAAGGGACATTTTAAATATACAATCTGAGAACTCTGGAAATCATATCCCAACTCCTACTCACCAAGAATTATTACTGTTGCTGGTTGTTGTTGCTGTTACTATTGTTATTGTTTGTTTAGTGACTTCTCCACACTGTTTCTATAAAGTCTGTACTTCGTTATGTGTGGTCACTGAAGTCCTTGCTTGGTTGGTTTACTGGTTAGCTCAAGATTGAACAGAGAATACTTTAATGCTAGTGTATTAGTCAGGGTTCTCCAGGGAAACAGAACCAAAAGGAGATAATCTGTAAATATTATGAAATTTTTATAAGAATTGTCTCACATGACTGTGAGGATGTGCAACTCCAAATTCTGTAGGGCAGGCTATGAGCTGGGAAATCCCATGAAGGTTTTCGATGAATTCCTCAGGAGAAGCTGTCTGGCTGAAGTAGAGATGGGATTCTTTCTTCTAACTGGTTAAATCAGCACTTTTCCTTTTAAAACCTTCAACTGATTGGATGAGATATCTCTTATTGTTGAAGGCAATTTCCTCAGTTGACTATAGATGCAATCAATTATAGATGCAATCAACTTACTGATGATTTAAGTCCACAAAATATCCTCACAGTAACAACCAGGCCAGTGTTTGCTTGACCAAATAACTGGACACCAAAACCTGGCGAAGATGTGTAACCATCACATCTTGTATCCTAAGTCTCCCTGCCTTGGCTGAGCTCTCTGTATGTGCTGGGACATGTTTTGAGTACTCCAGCAGGTAGTTTATACCCTGCCTTTATTTCTTGCTTGCTCAGAGCAGGAGGTCAGAATATAGTATCTTCTCAGGTCATTTCCTAGAAAGCACATAGCCCTGTCCTTATGTGTCCCCAGGAATATGTCTGAGCTTTCAACCCCCCACTCCCCCCCTAGACATTTAATTCCCTAGTTTTTCTTTTTAAGTTTTTTGGTCAGCCTCTTGATGTCTGAGACCATTGCAATGTTATACAATCATTACTGATAATTTCAGCAAATACTCTGGGAATATGGATGCTCATGCAGAGTGAGCTCTGGGTCAGGTCAGATAAAGACAAGCCATTAGAAAACAGCTTTCCTGGAAGCTTCCGGACAGGTCAAATAATAACAATGACACGAGAATGGGACTTTTGGAGGCTCCACCCAACATTTCCCCCTTCAGTGACTGATAGGTGGGCAGGTTTTCACAGCTACCATAATTGTGAGGCTATTGTTTTTCAAGGTTACCATGGAGCTGGAGAGAATGGAATGGGAATAGGGCAACTTAATCCCACTTCTAGGTATATACTCGAGAGAACTGAAAACAAGGACTCAAACAGATATGTGTACACCAATGTTCATAGTGGCATTACTCACAGTAGCCAAAAGATGGAAGCATCCCAGTGTCCATCAACCAATAAATGGATAAACAAAATGTGCTATATACATGCAATGGGATATTGCTCAGCTGTATAAAGGAATGAAGTTCTGACACATGAAACAACATGGATGAATCTTGAAGACATCATATTGAGTGAAATAAGCCAGATGCAAAAGGACAAATACTATATGATCTCACTGATATGAAATAACTAGAATAAGTAAATTCATAGAGTAAGCATCTAGAATATAGGTTACCAAGGGACAGGGTAACAGTTTTCCCCCATTGTTCCTGTTTCTAATATGGAGGAGTAGATTTTCAGAGATCCTTACTCCACCATTTTGGAAGTGCTTCTTCTTTGGTACCAGACTGGTTCTTTTGAAACCCTTTTCATAATGGTATAGTAGAATAGCATAATATATCCAAGTACTTGTATTTATACAAGCACATAATGTATAAAACTATATCTGGGTTGAAATCTCTGGGTCTTCCACTTAATAAAACAGACTTTGATCAAGCTCTCTAAGTTTCAATTTCCTTATCTGTGAAATGGAGATAATAATACAAAGGATTAAATAAGACAATGATTATAGAGGGCTTAGCATGGCACCTGGCATAAAGTGAGAGTTCAATAAGTCAAAGTTATTATTACTTCACAATACACGCTCACTGTAGAAAAAGAAGAAAATGAATATGTAATAAAATTGGAAGCATAAAAATTCCATTCTAATTTTAATTAAAAAAATTCAATTCAGTTTTCTAATAGGTTATGAATTCATCAAAATAAAAACCTTGGAAAGAAGAATACACATGCACAAAACTAATTAAAATTTTATCCTAAATTGTGTGATGTTCCATTCTGTTATATCACCCCAAATTTATTAGAATTCAAAATATGTTAAGTATCAGAACATATTTCTCATATTGTAGAATGTTTCATGATTTCTGTAAGTATGCCTTTTGCAGAAGTCCTTGAGAGACTCCTGCTTCTGATGGCTTCTAGAAGTCTGATGTACACAATGTTAATGAGTTTATTGAAATTAGTATCAAATGTATTACAATTGAGTTATGTAATAAATGACCTTAGGATATCCAAAGTGTATGTGATCCACTAAAGGGATAAATATATGTTGATGGGAGTGGAGGTCAAAGAAAATATACAAAGTTAATTTGCATTGCACTGTGCATATTTTAATGTGGTCCTCTGGTTTTGTTAAGAATGTGCAGCAGTTCTTTGAAATGGAGATGTTCAAGTGGTTTGACATTTGGTTTTCTCTTTTTCTCCTTTAAGACTAGTTACCAGAGAAAGTGAATTGCTATGATTCAATCCATAACTGTGAAAAATATTCTTATCCTATAAAAATTCACTGATTCAAAGCTTGGGAAAGAAGTAGCAAAGAAATTTGCTTAATTAAAGACAGAAAGTAGGGATGCGGGGATACACGGAAGTTCAGTAAATGCAAACAAAGTGATCGCATTTTATTCTGCTTATTCTCTACGAACCCCAAAGCTTAAATCTATTAGGAGGGTCTAATTAAAGTATAAATTAGTTCTTTAAAAACATGAAGTATCCTTAAACACGATACCAAATCACAAACCATAAAGGAATATTAATAATTTCAATAGCATTAAAAAGAAAAATTTCTGTTCCTCAAAATACAGTATAAACAAAGTAAAAAGAGAAGACAGCAACTGGAAGAAAAGAAATGCAATGAATAAAGAGGAAATAGGCACAGTAAATAAAGAAATTGTGTAAATTAATAAAAAGAAAGACAACTCAATAGAAAAATGGGCAAAAAACCATGGGTGGGCATTTCATAGAAGAGGAAACACAAGTGGAAACAAAACATTTAAATTCCTTTGTCTTTCAAAATGTTTAAAATCTGCTTGTTGAAGTATACAAAAATCCTGCTGGGATGTTTATTGGACTGTGTTAAATCTATAGATGAATTTGGGGATAAAAGTATTGCCTTACCCAATCCATAAATGTTTTATTTTTCAATTTATTTAGATTTCTTAATTTCTTCCATCAGCATTTTGTGGTTTTCAACATATAGATTCAGAACATATTTAATCAGGTCTATATCTAAATATTTCATATGTTCTGGAGATATTACAAATATATATATATTTTAAATTGGTTTCAAATTTTATTGCCAGTATATAGAAATAAATAGATGTTTATATCCTGTGGTCTTTCTAAACTAACTTATTAGGGCTAGGACATTTTAGATATTCCTAGGGATTTTCTACTTAGCCAATTATGTCATCTGAAAACAGAGGCAATTTTATTTTTTCTTTTCCAGTCTGCATACCTTTTTATATTCTTTCCCATTGCAATGTTTAGGACTTCAGTATAATGTTAAATGGAGGTGCTTACAGGAAACATCCTTGCCCTGTTCTTGATCCTAGGGGTAAAACATTTACTCTTTTCACCTGTAGGAACATTGTTAGCTATTACTTTTTTTTTTTTTTTTTTTTTTTTTTTAATCATCATTTTATTGAGATATATTCACATACCACGCAGTCATACAAAACAAATTGTACTTTCGATTGTTTACAGTACCATTACATAGTTGTACATTCATCACCTAAATCAATCCCTGACACCTTCATTAGCACACACACAAAAATAACAAGAATAATAATTAGAGTGAAAAAGAGCAATTGAAGTAAAAAAGAACACTAGGTACCTTTGTCTGTTTGTTTGCTTCCCCTACTTTTCTACACATCCATCCATAAACTAGACAAAGTGGAGTTTGGTCCTTATGGCATTCCCAATCCCACTGTCACCCCTCATAAGCTACATTTTTATACAACTGTCTTCGAGATTCATGGGTTCTGGGTTGTAGTTTAATAGTTTCAGGTATCCACCACCAGCTACCCCAATTCTTTAGAACCTAAAAAAGGTTGTCTAAAGTGTGCGTAAGAGTGCCCACCAGAGTGATCTCTCGGCTCGTTTTGGAATCTCTCTGCCACTGAAGCTTATTTCATTTCCTTTCACATCCCCCTTTTGGTCAAGAAGATGTTCTCCATCCCACGATGCCGGGTCTACATTCCTCCCCGGGAGTCATATTCCACGTTGCCAGGGAGATTCACTTCCCTGGGTGTCTGATCCCACGTAGGGGGGAGGGCAGTGATTTCACCTTTCAAGTTGGCTTAGCCAGAGAGAGAGGGCCACATCTGAGCAACAAAGAGGCATTCAGGAGGAGACTCTTAGGCACAAATACAGGGAGGCCTAGCCTCTCCTTTGCAGCAGCCGTCTTCCCAAGGGTAAAACTTATGGTAGAGGGCTCAACCCATCAAACCACCAGTCCCCTATGTCTGTGGTCATGTTAGCAACCATGGAGGTGGGGTAGGCGAATACCCCTGCATTCTCCACAGGCTCCTCAAGGGGGCACTACATCTTTTTTTTTTTTTTTTTTCCTTGTTTGTCTTTTTTCTTTTCTTTTTTTTTTTTTTTAACTTTCCCTTCTTTTTTCAAATCAACTGTATGAAAAAAAAAGTTAAAAAGAAAACAAACATACAATAAAAAAACATTTCAAAGAGACCATAGCAAGGGAGTAAGAAAAAGACAACTAACCTAAGATAACTGCTTAACTTCCAACATGTTCCTAATTTACCCCAAGAAAGTTACATAATATAGCAACATTTCAGTGAACTTGTTCCTACTACATCCATCAGAAATTAACAGACCATAGTCATTTCTGGGCATCCCCAGAACGTTAAATAGCTTATCTGTTCTTCTTGGATTATTGTTCCCCCTTCCTTAATTGCTCTCTACTGCTAGTTCCCCTACATTCTACATTATAAACCATTTGTTTTACATTTTTCAAAGTTCACATTAGTGGTAGCATATAATATTTCTCTTTTTGTGCCTGGCTTATTTCGCTCAGCATTATGTCTTCAAGGTTCATCCATGTTGTCATATGTTTCACCAGATCGTTCCTTCTTACTGCCGCGTAGTATTCCATCGTGTGTATATACCACATTTTATTTATCCACTCATCTGTTGAAGGACATTTGGGTTGTTTCCATCTCTTGGCAATTGTGAATAATGCTGCTATGAACATTGGCGTGCAGATATCTGTTCGTGTCACTGCTTTCCGATCTTCCGGGTATATACCGAGAAGTGCAATCGCTGGATCGAATGGTAGCTCTATATCTAGTTTTCTAAGGAACTGCCAGACTGACTTCCAGAGTGGCTGAACCATTATACAGTCCCACCAACAATGAATAAGAGTTCCAATTTCTCCACATCCCCTCCAGAATTTGTAGTTTCCTGTTTGTTTAATGGCAGCCATTCTAACCGGTGTTAGATGGTATCTCATTGTGGTCTTAATTTGCATCTCTCTAATAGCTAGTGAAGCTGAACATTTTTTCATGTGTTTCTTGGCCATTTGTATTTCCTCTTCAGAGAACTGTCTTTTCATATCTTTTGCCCATTTTATAATTGGGCTGTCTGTACTATTGTCATTGAGTTGTAGGATTTCTTTGTATATGCAAGATATCAGTCTTTTGTCAGATACATGGTTTCCAAAAATTTTTTCCCATTGAGTTGGCTGCCTCTTTACCTTTTTCAGAAATTCCTTTGAGGTGCAGAAACTTCTAAGCTTGAGGAGTTCCCATTTATCTATTTTCTCTTTTGTTGCTTGTGCTTTGGGTGTAAAGTCTAGGAAGTGGCCTCCTAATACAAGGTCTTGAAGATGTTTTCCTACATTATCTTCTAGGAGTTTTATGGTACTTTCTTTTATATTGAGATCTTTGGTCCATTTTGAGTTAATTTTTGTGTAGGGGGTGAGGTAGGGGTCCTCTTTCATTCTTTTGGATATGGATATCCAACTCTCCCAGCCCCATTTGTTGAAAAGACCATTATGGCTCAGTTCGGTGACTTTAGGGGCCTTATCAAAGATCAGTCGGCCATAGATCTGAGGGTCTATCTCTGAATTCTCAATTCGATTCCATTGATCTATATGTCTATCTTTGTGCCAGTACCATGCTGTTTTGGCAACTGTGGCTTTATAATAAGCTTCAAAGTCAGGGAGTGTAAGTCCTCCCACTTCGTCTTTCTTTTTTAGAGTGTCTTTAGCAATTCGAGGCATCTTCCCTTTCCAAATAAATTTGATAACTAGCTTTTCCAAGTCTGCAAAGTAGGTTGTTGGAATTTTGATTGGGATTGCATTGAATCTGTAGATGAGTTTGGGTAGAATTGACATCTTAATGACATTTAGCCTTCCTATCCATGAACATGGAATATTTTTCCATCTTTTAAGGTCCCCTTCTATTTCTTTTAGTAGAGTTATGTAGTTTTCTTTGTATAGGTCTTTTACATCTTTGGTTAAGTTTATTCCTAGGTACTTGATTTTTTTAGTTGCTATTGAAAATGGTATCTTTTTCTTGAGTGTCTCTTCAGTTTGTTCATTTCTAGCATATAGAAACATTACTGACTTATGTGCATTAATCTTGTATCCCGCTACTTTGCTAAATTTGTTTATTAGCTCTAGTAGGTGTATCGTTGATTTCTCAGGGTTTTCTAGATATAAGATCATATCATCTGCAAACAATGACAGTTTTACTTCTTCTTTTCCAATTTGGATGCCTTTTATTTCTTTGTCTTGCCGGATTGCCCTGGCTAGCACTTCCAGCACAATGTTGAATAACAGTGGTGACAGCGGGCATCCTTGTCTTGTTCCTGATCTTAGAGGGAAGGCTTTCAGTCTCTCACCATTGAGTACTATGCTGGCTGTGGGTTTTTCATATATGCTTGTCCGGCGCCGCCCCGCTCGACCCCTGGCTGGAAGTCACGACTCGAGCCACACGGCGGTTGCGAGAGCAAGTCTTTTACTGAAGCTAGATAAGCATTCTCTGTTACAGGTTTCCACGCGGGGCAGAGTGCCTCGCGGGAGAGCAGCCTCGATGTGGCCGTCAGGTATGGCTCCTAGTGGGCTGTCTCCCCGAGGTTCGCTTGGGCAAACTCTTAAGTACTCTACTCATAACCAATGATCTAGCGCCGCGCATATGCACTCAATTGGCAGATAGGAATAGTGAGTGTGCACGTCATAAGCGGAAGCAGGATATGGGCGCCATCTTGGCTCATTCGATGGGCGGGGGGACTTTGGAGCAGGTTTACAGCGCATGCGCTATGCCCGTCCCGGGAGACGGCTCTCCACATCTCCCCCTTTATTATTTATATCGACCCAGTGTCCCCAGTGATGAGTGTGCTCCCGTGAACCCAGATGGCTCACAATTTGTTCCGGTGCTTTGGGGAGTCTGGACTAGGTCTCAGCCATTTAGCGGCGGAGCCTCTAGCACCGACCAGAATGCTCACCTCATATGGAGACAGGAGAGTCCGTGAGCTGGAAACAACATGACTCTCCCTGCAGTGCTTTGCTTTGCAACTGGGGGACAAAGGCGGGGGCAGGGATAGCATTAACCAGAGTCGGAGGTGTCACTAGGCGTCCCTATGCATTGGCTAGAGTCAAGTCTGGCCACAACTATGACTCTGCCTTAGGGATCTACCTGAGACAAAAATTATGACTGCTGGCGTCGCCCGTTATACCCGGGACACAGCTGCGCGCTTAGCTACAAACCTCGCTCCCGAGTGCCCCGCCCGAGGCGGCCAGGATGGGGTATGGCCATCAGAATGGTCGCTGTTGGGGGTATCAAAGGTGGAGGACATAGCCATCATAATGGTAACACGGTACTGCCGCGCTTGAAACAGGCGTTCTAGCAAAGATTTAACAATGACTAATCCCACCAATAGTCCCACCATCAAGAGAATCCAATTAGTCAAATTGGGCCAAGAGAACCAAGAGGTGACTTGGTCTCACAGATTTTTTACAGTCTCGCCCAGTGTGGAAAGGTCGAAACTAACAGGCTTCAATTTCCTAATGTTCTCAAGTCCCTGAAGGTCGGATTTCACTTGGCCGGAGAGATTGGTGAAGTTGGGGAGATAAGTGTCCTTGAGCCACTCGGCGACATCTTGCTGCTCCTCTGTCAAGTTCACCCTAACCGGGGTGACACAAAGCCTCCCGAATAACCATCGGGTATCACACGTCTGCTGGAGAACTCTCCAGAGTCCATCTATTTCTAGTCCAAGTTCATCTATCTCCGCTAGGAGTTTCTGAATGGCCTGGAAATTTAAGTTCAGCATCTGATTGTGGCGGCGTAGCACGTCTCGGGTAAGGTATGCCTCTTGGACGCCTAGACTTAGAGAAGGGGATATTGTTAAGTGAAACAACTTGAGAAACAGGGCCAACCCAGTCGGTTGCCTTGACGGGGAGCCAGACATAACTTGGGCGATACACTAGGATAGCGGGGCGGCGAGGCATCCGGGTCTTTGGAACGGTCGCAGACTGTAGGAGCAAACCCCGGAAGGAAAAGGCACCTTTGAGTCTCATTTTTACTCAAGATCCCTTCACAAGACTGGCGGCTCTTCCCTGTAACGTTAAGAAATTCAAGCAAGACTCCCTTACTTAACTCGCCATTACCAGTTTCACAAGTAGCATTCGCCGCAACTGTGGTGTTGACAACCTTGACAGAGAGGTTAGCAAAAGAGAGGATCAGTGTGTACTCGTTGAAGCTTGTGGAGGAAATATTTCTGTCAGAAGGCAGGTGGTGGAGACCTAGAGACAGGGTACGAGTGAAAAACACAGGAGAGGCGGGAGACCCAGCAGAGAATGGGGCCAGGGTCGGGGGATGATGCCACAGGCCCCAAAGACCACTCTCCTGCGCTACCACAGTTCCACTAAAAAAAGAAAAAGGCAGATTAGAAGGATTGCTATAGGAGAGCAAAGAACAGAGTTACCGATCCTCTTTTTGGGCAACCGCGGGGTGGTCAGTCCTACTATTATCGTCTTGTCGGTCGTCGCCATCATCAGCAGGGTCGGAGGCTTGGTCTAATGGTTCAGGTTGTATATTCGTTGGCGTTTCTGACAGCTGTTCCTTGGCTTCTTCAGGTGATGTCACGGTTCTCACCAGTCTTTCCGGAACCCACACTGGTTGACGTCCTGGTTCCTGGGGAAAAACACAAACAGAGCCTCTGGCCCAGCTGAGCACCGGGTCAGGGCCTTTCCACTGCCCCGACAGGACATCCTTCCAACGGACTAGACCTCTATGCTGAGGACTCGGGGTGGTGTGTTGCAGGGCAGGTGTCACTCCCTGTGAATTTTCATTTAAAAAATTGTATGTAAATAAGGCTATAGACAATTGAGCCTTTGGGGACAAGCCGTGACCTATCCCCCCTTTCTGTTTCCTAAGCAGGTCTTTGAGCGACCTGTGCGCTCTCTCGATGATTCCTTGCCCTTGAGGGTTATAGGGGATGCCATGTTTCAATTGGACACCCATGTTGTCACAAAATTTTTGGAAGGATTTACTAGTGTAGGCTGGTCCGTTGTCTGTCTTTAACGTTTTTGGCTTACCCCAAGCCGCCCATGCAGCCAAGCAGTGTGCAACGACGTGGGAGACTCTTTCTCCTGGTTCAGCAGAGGCAAACAAAACTTGGGAATATGTGTCTATCGACACGTGTAAGTACTTGACCTTACCATACTCTGAATGATGAGTGACATCCATCTGCCAAGTATCCCCTGGGGTGAGACCCCTAGGGTTGACCCCAACCGAGGAGACTGCTCTCTGCTCCGCACAATTGCTGCAGGCTCGGACAATATCTCGAGCAGCTGCACGTGGTATGCTGAACCGCTTAGCTAGGGTGCCTGCATTGATGTGAAACTTGGCGTGGAACTCTCGGGCCTGTTGATATGGCACCAGTGTGGGAAAGATGTGTAGCTGTCGAGTGGCCACATCTACGATGTGGTTTCCCTGGGCCATGGGGCCAGGCAAGCCCGTGTGGGCTCTGATATGAGTTATGTAGAAAGGGTGTCGCCTGGCCCATATAACTTCCTGTAATTTGATAAAGAATGTTCTTACTGTAGATGAATACCTAATAGTGCCCACTGTCTCTAGTATCTGTACAGAGTTTACAACATAAGCAGAGTCCGAGACAACATTCAAGGGTTCAGAGAGGCTTTTCAGAACAGTGATGATAACCTGTAGCTCTACCCATTGAGGCCTTTGTGGATGGAAGAGTACTGTTTTGGGAGTGTCCCCCTCGACACAATACGCCCCTGTGCCGGAGCTGGAGCCGTCTGTGTACACAGTGGGGGCATCCGCTAGCGGCTTAGGCGAGGTCACCTTAGGAAAAATCACTGGGTGCCGAGCGACAAACTGCAAGAGGGGAGCTTTAGGGAATTGATTGTTAATGCTTCCGAGAAATGTACACCGGAGGACGGCCCATTGATCGATACATCCAGTGAGTATCTCAAGCTGTTGGGAAGAATAAGGCACTCGGAGATTTCTGGGTTGCTGGCCGAAATGCTGTACCGCTCTTTTAATACACTCCAGGGCTAACTCTGCAACCGCTGTAGGATAATGCTCTAGAACCTTCCGGGGGGAAACCCCAGGGTGGATCCAGAGCAGCGGTCCTTGCTGCCACAGCACTGCAGTGGGCTGTAATTCTGTTGGCAGCACGCAGGCCTCAAAAGGCTCATTGGGGTTTATTCTTTTCAGAGTGGCGCAACTGAGCGCTTGCTCTACCCGGTACAGTGCTTGCCTCGCCTCGGGAGTAAGGTGCCGGGGCGAAGTTATGTTTGAGTCTCCTCTCAACAAGTCAAATAGGGGCACCAACTCAGCGTTGGGTAATTTCAAATACGGGCGGATCCAATTGATATCTCCCAAGAGCCTTTGCAGATCATTCAGAGTACGTATATTGTCTAATCTGAGAGATACCTTCTGGGGGGAGACATGAGTAGGCGTGAGTTTCGCTCCCAGGAAAGTGGTAATGTCAGTCATTTGGATTTTCTCAGGGGCTACTTCCAGGTTAGCTTTTCTAAGGTCACAGACCAAGTGTGACAACACAGTTTCAAGGATTACAGCATCCTTATGGGCTAACAGAATGTCATCCATATAGTGAATGATTTTTACGTGAGGGAATTGTTGCCGGGCGCCAACTAGCTTTGTAGCAACATACAGCTGACACATGGTAGGACTATTAGCCATACCCTGGGGCAGGACCGTCCATTCAAAGCGTTGACAGGGCTCCTCTTGGTTACGAGAGGGCACAGTGAAGGCAAACTTAGGGGTGTCTTCGGGGTGGAGTGGAATAGAAAAGAAGCAATCCCTAAGATCTAAGATGACAACCGACCAGTGCCCTGGCAACGCCGAGAGGAGGGGCAGTCCCATCTGAACGGGTCCCAAAGGCTCCAGGCAATCATTGATAGCCCTTAAATCATGCAGCAGTCTCCATTTTCCAGATTTCTTTTTTATTACGAATATGGGGGTGTTCCACTGTGACGTGGAGGGAGCGATACGGCCCTTTTCTAGTTGTTCTGATACTAGGGCGTGCAACGCTGCAAGTTTTTCCTGTGGCAAGGGCCACTGAGGCACCCACACCGGAGCCTCGGTTTTCCATTTTAGTTTTATAGGTGTGGGTGGGAATCTCTCCTCAGTGGCCCCTATGAAAAACCCAAGCCTCGTCTGTCAGACTTGGGGGCAGCTTGTATAGGCTCCGCACGTCCGTGCAGTGAAGCTCCTAAACCCTTGCCGGGGGTATACCCCATTTCTTTTAGCAGTCGCTTAGAGGTTGGGGAGTAGCCGCTAATTAAAGTAACGTCCATTTGGGTCAGAATGTCTCTTCCCCACAAAGACACAGGCAGGGCTAATACATAAGGCTGGAAACTGCCTTGGTGTCCTTCTTCATCGGCCCAATGAAGGGCAGCTGCACTGAGCATGGGCGCTGAAATTTGGCCTATTCCTCTAATGGGCTCTTCCGCCCTGCTCGTTGGCCAGGTGGGGGGCCATTCTTGTTGTCTTATGATAGACCGATCGGCCCCTGTATCGAGCAGGCCCAAGAAAGATCTGCCTTGCACCTTAATGGTTAGCATAGGTCGAGACTCCAGGGACATATGGAGTCCCTCAAAAATCGCTCCACTGGATCCGAACCCTTTTTCCCCTCTCTGTCTGATTCTGCTTGGAAAGACTGCATGTAAGCTGGGTAAGAGCAGGAGCTGCGCCAGCTTATCACCTTCTGCAATGACTAAGGTGCCCCGCTGAGATTGAACCATAACTTGGGCACGGCCTGTGAAATCTGAATCTACAAGTCCTGGTATAACTGTTAATCCTCTCAGGGCCGTGGATGCTCTCCCCAATATGAGCCCTACAGTACCAGCCGGTAAGGGCCCCTTGAAGGAGGTCCCTACTAACTGGACACCCATGGAGGGGGTTAGTACGAGTCTGGAGGTGGCACAGAGGTCCAGTCCTGCTGAGCCGGGGGACGCACGAATTTGATCGGATCCTGTGTTGTCGAATGGCATGCAAGGGGGTCCGTCGAAAGGGCGGACCCCCTCTTCCCGTTTTTTGGAATCTGCTCAGGGCGGCCAGAGAGGCGTCTACCCTGCGCATCGAAAACCGATTTACAATCTTCTGCGCGGTGGGGGCCTTTGTGGCAACGGCCACACGGCCTGGTTACTGCACCTGGTTCGCCAAACCGTTGAGTGGCAGGGGGCTGACGTCTATTGGGACAATCTCTCTTAAAGTGCCCTGATTGGCCACAGCCATAGCACCCGTTAGACTTTGCCCCTAAGGTTCTCGGGCCTTTTGTAGCCACCTGTAGGGAGCTAGCTAGCATGGCAGCTAGACCTGCATTAGTTAAAGGGCTGCCAGTATCTCTACAGAGCCTGACCCACTCTGTCAAATTTTTTGCTCTGTTTTGTGCCAGGATAACTTTGCACTCCTTGTTGCACTGCTCAAAAATCATTTGCTTAACCACAGTCTCTGCTACTCCTGGATCTGAGAAGATTCTCTCAGCTGCGGTTTGCATCCTGGCTACAAAATCCGCAAATGGTTCTGTGGGGCCTTGGTGTATATTGCTGAGTGAGGCCTGAGCCTCTCCCTTACCTGTTAGCTTTTTCCAGGCACCCACAAAACAGCGGAAGATCTGGGCGTAGACCTCTTGTGGGAAACCCGTTTGGTTCTGGGCATGGGCGCCTCTCCCCAACAGCATGTCAGCATTCCACCCGCCACGTCTCCCCGCCGCATTCCTTGCGGCCTGCTCTTCAGCTAACTCCTCAAACCATGCTTTCCAATCTATGAATCGGCCTGATGGCAAGCAAGCACGGGCTAGCTGAAAAATATCTGCGGGTGTATGATTTAGAGCAGAGAGGTTCTCGATCATGTTCAAGGTATAAGGGGCATTGGGGCCATACTGATGGACGGCCTGCCTCAATTCCCTCAATAGTTTGTAATCATATGATTCGTGCTGATTGCCACCTTGGGGATTGATAATAACCGGGTACATTTCTGAGACTGGCTGCGGCTCAAGTGGCTGGTAGCCACCCAGCATGCCAAAAGGTGTGAAAGGGTTCCATCTCCAGAAATGTCTCCCACCACTACCTAATGGCAAAGGGTCCTGAGGGCCTGTGTACTCGGGCGGGGGGTACGGCAAAGGTTGCCCCTCCCCTGACCGGCCCATCGGGGTTTCCGGGTCTGGCAGCAAAGGATAATTACATTTACTGGGCATGGCCACTAGAGGGAGCTCTCGGCGAGGTCCTTTGGTGGGACCGCCCAAGGCGTCAGTTGGGAGCTGGGGTGTCCCTGGGGGTGCAGCGGTAGACATTGGCAGGGCGGAAGGCCGCACGGGTGTGGCGGGAGGCTCCTCCCACTCAATTAGCGGGGATGCTTCCGCCTCCTCGTCGGTATCGCTATCTGACTCTGAGTCAGAGTCACTGGACTCCGGCGGTTTGCCCTTATAGGAGCCGTCCGCTGACGAAACTGACTGGGTTTCTTGGAGCGCGCACCGTGCTTCTTGCAAGGCAGAGGACGGGCTTAGGCCGGCAGCCGATTCTAGTTCAAGGACCGCACGGACGGTCTCCCATATGGGTACTAGAATCGGGTCCATACACACGCCCGTCTGGCGCGCTCGGTCTATGTCGCGACCGAGCTTCATCCAAGAGGGTAGGCTAAGGCTGCCGGTGCAGGCAAACCAAGGGGCAAAAGTATCAACATCATCAAGAAAACGCTGAAGGGAGCTTTTCCTGACCGAGATACCCCGTTGTTTCAAAAGGTTCTTTAAGGGAGCTAAGAGAGATGAACTTCCGGACTGCCCCATGATTGCAGTCGGCACTATACTTCAGTCACTCGGAGAGCTCTTCCGAGTCCCCCGGGGTCACCTGAAAACCCACGGGCCCTAACTATCATGTAATAAGACGCACTCACCTTCTCGCGTTGATCAGGCGCGGGAAGTCCGCCGTAAGCTCGATGCGCAGCGCTGCTCTCCTCACAGAGGGACCATCGAGAGCGAGGCAGGAGGAGGAGCGATCCCCGTACGGGCCACCACTTGTCCGGCGCCGCCCCGCTCGACCCCTGGCTGGAAGTCACGACTCGAGCCACACGGCGGTTGCGAGAGCAAGTCTTTTACTGAAGCTAGATAAGCATTCTCTGTTACAGGTTTCCACGCGGGGCAGAGTGCCTCGCGGGAGAGCAGCCTCGATGTGGCCGTCAGGTATGGCTCCTAGTGGGCTGTCTCCCCGAGGTTCGCTTGGGCAAACTCTTAAGTACTCTACTCATAACCAATGATCTAGCGCCGCGCATATGCACTCAATTGGCAGATAGGAATAGTGAGTGTGCACGTCATAAGCGGAAGCAGGATATGGGCGCCATCTTGGCTCATTCGATGGGCGGGGGGACTTTGGAGCAGGTTTACAGCGCATGCGCTATGCCCGTCCCGGGAGACGGCTCTCCACATATGCTCTTTATCATGTTGAGGAAGTTTCCTTCAATTCCTACCTTTTGAAGTGTTTTTATCAAAAAGGGATGTTGGATTTTGTCAAATGCTTTTTCAGCATCTATTGAGATGATCAATTGATTTTTCCCTTTCGAGTTTTTAATGTGTTGTAATACATTGATTGTTTTTCTTATGTTGAACCATCCTTGCATGCCTGGAATGAACCCCACTTGGTCATGGTGTATGATTTTTTTAATGTGTCTTTGGATTCGATTTGCAAGTATTTTGTTGAGGATTTTTGCATCTATATTCATTAGGGAGATTGGCCGGTAGTTTTCCTTTTTTGTAGCATCTTTGCCTGGTTTTGGTATTAGATTGATGTTAGCTTCATAAAATGAGTTAGGTAGTGTTCCATTTTTTTCAATGTTTTGAAAGAGTTTGAGTAAGATTGGTGTCAGTTCTTTCTGAAAAGTTTGGTAGAATTCCCCTGTGAAGCCATCTGGCCCTGGGCATTTATTTGTGGGAAGATTTTTGATGACTGATTGGATCTCTTTGCTTGTGATGGGTTGGTTGAGGTCTTCTATTTCTTCTCTGGTCAGTCTAGGTTGTTCATATGTTTCCAGGAAATTGTCCATTTCTTTTACATTATCCAGTTTCTTGCCATACAGTTGTTCATAATATCCTCTTATAATTTTTTTAATTTCTTCAGGATCTGCAGTTATGTCACCTTTTTCATTCATTATTTTGTTTATATGGGTCTTCTCTCTTTTTGATTTTGTCAGTCTAGCTAGGGGCTTGTCAATCTTGTTGATCTTCTCAAAGAACCAACTTTTGGTGATATTTATCCTTTCTATTGTTTTTTTGTTCTCTATGTCATTTATTTCTGCTTTAATCCTTGTTATTTCTTTTCTTGTACTTGGTTTAGGATTGGTTTGTTGTTCATTTTCTAGCTTCTTCAGTTGATCCATTAGTTCTTTGATTTTGGCTCTTTCTTCCTTTTTAATATATGCGTTTAGTGCTATAAATTTCCCCCTTAGCACTGCTTTTGCTGCATCCCATAGGTTTTGGTATGTTGTGTTCTCATTTTCATTCGTCTCTATATATTTAGCAATTTCTCTTGCTATTTCTTCTTTAACCCACTGATTGTTTAGGAGTGTGTTGTTTAACCTCCAGGTATTTGTGAATTTTCTAAGTCTCTGATGGTTATTGACTTCTAATTGTATTCCATTGTGGTCAGAGAATGTGCTTTGAATAATTTCAATGTTTTTAAATTTATTGAGGCTTGTTTTATGTCCCAGCATATGATCTATTCTGGAGAAAGTTCCGTGAGCACTAGAAAAGTATGTGTATCCTGTTGATTTGGGATGTAATGTCCTGTAGATGTCTGTTAAATCTAATTCATTTATCAGATTGTTTAGGTTTTCAATTTCCTTATTGGTCTTCTGTCTGGTTGATCTATCTATAGGAGAGAGTGATGTGTTGAAGTCTCCCACAATTATTGTGGAAACATCAATTGCTTCCTTTAGTTTTGCCAATGTTTCTCTCATGTATTTTGTGGCACCTTGATTGGGTGCATAGACATTTACGATTGTTATTTCTTCTTGCTGAATTGCCCCTTTTATTAGTATGTAGTGGCCTTCTTTGTCTCTCAAAACATCCCTGCATTTGAAGTCTATTTTATCTGAGATTAATATTGCTACACCTGCTTTCTTTTGGCTGTAGCTTGCATGAAATATTTTTTTCCATCCTTTCACTTTCAGTTTCTTTGTGTCCCTGTGTCTAAGATGAGTCTCTTGTATGCAACATATTGATGGTTCATTTTTTTGATCCATTCTGTGAATCTATATCTTTTAATTGGGGAGTTTAATCCATTTACATTCAACGTTAAAACCGTGAAGGCATTTCTTGAATCGGCCATCTTATCCTTTGGATTATGTTTGCCATATTTTTCCCTCTCTCTATTAATATCCTTTATTGTACCCATACCGAATCTCTTTAGTACTGAACCTTTCTCCAAGTCTCTCTGTCCTGTCTTTGTTTCTCTGTCTGTAGGGCTCCCTTTAGTATCTCCAGTAGGGCAGGTCTCTTGTTAGCAAATTCTCTCAGCATTTCTTTGTCTGTGAAAAATTTAAGCTCTCCCTCAAATTTGAAGGAGAGCTTTGCTGGATAAAGTATTCTTGGCTGGAAATTCCTCTCACTCAGAATTTTAAATATATCGTGCCACTGCCTTCTCGCCTCCATGGTGGCTGCTGAGTAGTCACTACTTAGTCTTATGCTGTTTCCTTTGTATGTGGTGAATTGCTTTTCTCTTGCTGCTTTCAGAACTTGCTCCTTCTCTTCTATGTTTGACAGTGTGATCAGTATATGTCTCGGAGTGGGTTTATTTGGATTTATTCTATTTGGAGTTTGCTGAGCATTTATGATTTGTGTATTTATGTTGTTTAGAAGATTTGGGAAGTTTTCCCCAACAATTTCTTTGAATACTCTTCCTAGACCTTTACCCTTTTCTTCCCCTTCTGGGACACCAATGAGTCTTATATTCGGACGTTTCATATTATCTATCATATCCCTGAGGTCCATTTCGAGTTTTTCAATTTTTTTCCCCATTCTTTCTTTTATGCTTTCATTTTCCATTCTGTCATCTTCCAGGTCACTGATTCGTTGTTCAACTTCCTCTAGTCTTGTACTATGAGTGTCCAGAATATTTTTAATTTGGTCAACAGTTTCTTTAATTTCCATAAGATCATCCATTTTTTTATTTAGTCTTGCAATGTCTTCTTTATGCTCTTCTAGGGTCTTCTTGATTTCCTTCATATCCCGTACTATGGTCTCATTGTTCATCTTTAGTTCTTTGAGTAGCTGCTCTAGGTGTGTCTCTTCTGGTCTTTTGATTTGGGTGCTTGGGCTTGGGTTATCCATATCGTCTGGTTTTTTCATATGCTTTATAATTTTCTGTTGTTTTTGGCCTCGTGGCATTTGCTGAACTTGATAGGGTTCTTTTAGGGTTTGTAGACCAGTTGAAGTCCTTATCTCTAATTTATCAGATCTACAGCTTCGTGGAGTACACTTTCTCTAACTAACCAGCAGGTGGCGTCCACGAGCCACCTGTTCTCCACAAGCCAGATCTCCCCTGCTTAGCCTTTTTGGTGAGTGGGGGAGTGAGTCTTGTGGGGCCCAATTGGTGTACCAAGCTTGCGTGTGTAGTTGGTGTTGCCTGCCCTGTATGTGGGGCGTGTTTCTGGGCAGTCGGGGAGGGGGGGTGGCCCTAACAGTCAAATCTCCCTGATGATCCTAGAGTTTTAAAGCTACTGCAATAGTCTAATCCTTCAGTTCAGTCCTGCCACAGTTTGTCTCTGCCACTGACCCACAAGTCTTTGGTATTGGCGTATGGCTCCTGAGACTTGCAAGTGGGCCCCTCTTCCAGGCTGTGCACCCCGGGTCCTCTGTTGAGGGATGACTGTGCTATGTCACAGGTGAGTGCCGTCCCCCCAGGGCAGTTCTGGGCTGCTGGGCTGTGTTGGGAGGCTCCCAGTCTGCTCAAATGATGGCTGAATGGGGCTCTGTTAATTCACACTGCTCCCCCTTCCCAGCTCTGGGACATTCAGCTGAGGTTGCAGGGAAGGCTAATGTCCACGCCCAGTTTTGTGGTGTGTGCCTGTTATTTGAAGCACTTCCGTCACACTGGGTTGTCTGGGGCAGCTCTGGGCTATGGGGCTGGCGATGGGCAGGAGTGTTTCCTGTCCACCACGATGGTGGCTGTGAGCGGACACCCCCCTTTTCTTGGGAAGTTGTGTTGTTTAGTGAATTTTCTCAGCCACTGGATTATTGCCTTTTGTCTCAGAGCTCTCTTAGTTCTGCTCTTGACTTGACGTGCCCAAATTTCAATTCTTTGAAGCTTTCTGTATTGAGCTTCTTAGAGTAATTGTTTTAGAAAAAGCAAAAAGGATTTAAAAAAAAAAAAAAAAAACGGCCCTCCTCAGAGATCTAATGGGTTATTGAAATGCTAATAGACAAAGCAACCAGGGCCATTAAGGAAAGGTGCACAGGGCAGAGAGATCAGCCTTGCTTCGGGATTTGCATATGCGCCTCAAGGCCTGATCTCCGCCCTTCCCCTTTCTGTGTTCACCAGAACTCCAAAAATCCTCTGCTTTTATTTTGGAGTTTTTCGTGTTGTTTTTTTTCTATGCCTGTCTCCACTCTGCTGGGCTGGCTGCTCTCAGAGTCTCTGGTGTCTGGTCTCAGTCTATCTATGGTTGGAGTTTGAATCAGTAGAATGAGTTTCCCATAAGAGCAGCCACTGCAATTCTCCCTTCTCCTTCCTGGAGCTGACAGCCCCTCCTCCCCCGGGACTGAGCCTGGCAGGGAGGGGCGCAGGTCCCCTGGCCGCAAAAACTTACAGATTTCGCTGATCTCAGCAGTTCCACGTTTTCATGAGTGTTGTATGAAGTATGCCCAAAGACAGATTGCTCTGTGGTGTCCAGTCCACGCAGTTCCTGGCTTTTTACCTACTTTCCTGGAGGAGTAACTAAAACATACAGCTCACCAGTCTGCCATCTTGCCCCGCCTTCCAGCTATTACTTTTTTTGTACATGTCCTTTATCAGGTTAAGGAAGTTCCTTTCTATTTCTAGTTTGCTGGGACTTTATTATGAATGGATGTTGAATTTTGTCAAATGATTTTCCTGCAACTATTGATATGATCATACAGGCTTTTCTCCTTTATTCAGTTTATATGGTGGATTATATTGTTTGATTTTCAAATGTTGAAGCAGCCTTGCTTTCCAAGAATAAACCTCAATTGTTTTATGAATTGTTGGATTTGATTTACTAATATTTTGTTGGGAATTTTTGCATCTATACTCACAAGGGATATATGTCTAGAGTATTCTGGTATTGTCTTTGTCCAAGTTTGATATCAGAATAATGCTGGACTTAAAGAGTTAGAAAGTGTTCCCCCTTCTCTTATTTTCTGGAATAGATTGTGTAGAATTTGTTATTATTTCTTTCTTACATGTATGGTAGAATTTGTCAATGAAACTATCTGGATATGAAGTTTTCTTTATTTGAAAGTTTTAAATTAAGAATGCAATTTTAAAAATAAGTACAGGACAATACAGGTTATCAATTTCTTCTTGAGTGAGTTTTTTTTAATTTTTGTTTTTCAAAAAAATTGGACTATTTCATCTAAGTTGTCAAATTTATGGACTTAAGAGTTGTTCATGGTAATGGTAATCTGTGTTTTCTTTCTTGGGGTGGTTTGTTGTTTAAAGATATATACATATGTAGTTAAAGATAAATAAGGGACAATAAACACAAATGTCCAGTGAAATGTCACCGCTGTGGATGGCAGGGGAGGGGAATAGACAAAGGAAGTTCTAGGGCTTCTTAAAGAGCATTTCTATTTCTTAAAGAGTGTGGTAAGCTTGTGGGTATTTAATCATAAATCTTGAATTTACCATATATGTATATATACATATTTGTATATATGGCATATTAAATATTAATTCTGAAAATAATTTAAAAACCAAGACAAATCAACTTCTTAAGACATCCACAAAAAACAAGACAGAATGGTTCTGTGGGGATGTTGGCTATGGATGGACTAAATGAAGGCTGATAGCTCCAGGAGAAAAGACCAGCAATTTCTATTTCCCTTTTATATCTCCAGCATGACTAAAATAAATACTACTTCTTGCTTTTTTAGAAAGCCATGCTGGAGGTGAGAATTCATTCTCAGACTTGGGATTTCCATCCTACCTCATGACTCTTCTGCAATTATTCTTAAATGAAGTGAAAATTTTGGCATAGAGGCTGTGTGAAAAGGTGAGTGGGCCTAGTGGGTTGTAGTGGGCTGCCCTGGGCAGAGGGAATCCCCTGGAACTAAGCTATTGCTTGGCTAGCTTTAGGTCACATGCAACTTCTGTTCATGTCTCTGTATTAGCTTTAGTGTACGATGTATTGCCTGCCCCTTCCGGTCCCAGAGAGCTTGTGGCTGGCCCTATGGGAGATCAGTTCTTGTTTCATATCCTTGGTGGCAGGGAAACTGATCTTGTTCTGTGGAATACTCCCCACCCCCTTGCAAATAAATATATGATCATGATTTCAAGCAGTTGCTTCTATATTCAACCCAGAAAATTGCTGCCCAATTCTCAGCAAAGTTCTCCTGCCAGCGGCTTGGACGAGAAAGAATGCTGATTTAGCTCATAGGAAGCGGTGAGCCACATCACCATGGTAACTGGTAGACAGACCTGAGAGAGGCAAGGCTGCAGAGAGGAACTGTAGCCAACACCAAACAACAAATCAAAGGGAGGTGTCAGGAGAGATTTCTAATTATCACATATTTGTCCTTTCAGCCAAACCAGGATGCAGGGGAAGTAGCACCACTGATATTGGCATCTTCAGGTCACAAAATCATGTAAACTTTCCTGGGCTCTCTTTGGAATTCCCTAGAACCTCTTGCTGCCTTAGGGTATATTGAAATAGATTCCTAGGTTGACCTTTACCTTAGAGTTATCACCAAGTCCTCAGTAATGACACCTCCAGTGCTGTATAGCTTAAGGTATTTTATGGGCAGTAAGGCAATTTAAAAAAGTCACATCTGTGAGCTAAGTCACTAACAGCATCTGAGATGGTTCTCCGACACCTTGAAGAGAATGCCTCTATTTATCCTCCATTTTTGGATCCTCTTTAAAATAAGCAAACTTATTTCAGTAATCCTCAACTGCAAGTGGAGTACAAACTGATGTGTTTGCATGCAAATATATGCAAATTATGTTACAGTAAGACAGTCAGGGTTCCTAGAGTAACAGCTGGTAACATCTATGTTTGCTCATGAAGAAAGGGATCAAGGTCACAAAACTATCACTAAAGATTTGCTCATAATTTGCTGGGGAAATAGTTGTAGAAATCCTTTTCCTACTTTTAAATGTGCAGAGATCAAGGCTGCCCAATTCTTGTTTGAGACAGGAAGAGAGGTGATACATGAAGACACAACATCACGTGAATAAAATCCGGGTTGCCCTGGTGAGGAGAGCAGCTTTGACCTTCTCCTTGCAGTCGCACTAAGTGTCTGCAAATGTGTCTGCATTAATATGGGTCTTTAACGTATCTGTTCCACATTAATTCATGTTTCTGAATGGCATTTGCTGTAGGGTGGGTGGCCTGAATCAACTTTGTTTTATTAAAGGTGCATTAAAGGTCAGCTACCACTAACTTCATTGTTAAATATTGATTTAGCAATTTGAATTAATGCAATTTTCAGTCCTTTCCCTACTTAATGTACACCCACACTTCCGCAACCTGCAACTTAAGATCAATATGTGGGCCTTCAGCTCACACTGAGGCCAGAGTTGACTGTTTCTGTGTGGTTGCTTGTTTATCTGTGGAAGCCAAAGTGTTCAGGGTCACGGGCATCAGTCATCTGTACCTTCTGCGAAGCTTCTGACATGTTTCATCTCTTACAGAACATTTCTCACCGAGACAGTGGTCAGTGTTTCTGAGAGTTTTCAGTGATAGGTTTCCTTGTTGAGGAAAAAAAGTTTCAAGAAAGCAAAAAACAAAACCTCCAAAATTACAACGGCGAAGTCAGCACAGCATGGATTCAAAACATTTCAGTACTTGAAGCAAGCCTTAGATTGACCTCTCTCAGCACTCTCATTTTTTTTGATGATGAAACTAATTGTTTAAATAACTTTTCAACTGCTATAGTCAGAACCAGAATCCTAACCTTCCAAATTTTCTCTTTCTGTTGTACTTATCTCCTTTAGTACATATCATTTGACTTTCTGAAAACTGAGGGAAAGCAAAGGAATTTTGTGGCCATATTCATTAAAAAAATCATTGCTTCAAGACAAAGAGAGCTAGGTATTAAAATGAAATAGTTTATTTTGGCAGAGTTCAAATAGAGACGCATTCCCCAAAGAGCTATGACAGAGACATTGCTTCCTTTGGAAATTTTCAGCTTGACTTTCTAATCACTGGATGATGCCAATGGCTTCACTTACTCTAGTTTAACATAAAGGTAGAAGAAACAACTATGATATTAAGATCATATCTGTGGTTGATGTATGTTCTATTCCTGCCTAGAGGTTTTGGGGGGCAATCTTTGCCACCATATCCAAAAAGCATGCCTAAGAATGCAGCAAAAATTAGAGGAAACAGAACCAAGAGATGGAAAGAGAGAGACTAAAGCCTGACACTATGAAGCGTCTGGATCCAGCCATGCCTGAAGCTAGTGATACACCTGAAATTTTGGCTTATATAAATCAATAACTCCCCCTTTTTGCTTAAGTTGGGTTTTTGCAAACCACAACCAAGAGTCTCAACTTTCCAGCTAATGAATAAGCTAAACTGGTTATTTGAGAAAAGATCTGGACCTTGATGGGTATAGTGTCAAGCTCCTAAGTTGGGTAGTTTCATACACATTTCTTACAACATTTCTAACTGCATCATAAAAGTTCAGGTAATAGGTCCCAAGTAAACATTTATAACCAAGATCTCTCTCTCTTCAGTTTGTATTTAGACAAAAATAGATCTGTAGTTTGAGCATTGTAAATTGATATTTTACTTAAAAAATGACAGTGTTTTCTAGTGTATAATAAAATCTTGATCTCCTTCATGTAAACGTTGGGCATTTGTCAAAACTTTCACTTGAGGAAAAGCTGTTCTGTTCCAAAATTGAAATTGATTCTCCATTAAGAAAGGAAAGCACAGAGATTGAAATTGTAGACTTTTAGTACTGGAAGAGTAACCTTAGAGATGGGCCCAAGACTCAATTTACAGGTAACATTAAAACTCAGAGGATTTAGGTGACTTGACCTCAGCTGTAAAGATAGTTTAGCTGCAGAGCTGACACTAAAGTTTCCATGCACTTTCTATTGCTCTGACTTTCTCAGCCTGATGGACTTGTTTGTCTATTGCTGGGAGTTACTTTCTATTTACTGGGTTGCCTAGGGTCAAAAACTTCTCGTGTTTAGATGATATTGGACTGCAGCACAACTCACTGACAGCTGCAGAAGTAATTTAGTTTATGCCCACATTCCCTAAATGCAAGCAAAGGTATAGTCTCGGCATTTCAGTCCCAGCAGAACTTAGGAATGTAATTAGAAAATAGAAGTTTAAGCCAGGCAAGAAGAATTAAATTAACTGGAACAAATACAATAAACAGAATCAAATCTTTTGTCTCAGCACCTGGTTACAAAATGAAGCATGGGGATCAATGACAAAAGCCACACTTTCTTGGTAGCCTTAGTGCTAAGAGTGGGATTGGGGGCAGATTTGATCATTCCATTTCTTTGGATGATTTTTATTCACATCACGTAGGCTTCCTGGCAAGTGCTCTGCAGTTACGTGCAATTAAATGTAATCACTTATTGACATAAAGGGGGTTTGATGGAAAAAAAATTGTATATTGACAACTTTTGCTTCTTTTTTATACTGGTTGTAGTGTACACAGAACAAAATTCTTTAAAATTTAACATCGAAATTATAAAATGTCTTGATGTGAAGTTCATAAAGCTGAACATCCTTTTTTCTTAAGCAAAGGCAGATATTTTGTGTAGATGGATATCTCTTTTCTGTGTTCTAGGCATTTACTTTCATTTTTGATACCCTTTTAAGTGCTACATGAGGCACCTGGCCCTGGAGTGAAAAGAGGAGATTAAAAACACGTTGGGGAATCTTAATTCCCTCTGAATCACTTTTTCCCTTTTAAAAAAAGAGACTTGGTCTTGAATGAAATATGGAATATCTACCTTATGAGTAATCTGTTCTCTTCTCCCCTCTTCTACTACCCCAGAGTTCCTGGGCTCACTGATAGATGGGTAGTGATTAAAAATTCTCATCATGCCCATGTGCTGTGTGCCCTCTCCTTTGTCATTCGGCAGTTGGATATCAAAGCTGTAGCATCTATGTTCTTTGAAGACTAAGCAGGTTGGACATGCAATTTAGATGAAAAACAATTACTCTGGGTTAGCTTGCTTTTGGCAAGAGTGTATAAAGGCTCATCTCACTGATGGGAAACAAAAGCTGCACTTCATCTTCATGAATTTCAAATGAGAGAGAGAGAGGCAAGGAAACGGCGAGTTTTCTGGCAGGAGCTTTTCTGCATAACCTTTTTCTGACTACTTGGTTTCTTTCTTGATAGAATACCCTTAGCATCGGTTTGGATAATAATGCATTTCTCTCCCATGCACAGATGGTGCAAGTGATCATGTGTTTCTACTGGTGGGGAGACTTTGAAAGACACACAAAAAAAGACTAAACAGCTGACATACACACTGTGACATTTTTTGAACTTTTGAAAGGGAGAGAATTAATGGACATGTTGCACTGATACCTTTTGTTATGAATGTGTTTGGTGTTGAGAAAACAAGCCAACAAAAGGCCTACTTGTGAATCATCTATGCTTGGTTAGGTTAGATCTGAAGAAAAAAACAGCTTATCTTTAGGGGCTCAGTTTAAATCTTCATTGAGAGCTACCCTGGATCTTCAACTTCTGAATAATGTATTGCACATTTCTTGTGGTGACATGAGTTCTTGGCCTTGACCGTAGAAGACAGAGCATACTGAGCCAAGTGGGGCTGTTGCTGAGGGAGGACCAAAGCTTCTCTTAGGAGGCCCACACTTGCTGGTAATATTACCCAGTTAAAGAACACAAAGGAAACATCAAAGGCAGTACAGAAAGGGAGTAAGTCACCAAGCTCAGCAGGCATCCTGAGTGTCTGTATGAATGTGTGTGTGAGGCAGAAGCAGGACAGGCTTCCTGGGCTTGGGACCTGTGCAGTCACATAGTGCCCTGTGTTTGCTTTCATGCTCTTTTTTACTCGCTTGGAATTACTAATAATTTTTTAACAAGGAGCCCCTCATTTTCAATTTACATGGGCTCACGTATTATGTAACTGGTCCTAAGGAGAAGAGAGACTTTATTATGGAGGATGGAGGTTGAGAAGTGTTTCCGGGTGGATCTGATGGCTGCCTGCAGTCAGAACTTCCAGGCATGACACTGGGTACAGCTTTCCTAGTGTAAGCAATGGTGCCAAGTGTTCCTTCCCTTGAGGGGTGTGTGCAGCTGCAGGAAGGGCAGGCTGGGTGAATGGGCGCCCTCTGGAGGCGGCTCTGTATGAGAGGCAGCGTGCTCCAGGTGAGTTAGTGTCTCTGCACCTGTTCGCCTCAGCATGTCACATCCTTGGATTCAAATGCTGTACAGTGTCTGAGCTTAATACTACCCAAGTGACTTCAAAAGAAGGCATGTTTTGTAGACTCATGGCTAACATGGAAAATTTGTATTTTTTTATAGAGAGCATAGCCAGTTTAGGCTAAGAACAGAGTTCTATACCTGTGTGGCATTTTTGGTTTTAAGTTAATTTGCAGTTTTGCCTTATAACCTCTGGTCAAATTCTAGTCCCTAAGCTGGTTAATGTTGGCAGTTTGGTAAAATTCTACTGAATTTCTCAACTTCAAATGCATTCTGTAAGTGAATAAGTGAATATGTTTCTGTAGACTGGATGAGATATACTTTAGGGTATTTTTGAGAAACAATACAGCATGGAGCAAATATTTTGAAGTGAGACAGACCTGGGGCTGAACTCTGGCTCTGTCACTTAAGAGCTGCAGGCTTTTAGGAAAATCATTTTATTTCATTAAGACTCTGTTTCCTCAACAGTAAAATGGGGCTAAAAATACTTATTACCTTTCAGGGTTCTTTAGCTATTGTTAGGCATTGAAGCATGTCTCCCACAAAAGTCATGTTCAGGTTGTAACCCCTGTCCTGTGAGTGTGAACCCATTTGTAAATTGGACCTTTGAAGATGTTATTAGCTAAGGTGCGCCCATATTTAATGAGGGTGGGCCTAACCCAATATGGCTGAAGTCCTTATAAGCCAAGGAAATGGGATATGAAAAGAAAGTCACGGGGTGGAGCTGGAAGCCAGAAGGCAAGGGGAACTGGATGAGAAAGCAGAGAACATTGACATGTGATGGAAAAGCCAAGGAACCCAAAGACTGTGGGCCAGACAGAAACTACTGACCCTGGAGGAAGCAAGCCTTCTAGCATAAGAAACCAAGAGCCAATAAATTTCTGTTGTTAAACCAGCCCACTTTGTGATATTTGTCATAGCAGTCTGGAAAATAAGACAAGTATTAAATGAAATAATACAGTGATGAGAACAGTTCCTGGCATGTGGTGAAAGTTATTTATAACTAAATACATTTAGTTATTTAGAGTAACTGGTTATCATTCTCTCATCCTAATCTCAGCCCTCTGATATGGACTAAACATACTATTCAAAGCCCATTTTCATATTAAGATTTCACCCTAAATGATTTAGGAAAGAAAGGAGAATAAGCAGAAAAGTATAAACTAACTTTATCTAATTTTTAAGGCTATTTCTTAATAAAATATTTCTCCCTTTCCTATATAAAGTCTGTGGCTTCCTCTCCAATGGGCTTAGAATTAGATCTATATGGTGTGTAGCTCTAAAGATTTCTGATTTTGAATTTGAATGCTTCTCTTTATATGATACAGCTTTCCAAATGTCCATATATAGTATCAGCTCCTAATGCAAATTACAAGAATGTTATTATTTTTAAAGGCGACAAGAAAGTGATCAAGCTAATCTAAAACCCACAACAACAAAATAATATTAAAATAGTTTCCATTTATGGAGCATTTTGTTCACCCCTAAATAGTAACCACAGCAATTACAACTTTACTGCCATGTCTCTCCCTCGGAAGAGTCCCTATTTCATCGTTAACATCACAGCTGTGAAATTGAAACCTCTGGTTTGTATTATATGAATGAGATCTGAGTGTTTGGTGGGGTTTTATAAATACAGGGTGTTTATAAATTCCTTTTGCCATTTTAAAATTTAATAACTTGTTGTACATGAATAGAAGCAAACTGCAAGCATCTCTTGCAGACCTATTTTATAGAGTTTTTAACACCATATGATTCAAATATCTAGACTTCAGCTAGCCACCATCTTTGGTGATGCATTGTTCATTTTGATTTTCCAAGCCATTGAAAACATTCTCCATTTGGTGCTGAATGATTTCATGAACTGCATCTGTGAGCACAATCCTGAATTTATTCAAAGTGTGTGGTATTGATGAGGAGGCAGGTTTATGTAAGTCCCATAAAAATAGTCTGAGAAGAACAGGTGTGATAGAAGGTAGTTCATTCAGGTTTGCTGACACATTTTCTTAAAAAGATGTCTTAGTTTCCCAGCTGTTAAAAACACACACAGTGGGTTGGCTTAAATAACAGGAATTTATTGGCCTATGGTTCTGAGACTAGAAGTCCACAATTGAGGTGTCAGGAAGCCTATGCTCTGTCCTCAGAGACTGTGGTCTTCTGGGGCTGGCTGATGGGCAATCCTTGGGTTCCTTATCACATGACAATGTTTTCTTTCTCTTCTGGGTTCCCTTGACTTCCAGCTTCTGGCTCCTCTCTGTGGCTTTCTCTCACTACTACTGGCTTTCTTATGCTTATAAAGGACTCCGATAATCCAGATTCAGACCCAACCTCATCCAGTTAGTTGGGCCAACTGAAAATAATATCTTCAAGGGATCCTATTTACCACAGCTTCACACCTGCCAGAATGTGGACCAAGACGAGGGACATGTCCAAACTGGGGTCCACAATTCAATCCACGAAGACATCATGGATAGGCCATTAATCAACTGAAATAAAATCATGCAAGAAGAAAGTAGAACAAAAAATAGTGAAATATTTCATAATTTAGGGGAAAATTTTGTAACGTCTCAAATTAGCACCACATAAACTATATATTTTACACAAAAGGATCAATTCACTCACACTTTCCTGAGAGCAGACATTGAATAAAATGCACATTAATATTAAAATATTTCTATTATGAAAATTTTAAATTGCTACTTTGTTAAATCCGCTGATACATATATATCTATATACTCCCATCTTTATAAACAGGTACACATGTTTCATATCACTGCATAGATATAGTAACAATATTTTTCTGCCTTCCAAGGCACACACATTTTTTGAATGAATAAATCATTCAAATGAGTCAAGTGATTGGTATGCTGACTGTATTAAGAGAGAGAAACTTCTATTGCTTTTAGAAAGTACATCTCTCTTTCACAGGATTCTTCTCTTCCTGGAAACTCCTGGTTAAACCTAAGGGAAAAGAATTCAAAGTAAATGAAAATTTTACTGGAAGAGTTCTAGTTCCAGTATGGTGGTTGTCTGTAGTGGTGGGGGGTAGCAATTAAGAGAACACTTTGCTTTATGTTCCGTATTTCTTTGAACTCTGTTTACTTGTTTTGCTACTTCGTTATTTTTTCCAGGGATTTTAGATAGGCTTTCATCTAATTTCATCACACCTTTTTGTGTCTTTTAAAAATAGGGCTCTAAGCTATATTGAGTGATTCACACTAGGGTGTGAATGAACATTTGGGAGGCACATGATTTAGAAGAAAGAGGTCAGCTTCACAGTCAGAAAGATCTAGGTTTTTGTCCTGCCAACGTTCTTTAGCACCATGTGACTCTCAGGCAAGTGTATAAAATTCTCTGTCTTAGTTTCTTAATCTGAAAAGGAGGATGCTAAGATGAGAAGTGATGTTCAAAGCACCTAGTATGCTAGATGGAATGACTTGGTAGACAGTAGCTAACAATACTAATTACAAACAGGTTTTTTCAGAACCATCTAGACCTCCTTTTCTGCACACAGTTTTTATAAAGCCAGAGTACCCAAATGCTTATGAATTGTACTTCCACTCCTTTCTACAAAGTGGATTTTGAAATGTTATGGTCACAGAAATCCATATCCTACATAATAAAGTTATTTTCAACAATAACCTGCTGACCTTTCTTTGGTTTTGCTTCTAACAGAAAAAAAAAGACATTTTTAGGCTTTGGAATACAGCATGATACTTAATTTAGTAGTTACTTTTACCAATCAGTATGGATATTGTGTTGCTGTTTTTTTAGGAGAGCAATTTCCACTATAGAAGAGTATTTCCATAGATTTCTTACATTATAAACATGTAGAATACAGTTATATTTCATTGCTTGTAATCAAGCTTTTGTTTAGCTTAAATGAGCAGAACTTGCATTCCTGCTATTCCCAAATGCTGTGCTTTCTTTTGGATAGAGACTTTAGAGAATCTCCGTACTTAGAGATTAGAACACAACATGGCTTATTTCTTCCCTAAAAGCGATTCTGAGATCTAAATCTCTTTTTGATTATCCCAAATTTCTGCTTAACCAAGAATTTTAATAAGCAGAGATCAAACCTTTCTATATGGATGAGGCTGTCAGCTATAATTAAACAAAATGCCTGGAGTTTGCTGGTAGAACAGACAAGACAATGAATTTGTGATGAGAAAATTTTGTCAAACCAAACAATACCTACTGGCGACACTCACTTTTGCTCAGAATCTCCTATGGCTATGGCATATATCCACTTTTCTATAAATCTTGTCTTCAAAGAGACTGAAAATTCTTTTTGTATTGATTTTTCCTGTTTGACTTTGCTTAATAAAACTAATGTGCAGCTGTTGAGAATAAACATAGAAAGGGGCATTGGAAATGTGGCATTTGTCTAATTTCTAGCATAATAGGCTAATACTTCTGAAAAGAAAATAGATTCAGAAAAATGATATGGAACATACGCTAGGATAAATCACTGAGTCTGAATTCATCTTGAGCTTGAAATCTTTGAACCTGAGAGTAATCACTGGACATCCAGAAGAGCTGTCTGGTTCTGACACATTACTTCTTCTTTCAATAAAAACCAGATATGGGCTGGTGCTAGCTTTCAGCCCCATGGTAACTAGAATGAGGCTGACATCAGGTGACATTTCACCTATTTATCATACCAGCTACATGGGTAACTAAATACTCTACCACCGCCTCCAACATTTTGACACAATGCAATTACTTTGCTTTCCACAGACGACATTTGTTTGTTTGAAAAGGTTACTGCTAAAAGTACCATCTTCAGATAAAATGTGCTCAGATTTGTATTTTAGATGTATTTCACAGCTGCACTTTTATAAATAGGTTGGAAAATAGCTAGATACTGATTTATGTTTGACAGCTAGTTTTAGTTGTATTCAGAATTTCTGCAAGGATACTTTGACTTGCTCCCTTGAGTCTTCACAGCTCACAAAAACTCCAAACAGCATTAAAGACAAGAGGAAAAAAATCTTTAACACAATATGTTCAAATCTCTGTGGATTATCTTGCTCAGATTTTCCAAACTAGTTATGAATAGTTACTTCAGTTGTTTGAATCACTGCAGTGAAAAGTAAAAGGCCCATTCTGTGCTTAAATTAGAGATGAAAATGTGCAGGTCAAAGTGCTAATATCCATGGCAAGTGTGTATGTGTATGATATTTGTTTTTCCTGTTGGTTAAGAACATGGATTCTGGAGACTGACTGCCTATTCTCTAAAAGGGGTCTGCAGGGAATGTTGAGAGTAAGTTGCTTAACTTCTTTGATTTCCATTTTGTTATTTGTATAATATGCATGATAATAATACCTACTTCATGTGGTGTTATGAAGATTGAATGAGATTTTACACATCAAGCATTTAGCTTGACTTATAAGGGGGTCTGTGATAAATATTAGTTGTTATTATATATATGTATGTAAATGCATAAATAAACAATATATAGTACAAATAGAAACTGATAAATTATGTTCAGTGTCCTTCTTATATCTTATCACTGTCCCTGTCATTGATTATATGAAAGTTGCTGTATTACCAAATATGTGTTGAATATCTTGTAACATTTTAAACTAGCCTTTTAGTCAAAGATATAAAGAAAATAAATGAAGCTGGATGCTTAAATTTTTTGGATTATCTCCCTTTCTCTCATTTTACCCTTAAATATTTTCAAATCTTTTGTAGGTCTAGAGAGTTTTTAAGTTTCTGAAATGATCCATCTAGAGTCTTTCAGATATGTTAACGTAATTGGTGGCATGTGGGTTTTTCTATGTGGTGATTCCTTATGGGTATCAGTGTGAACAAAAACTCAGTAAAGGAAGTAATGCAACATCTTTGTTTTTTCTACTTATGGGGAAAGAGCTGACTTTTTTTTTCCCAATAAGTTTTGCTCCTCCAGTATTTCTTGTAGATTTCAATAAATGATTCTTTTCCACCATTCCTTCCCATGCCAAGTGTTTGACCCTCATTTCCCCAAGTTCTTGTGTTTTTGTGTGTCAGCACTTGTTTGGAGAATGGTGATGTGAAGAGAGATGAGTACAGGAAAGTCTGGGACTAGTTGCCCTTTCCCCATAAAAATGAAAAATGTTATTCCGTATTCTTTTTCCCCTAAAACTTCAAACTTGACTCTTGTTTTAGGCTGTGTGTTTCACTCCACTTGCCTCTTTGTGTTCTCAGGAGTGAGCAGTGCCAACTTTTCCTGTTTTGTTTTTTTTTTTAAACTTATGATTACAGCTTTATTATAGTAAAAAGACACAAATAAGAAGCCAAAAGAAGAGGTGCAGAGGGTAAGGTCTGGGAGGGTCTCAAATGCAAGCTTCTGTGTCCTCTGCACATGGAGTCAGAATGTGTCACCTTCCCAGGACAGTGATGTATCTTCTCGATCATGATAGCTCACCTGGGCTTCAAATGTCTGGAGAATTTTTCCCAATGGTTGCCGGTTGGGAAATGGAAGTCAACGATCTGCTGACTTTTCCTTTTTACAATTTTCATTTTAAAGATCCAATTACCTCAAATCCTTTTCTTGAGTATTGCAGTGGGTCTGCACACTTGATAATTCTCTCAACTCTAATGTTCATCATTATCACTACTTGAAATCACCTCTTGCACAACCTATGCCAGAGACAGCACGTGAAGCGTAGAGACAGCTCCTCCCACTCCTCGCAGGAGGAAATGGCTCATGTCAGCCAAGAGCTGAGCTTCAAGAGCATAATGAATGTTATATTCTCATGTTTGGTGGCTTTTTCCAGGTCTGTTATTTTATATTTAGCTGTGGTATCACCAATCACAGTAGCACAGCTATTCTGCTCTACAGGAGGAAAGTTCATTACTCAACGAGTCTACAGGTTCAAAAGTCTTAAATCTTCTCTCTGGGACCATTCCTTGTCACTCTCTGTGATTGCCAAAAGCCACTCAGTAGTTTTCTGTATTCTCTTTTTGATGTACTGTTGTCAAATCTCTGATAAATTTACAATTCCCTGTACTTGGGATTCAGCAATGAGAACAAGTGTCAATTTTCCTGATGATGTTTTAAAGGATCACTCTTTGATCCCCATTGACAGGTGTAATGCTGGTATAATAAAGATAATATTAAAATAATAATAATAACAGCTACCATTGGCAAGTGTCTGCCCTGTGCCAGACACTATTGCAATTATTTTATGTATCATATAACCTTTGAGATGCACAAAAGCCTTGCAAGATAAGAGTTACTATTCCCACTTCACTGAGGTTAGCTGAAGCTCAGAGAGCTGAAGATTCTTGTTTAATATGGCATACCTACTAAAGAGGAGGTAAAGCTTCCTTGTGACTAAATCCTCTTTTTCCCCTGCAGAGAAGATTAGCTGCTGAGATGCTCCAGTGTGTTTTGAGTGTCTGGTACATTTTGTTTTCTGGAGGAAATGCCTATTGATGGAGATGCCAAAGGAAGGGCAGACACACTCAGAGATTGCATGAGTTTGTGTTGGCCAGACTTTCTGCCTCTTAGCTGGTTAGGGTCATCTATGAGTGTGCAGTTCTTAGGGGAGGATGTGAAATGAGCTGCCAGGCAAACAGGATTTCTTGATTTCCCCATTCTCTGCTCATCACAAGGGCCTGGGTTACATTTGGAGAGGAGGTAGTTGGATGATTTATTTTTCTAAGCCCTCAGGGAACCTCACCTCACACTCAGTACACCTCACAGGTATGTTTTAGGGAGTGTGGAGTGAATGCTGGGAGTTCTAATACTTCCAGGATGGAGTATACAGGGTAACGATTGGCAGATTAAAATCAATTTCTGCCAAGTAGTTATTGAGCTCCAACTAGATATCTGAAGTTCTGTTTCATGAAGGAATGCCCATAAGCAGTTAAATTGAGTACACTGCCTGCCCTCTGGTGAAACTCACAACAGGCCCACGTACATGCACACACTGATAGTATCCCCTCACCCCCAAACACCATCCCCACCATACATGAGCACATTCCTCTGTACCTCCCAACCCTTTTTCCAAACTATTACCTAACCATGGAATTATGTGTCCAAATGAGTTAGAAAATTTGCTGTTGGAAAATCCAAGGAGGAAAAGGTGGCTGCTGTTTTGAGTGGTTGGGCATGCTTTAGAGAAGAGATGCAATATGAACCAGGTCATAGAGGATGGATATGATTTGTGTGGACAGAAAGGTGGGGGAGGGGGTTTATCAGGAAGAAGAAACTTGTGGAACAAAGTCTCAGAGTCCAGAATTGGGACAGTTGGGAATGTGTTGGTGTTCATAAGGAAGGTTTGTGCTGGAGAGGAGAAGGAAGAACATACAGTAGAAGGCCTTTGATTCTGGGCTGAGGAGGTTGGACTGTACCTTGAAAGCAGTGGGGAGCTTTGGAGCAGATAAATGACACAGTCAATCCATGAAATCTGTAAATTGATCAACCTGCATTTACTGAGGGGCTTTTATGGCAAGGGGCAGTATTGCATTGGGCTCTGGGGATGGAAAGATGAACATAGCATCATCTACGCCATCAATGATCCACCACTTTAGAGGAGACAAGGTACATATAAATAAGCTTAAAATGTAAAAAATGCCATAATTGGGTGTAATGGAATTCCAGAGGCAGGAGCAAAAATTTGGCCTAGAAAATAAGGGTAGATTCAAAGGATGCATAGGTTATTTTTGAGCTGCTACTTGGAAAAGAAGAGGCAGGAAGTCCATGGAAAAGGAACAATTTGAGCAAAGAGAATGACATGTAGATATGGAAGGATGACAGTGAGTTATTTTGGAGGAAAGTTCTTGGCATAAGGAATAAGTTGGGTTGACTTCATAGTATTAAAGGTCTTCATAGATACCTCAAGGAATCTGAACTTTATTTTGTGGGAAACAGACTTTTTTCTTTTTTGGGAGTCATGGGAGGGATCACTTCAGAATCATTCCAGAGAACAGATTGGAGGTGGTAGAATCTAGTGTTGGAGAGACCAGTTAGGAGGCTGTTAAAATAGACCAGGCCAGAGGTAAAGGACATGGACTAAGGTATGGGCAGTGACTGGGGTTTTCAGACTAATTTCACAGAAGGGTGAAAACAAAGATTAGGGTAGGGCACCAGATAGCCAAGCTAATATAAGGGCAATGGTCCTGAAATTATGCTTGTTTTGTAGAGGCAGAACAGGAGATTGGTCAAAAGTTCCTCCCATCCCAGATGCACTTCCCTTTATGATATGATTTTTTAAAAATATTTTTTATTGAGATTGTTCACATACCATACAACAATCCAAAGATCCAAAGTATACAATCAATTGCCCATGATACCATCATACAGCAGTGCATCCATCACCGCAATTAATTTTTTTTCAAGTTTTAGAACATTTTCATTACTCCAGAAAAGAAATAAAGACAAAAAAAAAAAAAAAAAAAAAGAAACTCAAATCCTCCCATACCCCTAACCACCCCCCTCCATTATTGATTCATAGTTTTGGTATAGTACATTTCTTACTGTTGATGAAAGAATGTTAAAATACTACTAACTGTAGTAAATAGTTTGCAGTAGGTATCTATTTTTTCCTATATGCCTCTTTATTATTAACTTCTAGTTATAGTATCATACATTTGTTCTAGTTTGTGAGAGAGATTTCTAATACTTGCACAGTTAGTCATGGACATTGTCCACCACAAGATTCACTTTTTTATACATTCCCATCTTTTGACCTCCAACTTTCCTTCTGGTTACATATGTGACTCTGAGCTTACCCTTTCCATGAACTTCACACACCTTTCAGCACTGTTAGTTATTCTCACAACATGTTACCATTACCTCTGTCCATTTCCAAATGTTTAAGTTCCCCCTAGTTGTACATTCTGCTCATAACAAGCAACTGCTCCCCATTCTTTAGCCTGATTCTATATACTGGTAACTTGTATTTCATGTCTATGAGTTTACATATTGTAATTAGTTCATATCAGTGAGACCATACAATATTTGTCTTTATGTGTGTGTCTTACTTCACTCAATATAGTGCCCTCAAGGTTTCTTTATCAACCCATTTTTTTTAATGGTTTTGTTCACACATCATACATTCTGTCCTAAGTAAACAATTGTTGGTTCCCTGTATAGTCATATATTTATGTTTTCAGCAACATTGCCACTATCTATATAAGGACATCTCCATTTCTTCCACAAAGAAGGAGGAGGAGTCAAAGAAGGCAGAGATACAAAAGAAATAGAAAAGAGAGAGTAAATAAAAAAACACATGGCAGCTAGAAAGCAACATAAGGAAAGATAGCATTAACCTAAAGTAGAATAAAGAGTCAGACAACATCACCAATGCCAGAAGTCCCATACCTTTCCCCTATTCCAACCCCCCCCACCATATGCATTTAGCTTTGGTATATTGCCTTTGTTAAATTAAAGGAAGCATAATACAATGTTTCTGTTAATTATAGTCTCTAGTTTGCATTGATTGTATTTCCCCCCCCCAATCTCACCCTATTTTTAACACCTTACAATGTTGACATTCATTTGTTCTACCTCATGTAAAAACATATTTGTACCTTTTATTACAATTGTTGAGCATCCTAGGTTTCACTGAGCTATACAGTCCCAGTCTTTATCTTTAGTCTTTCATTCTGGTGTCCCACATGCTCCTAACCTTCCTCTTTCAACCATACTCACAGTCATCTTTGTTCAGTGTACTTACATTGCTGTGCTACTATCTCTCCAAATTGTTTTCCAAACCTCTCACTTCTATCTTGTCCTTTCTGTCTGCAGTGCTTCCTTTACTGTTACCTGTAGAGCAGGTATCTTGTTCACAAACTCTGTCATTGTCTGTTTGTCAGAGAATATTTTGAACTCTCCCTCATACTTGAAGGACACTTTTGCCAGATATAGGATTCTTGGTTGGTAGTTTTTCTCTTTCAGTATCTTAAATATATCACCCCACTTCCTTCTTGCCTCCATGGTTTCTATTGATAAATCCTCACATAGTCTTATCAAGCTTCCTTTGTATGTGATGGATCGCTTTTCTCTTGCTGCTTTCAGAATTTTCTCTTTATCTTTGATGTTTGATAATCTGATTATTAATTGTCTTGGCATAGGCCTATTCAGATCTATTCTGTTTGGGGCACGCTGTGCTTCTTGGATCCATAATTTTATGTCTTTCGTAAGAGATGGGAAATTTTCATTGATGATTTCCTCTATTATTGTTTCTGCCCCTTTTCCCTTCTCTTCTCCTTCTGGGACACCAATGACATGTACATTCTTGCTTTTTGTTTTGTCCTTAAGTTCCCAGAGATGTTGCTTGTATTTTTCCATTCTTTTCTCCATCTGTTCTTTTGTGTGTAGGCTTTCAGGTGCCTTGTCCTCCAGTTCCTGAGTGTTGTCTTCTGCCTCTTGAGATCTGCTGTTGTATGTTTCCATTGTGTCTCTCATCTCTTGTGTGGTGCCTTTCATTTCCATAGATTCTGCCAGTTGGTTTTTCGAACTTCAATTTCTACCTTACGTACTCCCAGTGTTTTCATTATACAGTGCATCTCTTTTGCCATATCTTCCCTAAACTTTTTAAATTGATTTAGTATTAGTTGCTTAAATTCCTGTATCTCAGTTGAAGTGTGAGTTTGTTCCTTTGACTGGGCCATAACATCATTTTTCTTTGTGTAGATTGTAGATTTCTGTTCTCTAGGCATGGTTTCCTTGGTTAACCCAATCAGGTTTTCCCAGACCAAAATGGGCTCCAGTTCCAGAAGGATGAAATATTCAGTATCCAGTTTCCCTGAGGATGTGTCTTAGAAAACTGGTACACCCTGTGAGGCCTTGGGTCACTGTGCTGTTTTGCCCAGCAGGTGGTGCCTGTCAGCCTGTAACTCCAGACTAGTGTGAGGAGGTGTGACCTGTGGCTGTTTTCCCCCAGGCTCTGGGGTCTGGTTCTGAATGGAAGGTGGGTAGTAGAGCTGGGCCCCACCTCTTTCCTCTTAAGGAAGATAGATCCCTTAGGGAGAGGTCATTAGCATTTCAATGGTCTCTCTCTGCCTGTGCTATCTCCACCCTTGTCTGGGTCAGAGTGCTGGGAACTGAAAATGGCTGAGGCTATCTCCACTGAGTTGAAACAGGGACAGAGAGCCCCTTTCAGGGCCAGTCTGTGGACACCCTCTGGCTCTCCAAGGCCAGTCATCACCAGAAGCCTCTGTCTGCTTGTTGGGGATTGGTAGCTTGCATTGAGCAGTCCATGTTTGCTAATTAAAACCCCAGTTGGAGCTCAACTGAGCTGTATTCACTTGCTTGGAGAGAGCTGCTCTCTAGCACCATGAGGCTTTGCAGCTCCAGCCATGGGGGGAGGGGGCTCCTGGCCTGGATCTGCAGTTTTTACTTACAGATTTTATGCTGCGATCTCGGGCATTCCTCCCAATTCAGGTTGGTGTATGATGAGTGGACTGTCATGTTTTCTTCCTACAATTATTTGGGATTATTTACTAGTTGTTCCTGGTTGTTTATTAATTGTTCCAGGGGGACTCCTCTCTATGCCACCATCTTGGGACCTCCCTGTGATATGATTTTGTTGCTCCTTCCATCTGGAGGTAGAATCTATTTCTATACCTCCTTGAATCTGAGTAGCCCTTGTTGTTTGTTTTGACCAAAAGAATATGGTGAAATAATTGTGAGTTCTGGAGCTTAGCCTCAAGAAGTCTTACAGTTGGTCTTCTCATTCCTGAAACATTTCCCTGAGGCTATCTGTTATGGTGAAACCTTGGATGAAAGACCAGGTGGAGAGAGAGGCCCAGCTGTGCCCAAATGTGGCTCAGTGAATTTGTCCAGGTGAGAGAAGCTAAAGCATAGACTCATGAAAATTAATAAAACCCTGTTGTTTTAAGATACTAAGATTTAGAGTAGGTTTTGAAAATGTAGTAGTAGATAACTGGTGTATATATATAGTTATATTGAATTCTCAAGGGTGAGAAGACAGAGTAGATGAGGCTGGTCTACAAGAAACAGATGTTACAGCCTGTTCTCACTGTTAGGAGACTTTGCTTAAAGCCTATAGCCTAAATATCTAAGTAAGTAACAGGTTCAGCTTCACTAACACCCCCATTCCCCAACCCTGCTTTACCCCCCCCCCAGGGAAGTTGTAAGAAGAGGACCAATTTCTATGGCAACTATTTGATACCCACCTGGCCTCCTCTCTGTAAGTCTGGTCTGGAGTGGGGCTCAGTGCCATGATATCCTCAAGCAGAGGAGCTTGAGCAGGGCACGTACCTCAGCTCCCTGAACTGGGGATTCGGACCTATAGAGGCTTGAGAAATTCTGTTTTAGCCAACATCCTCAAACAGTCAGTGAGCATCTGAATAGTGACCACTAAAGTTAGAAGGCCAATTTGATTAATTTCTTGGACCCAGGACGGTTGACTAACTTGGAGGCTGATTGGAGGCTTCATTGGGCACTCAGCCACTGGAGTTGGCAGCAGTGAAACAGAGTCACAGGGATCAGGAAGCCTCCTCCTAGATGGGTGCAAATGTCTCCTATGACCTGGGACCAAACTGAGGAGCCCGAAACTGATGTCATGTCTGAAGGGCAGTAATTAGAGAAAACACAAACATGTTCATGTGCTTGGGTGGATGCAGCAAAAAAGGAGAAGGTAAAGGACATTATACTGTGAGTATTCAGGGCAATTGTTCTTCCCCTGTAGAAATCAGTTTTCTGGGCATAAGTGTAATGGCTGATGTTGCTTGTTTTGAAAGACATAAGTTCAAAGAATTGCTTTGGAGATGAGGGGAAGAAAGTAAAGATAAATCCACATTTTATACTATGGGAGAATGAATAAATGGCAAGAGATTCGAGTTTGGGAATGGTGAAGTAGATGGCAATCTTGAGTTTCAGACAGGTTGTGTTTGATATGCCTAAGGGACATCCAGGTCTGTAACCACAGTCTTGGAAGGCCTTAGCACATAGATGATCATTACAATCATAGAAGTGGATACAATCACTCAAGGAAAGAAGATTGGAATGATATAACACAGGATAGAACCCGGTGAACACCAAAGTATAAGGAATAGGATGAGGGGAAGCCAAAGCAGATGGAGGAAAATAAAGATCTAAGGGGAGGATGAGTTGAGAGTGTCATCTCAAAAGCCTGCATAGGGATTTTCCAGGAGAGCTTGGTTATTAGTGTTAAAAGAAGCACTAAGATCCCAAAGGGCAAGGATGGGATTTCTGCTGTTGGTTTTGACAAATAGAAGGACACGGACAGTTTCAGTAGGGAGAACCTCGGTAGAGTAGGGTAGTGTGAGTAGAAGTCAGTAGGCAATGGCTTGAAAAGTGAGAGGGAGTTGAGAGAATGAAGATGCTGAAGACTACACTCTCCAAATGTATGAATGGTAAAGGGAAAGAGATAGTTATGGTGGTAGCTGGAGGGGGTGATATGATTAAGAGAATAGGTTATTATTATTATCATTATTATTGTTTTTAGAATAAAGAGAAAGCAAAGCATGTTTTACATTAGTGGGAAAGAATGAGTGAGAGGGATAGTTCAATAAAACAGCCAAAAGAATACTTAATGGAACAAGTTGTTTTAGAAACGATGACTTAGAAAGATTGGTGTGGCAGTGGCATGCAGACTGGGCTAAAGTTTGGAAGTCACAAGAAATCAGGAGATGATTTGGGGAGTTTTTACAGGCAGCAGTTTAGATATCAGGGTACTGCAGCCTGAAGAGAAATGGAAATAAAGGGCAGTGATATGTATCAATGATGCTTCAGGAAAAGAAAGAGCAAGTCTTAGTATTTGATTAAAGACTGAGATGCAAATAAAATCAAAGAAGTCCCCAAGTTTGGCTTGGGTGCTCTTGTACATTTAATATACTGGAGCCATCCTACCACACTCCCTAAAACACTGCAGGCTCACTGAATCCACTTGCCCAGTGCCTCTGACAGTGACCCTGCAGGAGCTTTCTTTGAACTGTGTCCTTTTGTATTAGGATCAGTATTATGTGATCTCCCAAAACTAATTGCTCTGATTGCTGTGCATGTCTTCTGTCATCTTTCCTCCCACGAGTGTGCAGCCATTGAAAATAAGCTGAGCCTTTAGGGGAAGAAAGACACAAAAAGGCCGTGTCTGCAGGGGCTAAATGACCTGTCAGGATAAGAACCTTGAGCCATCACACAGTGTACCTGTTCACATAATCATTTTGTTGTCAAAGCTGCATTTTCACGTTCTTCCTTTTGCTCTTGCTTCAAACTTATTTTTGGAGCATTTTAGTGACCTTGAACATGAAATGAAATGGTGGTGCCACTTCTCAAAGGAAATGAGTTTAAGATGCTGGTTCATGAGAGACAGAATCATCAGTCAGTTTCCCAAGGACTTCACCTTCATCCGTTTTTCAAAGAGAAAAGCACTCCATCAGGTTCCTTTCTCTCTCCTCTTCCCACTGCCTTCCTGCACACCGGTAGATTTTTTTTTTCTTCTGAGACTTGTGGTGCAGATGTGCCATCTGTAGTCCAATAATGTGGTAACTTTTCCTCCCCCTTTCCCCCTTTCCCTCTGTACTTCCCTGCAATGTCACCAATTTGCATCATCGTATTGCTGTAATGAAGAAAAAAATGAAGAAATGCGCGCACAAAATGCTAGCTCGATTGTTGCTCACAAGTTTGGTACATGTTCGACAAATCTTTGTTTTTATAGAAGAATATGAATGTTGCATGTAGTTTGAAGGCAATAGTAATTTTTTCCTTTGTTACGTAGGGAAGAGGCAGAGAGGGGGGTGTAGGGAACAGATGCGGGTGATTGTGTTTTTTGATGATGGAGCTATGCAATCTCCTCCCCTCCTTGACACACACGTACATATCAACCATCCATGGATGGGGAAACAGTTTTTGTTGCCCATGATTTTGAATCTTATTTTATGGATATTTGAAGCTTTTCCTAAATAGTCATTCAGGCTACCATGACAAGAAATAGAATAAGACTTTGGGTTGCACAGGATAAAGAGAGTGTAGATGGGAAGCTGGTGATGCTGAACAGTAAGTAACGGAGAAGGAGGCTGAATGACTGGGACTCAGAGCTGCGATTAAATGGTACTAAGTGGCCTGGGACAGAGACCGCAATGAGGGAAAGGGCTGGTTTGAGTGCCCAGGAGCCGAGTAGGGTATAAGAAGACCCATTTTAGCTGGCAGTCAGTCTTCATGTGAGTGGAAACTTTGTTCTACCTGCTCTAGGTAAGCTCATTTGCAGCAATCCCAGAAGTAGTTTAAGGGCATGACTTGGGCCCCTAAATTTAACTCATCCAATCTATGGATGCTCAGTGAAGATACTCCCCTGTTGTGCCACAGGAAAAACTGAAGGACCCAGGTGAGCCCTGCACTCCTTGCGGGAGGAGGCCTGCAGTTAGAGAGTTTTCCAAGCCATATCTCTGGGCAGTGGAGACCACTGTTACATTCTGTAAACACATGTATGTAGTGTGAGTCTTTACCATGCTGTGCCTACTTCTGCAATATCTTTTCTTCTTTTGTTCTGGGTGTCCTAGTTCAAGAGTCATCTTTTCTGGCAGAACTACTGCTCCCTCCTCTCTGTTTCCAACTTTGCTTATCCTTTCCTTACTATTGTATGTGAAAGGAGGCTCTCGGCTTGAGGGCAGGGACCAGGTGTTATCTTTGCATACTTGGTGCCTAATGCAGAGCCTGGCACACAGAAGCACTGCAGTGGATGGTGCTGAGATATTTATCGTGTTATTCACTGCTCCTCCATTTGTCATTCTGGACTTCTCTACCACCTCTCCCCACCTTGCTGATTTCACTTTCTACTTCACCCTTTCACAGACACAACATTTCAGCTCCATTAGACTTCTCCTGCTCTCTAACACTTTCTCCTCTTTAATACCCGCTCTCCTCCTGAAACATGCTCCCCTCCCCCACCATGGTTTCCCCTGCCTCTTCAAAACCAAATCCATTCTCAAGTTCCAGCTCAGACTGAAATGGCTTCCCCTTGTACTTCTCCCTTACACTTCTCCTTACACTTAGGACTCTATGCCACCTCTGCTCCTTGCCCCGCTATAAACTTCAGGAACTGGCCCAACCCACAACTCCAATGTCATCTCATACTACTGTCCACCTCCTTAAAATGCTCAAGCCTTACCATTCTTCTTTCTGCTTTCTAGGCTCTCTACCCCCTGGGCCTCTGCACATGCTATTCGGTCTAACTGTAAAGCTCATCTCTGAGATCTTTGCATGGCCTTGTTGCATCTCATTTCCCAGACTCAGGTCAAAGGCCACCTCGTCCTAGAGTCTTTCCTAATCAAACTATATAATGTTGCCTCACACCCCACCCCAGCCATTACCAAATCATCTATTTTAGTTTCTTCATAGTATTTGTCACTATCTGAAATTGTCTTGTAAATTTTATTGATTGTCTTGTTCATTATCTTCCTTACTAAAACAGAAGCTCCACGAGGTTTCAGTTTTGTTCCTGCGTGGATCCTCAGGAAGGAACATGGGGAGGGACGGCCATAATGGCCTGGAACTGAGAGGCCCTTCTCCAAGTTTGCTGGGTGGAATAGCCCCTGGAATTCTTATAAGAAGTCTCAGCATCTGCAGATTTTCTGCCAAATCTGGAGAGAAGATGCCAATGTAGATTTAATTTCATTTAGAAAAATAAATAAATTTAATGCTTTTTTGTTAAAAAATTCCCTGGAGTTAGGGAAAGTTGGAGACTACCTAGAAGAATGTCTGGCACATAGTAGGCACTCAGTAAATACCTGGCACATAGTAGGCACTCATTACCTCTATAATGCCTGGCATTATAGGGGCTATTAGTGAGTCTCTATAGCCCTTGTGGACTATATAGCTAATGCTGGCCATTAACCTTCATAATTATAATAAGTAGAAACTTATTCTATTTTCAAAATTTAGATACTAGAAAATATAGCACCAATATCCTTATAGTGTACTTTAAATATTAAATTTAGTGATGATTTGATTCCTAAACCCTCAAACATAAGAAAAAAATTGGTTTCTTCTTCTGTGTAGTCTCTTCAATTTGCATAGTAGAATGTATAACATTCTATTGTAATGATTTACATTTATGACTGTTGGTCTACATCCTGGTATGTTTGCTCACATTTCATCATGTATTTCTCATTTGCAACAGACATCACACTTGGGATTGTTCATGCAATTGTTTAACTTACCTCCTTTGATATACTCTAAGTAAGCTTTATTATGGCATAGATTGCATGTCTTATACAATCAGTGAGGTTATCCTATTTTTCTATTTACTACTTTTTGTTCCCATTTCTTAGTTGCATTATTTCTACTATGTTAAGCATGCAATATGTATAGTAATATTCCACCCTCACACCCATCTTTGTTTTAATCTTAGATCTACAATTAAATATATTAAGAATTCACTATCAGCCCTTCTGCCAAAGTTTCCCCAGTCATTTCTTAGTTGGATTAAATTCATCCTCTAGTAGACATTTCAATATGAGATCTAACTAAAGTATTCCTAAATTCTTGTGTGTTTAATATTGTTGTTCTCTAGCCTTGATCTTTGAAGACTAGCTTGACAGGATATTAAATCTTTGTTCTAAATTTTCTTTGAGTTTCTTAAAAATACCGCTTCTTTGTTTTCACCTTGTTTTTGTATGTTGTTTTTGAAGAATCTGTTAGCAGTTTAATTTTCTTACCCTTGTAAGATATTTGCTCTTTCTGCCTAGATGCCCTGAGGATTTTTCTTTATCTTTAAGTCTAGTGGTTTTATCAGAATATGTCTCGGTGTTGATCATTTGTTTCAATTTTTCTGGACCTTTACAATATATAGATTCAGATCTTCTTTTATTTCCAAAAAGATTTCTTGGATTTTAATTACAAATATTAGTTCTATTCTATTGTTTTGTGTTTCGTCTTCAGAGACTCTGACTATCCATATGTTGAATCTCATTGCCTATGCTCCATTGCAACCGCTTTCTCTATCTCATCTTTCTTTTCTCATTTTCACTCTTTTGGTTTCCTGACTGCCTTTCTTCAGTGTCCCTTATTAAATTTTCATTTGAATCTATTTTCCTTTGGGCATGTTGTAACTTAGTCTTCATTTCTGATATGCTTTTGTTTTTTGTTTCCTTTCATTTCTATTATGAAGTCAATCAATTCTTGTTTCATTTCTCTAATTTTTTGGGTTTCTTTCTGTTTTTAATTTTATAATTTCTGATTCAAGTTATTTTTTCATAACCCCCAATGCACTATTGAGGATGTTTAATTCAATTTGGAGTGTTTTGCTTCCTTCTGCTTAATGGCTGTTTTTTGAGAGAATTTTCATCAGCTGAAGTGCTGTCATTCCCATTGTATCTTTTCTTATGAAATGTTTCTCTGTTGAAGATCACTGCATATCTTGCTTATGTCTATGCATTTCATGGACAGAGTTGGTGGTTTAGGATTGTTTACAAGATTTTTGGTTTGAGAGTGCCCTATCTGTCCACTGTGGTGAAAAGCACTTTCTCTAATGAAAGGCTTTTTGGGTGGTGGTGGGGAGGTGGGGAAGGGGTAGGGAAAGGGTAGAGTCTCTTTAGATGTTGTTGGTCCTCTTTTCTCAAATGGGTGGAATTTTTACCTCCCAGGAAACATTTGGCATTGTCTGAAGACATTTTGATTGTTATGGCGGGGGTTTACTACTGTTTTCTAGTGAGTAGGAGGCCAGGGATGCTACTAAACATTCTATAATATACTAGGCAGCCACCCCACCCACCACTTCCCCAACAAAGAGTTACTGGTCCCAAAGGTTACTAACACTGAGGTTGAGAAAACTTTCCTTAGGGGACGCTAAAATTTCCCCATTTCTTCTTATTTTTCACTTTATCATTCAGATACCAAAGAATACCTCTCTTTTTCTATTTTAATTTTTCCTCCAAGTGTGGTGCTTTTCTGAGGTCTCTACTACAAATCTCATGCACTTATTATAAATCCCTTCTCTATAATCAGAGCTCTGATTTTATAGGACTCTTTTCATATATTTTCATGTTTAGTGGGGACTATCTCTTGCTGGGGGTGATTGTCGGTTAATCTCACACAATTTCCCCTTCCTTTTCTCTTCCACACAAGTGTTCCAAATCCACCAGCTCTCCACAAGTGCTGAAGGCAGGAGATGGAGGGATAGCTTTGCTGGAAACTGGTATTTATTTTTCAATAACAAGTAATTTGATGTCTACAATATTCTTTGTCTTCTAGTTATGCTGAAAGCATGAGATTTGAAAGACCTCATTTGTTCTTCTGATTGATAGGTATAATTTTTGGAGGATGTGCAGAGAGATTTAGATTGAAGTAGCTGCCATTATTTTGATTATCCAGAAGTCCATAATTCTCTTTAAAAATTTTTTTGACTCAACAATAAGAACTGGAGATTTAGAAATTTCCAAGCAATTAAATTTCTTTTCTGTTGTTGATTTCTAACTTAGTTGCACTGCAGTCAGAGAATGTGATCTGAAGATTGGCAATTCTTGAAAATTTGCTGAGCCCTTATATAACCCAGGGCATAGTTGGTTTTGTAAATGGAATATATGTTATTGAATTTAAATTTCTTTTGCATTTATGTCTTGTGAATTTTGAAAATACATTAACATTTTTTTCTTTGATCAGTGTCATCTTCAATCAGAGGGTTTAAAAAATAATTATTCAAAAATCACAAAATTATTTAATTTAATTTAAGTATAAAAGCAATTTAAATAATAAAAGTATCAAATGATGTTTTTGAATATTTATAGTATTTATATGCCTGAGACTTGTGTGTGTTTGTATGCTCTCATGTACATCTATGTGTTTATGTGTGTGAATGTGTATGCATATGTATATGTATGTATATGAATGCTTATATGTATTGGTAGGATATACATGTGTGTTTGTGTATGTGTCTGTGCGTGTGTATATGTATCTGATTGATTTCAAAAGTCATAAGCTGGTGCATACATTCTTTACTTCATAGGATGCCCCAGTGATTCACACAAATTAAAAATCACCAGTTTGGCTTTTAAATTTACTACCCTTGATGAATCGCAAAGAAGAGTGGACCACACGCATGTTTGCTAAAGGACACAAGTCAGATTACTTATCTTATTAAAAAAACACATTTTTGGTGAATGACAGATACAAATATCTCTCTTTGAAGAATTTACTTAATTCAATATCTTCTAACTTTAGAAAGAAGCAATGCGGGAAAAGCTGGGGCACACCTGATGAAGGAAACCTACTTGTATTTCATAGTTCAGATAGGCTAATGTGTAAATGTAATACCTATTGAACATATTTGGTTTTATGAAATAAATTATTCTTGCTCCACATGTCAAGACACAGAAAGATGTGTCATCTTAAAAACGATATGATTGGTCTCTTTCTAACAATATGTATAATCTATGTCTCAAATTTATGAGACTTGGATGTTCAAGGCCGTATTTGTCAAGGACATCTATGGCAGGGCGATGAAAGCAGCTCACATGAGAGGATGGAGATAAATAATTCTGAAAGATTTCTTAAAATTTTGAACAAATATTTAGTTAGTTTTTCATGTTGACTCTAAGTGAAACTTGATTTTACTTTTCCAGTATAATTTTTGAGTGGGGGTATTTTAGAAAAGAAGCTTCTTTTTTTAAAACAGAAACTTCAGTTTCTCAGAAAATTCCTTCTTCCCTTTGAAATTCTATGAAGGCTGTTGCTTCCCAAAGCATTACAAACTAGCTTCTTTTAGACTCTTTCCTTTTTTCAGTAGCAAGGTGCAAAATTCATTTTTTAAGAATATAATCATAGGTAGATCTCTCCATGAAATTATTGAGAAACTGTTTCCTCTCACTCCCTTCTATTCTTTCCTTCCTTTTCTCTCTATCTGCTGTGTGTGTGTGTGTGTGCGTGCATCCCTCAAGAATAGCCATTATAAAAATAACAAACTATCAAAAAACCCCACAACCTATAAGAACACTAGTAAATGTGTTAATTTATTTTATGTAGCCAGAATGAGGGCAATGGAGCTGCTACAATTGACAGTTATTGTGTAACATTGGTAAAATTCATTATCTGTGGGATGTTTTCTATATTGCAGATAAATTTACTATGAGCTGATCCTGCATAGTCAGGCATGTGAAGAAAATGTAGCAGCAATTTAGAAAGGGAAATGGCCTGGGATGATAGCCCAGCTGGAAGTAAAGATGTTCCTGTGTTGAAGTTCAGTGCAGTCAAAAGGATTTAGCAGCCAGATTATCAAGGTAATAGCTGGAGGGTTTAATCACTGGCTTGGACATTTCTGCTGCTGTGATGATGCAAGTCAGAGTGATAATGTAACAATCATAATCCCTTGGATGAGGTAGGTTTGAATTCGACAGCTTCACATTAACTAGGCAAATTCAAGACCCAGTGTTCAGGATAGAAGTGCTGTGATGTTCTAAGAGGTTTGAGGGGTCAGGGATGGTGAGTGGAGGGCAAAAAGTTAACTATGGGAACATCTACTTCTGTCAGTTGTAGGACTTGAAGTACTAGAGTATTTCTCTGGAGTGCTCAAGTTTTATTGAAAATTTCTAATGAACTTGAAATCTCCAGTGTCTTAGTATTCAAGGTATTAGATATGCTAGACAATTCTAGAAGTATAATTTGTCATCGCTCGTATATTAGAAGCTAAAATTATTTTTTTGTAACCTCAAGTTGGCATGGAAGAATGGAATAAGCTTTGGACTTGGAGTCATACGATGTAATTTCCAGACCTGTACCTGCTACTTCAAGATCTCTGGACTGGGACAAATTGTTTTTCTTCTATCTGCCTTAGTTTTTGTCTATAAAATGGCACTATTGCAACTAAGAAATTAAAATTTAATAAATTATTACGATTACTGAATCATTAAATAGATATTTCTTTTTACTTTCTAGTATATTAGACTAGCCAGAGGGAAATAACTGAAATACCTGATCTGTAATCTAGCTGCCTTGATCTTTGATAGTGATTGTATAATTATATAGTCTTTATCTTGTGATTGTAAAACACTGTGACTGGCTACCACTTATACCCCCTTATCCTGGTTTTTCAACTTTAGAGTCATGATCACTAAAGACAGCTCCTAATGTTTATTAATGAAAGGACTTGAGTCAGCCCAGAACCAACCCACCCCAATGCCAAATCATCTCTAACCTTGACATCTCGAGCCATTGTACTTGTTATCCTAAAACCTGCCCATCTTTTGGTACTATAGACCATCAGAGTTACTGCAATTCAGAGAGACAGATTTTTAGACCAATAGGCCATCTGATTTCCTGATTCCCACCTAGCAATAAACTCATCTAGCTATAAACTCTTTGAAACACCAGTGTCTCAGGAATTGGTCATTGGAGAGCACTGGGCAGAGAACCTACCACTTTTGATCGGTGTTGCTATTGCCCTGGTCCCTGCCTTCTCTAGGGGAGGCTGTGAAAATCAAAGGATATGCTCTTCTTGAGAGAGTTTTGTAAAAAAACAATACACAAAAGGGAAATTTTCCTCCTCTCATTTTCCTTTATTTCACTTTTGCCTTTTCATCCTTACTGTAATGAGTTTGACGATTGATTTTGATGATTTGTGTCAGTGATCCAAGCCAGCTTAATTCCATTTTTGGGAGTCCACATAACACATTTTAAAACAAGCTATTATTACTATTATTATCATCTACCTCTTTGAAGTTCTAGAGACTGTTATTTTAGCTCTTGAAAATATTCAGAAGAAAATTTTCTGCTAACTGGTGATTAAATAACATAGTTAAATTTGATTTATATGTTAATAGCTTGTATTTTGCCTCTAAACTAAAAGTATTAAGAATCTAATTTATGTTATCTATATATGCCAATATGAGAAAAAGAAAAAGAAAAGGACACCACTCCTGTGGTTTGCTCAGATGTGGAGAAAATATATATTTTACTGTTGTCTCCCTTCCCTTCCATACTTGCTGTGGTGGATGAAGCATTGTCTAAGAATTTTATCTGGGTAGGCTAAAGAAAATGGTAATTTCAGCATTCTGGCTGGTTCTTCCTCTGTAAGGATGGAAATCCAGGACAGATGGCTAAATTATTTAGCAACACATTTCAATGACTTTTCTGGTTATGAGGGTCAAGTCCTGTTCTCCCCCATCTTGACCTTAGCTGGAAGGAAAGACTTGACAGAAAAAGACTAAAGTACTCTGTGAAATTTTAGTGTCCTCCTGAAGGGGTGGGATAAGGATATTTAGGGTCCCTGGAACTAAGAGAAGTGGCATGGGGAAAAGGCCACTGATGATGGTAGTGGGACAGGGGCCAACAATTTGTCAGCCAGCAGAGATCTATGGAGAAGAGCAGCCAGGGGAAAATTCACATGGGCAGGAATCACCAAATAACCTTTAAGAATGGTTAAGATGTTGCTTTATGCTGTTCTATAACTTCCTCTCTTACTCCAAAACCCTCAGGAGTTGTCTGTTAAACCTAACAGTGGTGCTTTAGGGAGTAAGGAAAGGGTTAATCACATGGAGATGAGTGCAGGATTTCCTATGGTTTAGCGCACAGGGCTCAAGATATTAAATTGTATATTAAAGAAAAGTGAAAACCCGGAAGACTGAACTAGGGTTCATCCAGATTATAGTAGTGTTAGGAAAAACTGTGAAAGACTTATTAGAAATGAGCACAAAATTACTGAGCCATGCAAAAGTTCGTGTTCATAGTAAAGCAAATGGTCTCTGTTCAGTGAGACATAAATGCATTTCAACAGGTGAGTAGTGATACAGTTGTTGTTCTTTTTTCCCCCAGATGATTTTAAACATTACATATTTTTTCATTTTTATGTATTAATTTATTTTTTATGCATTTTTATTGAGATATATTCACATACCATACAATCATCCAAAGTGCACAATCACTTGTTCACAGTATCATCACATAGTTATGCATTCATCACCACAATCAATTTTTTGAACATTTTCATTACTCTAAAAAATAAGAATGAGAATAAAAGTAAAAATAAAAGTAAAAAAGAACACCCAAAACATCTCATATCCTTTTTCCCCCTATTACTCATTTATTTTTTGTTCCCCTTTTTTTTACTCATTTGTCCATACAGTAGATAAAGGGAGTGTGAGCCACAAGGTTTTCACATTCACACAGTCACACCATATAAGTTACATAGTTATATGATTGTATTCAAGCATCAAGGATAATAGATCACAGTTCAACAGTTTTAGGTGTTTCCTTCTAGCTATTCTAGTACACTAAAAACTAAAAAGGGATATCTATATGATATGTAAGAATAACCTCCAGAATGACCTCTTGACTCCAAGATCTCTTAGCCACTGAAACTTTATTTTGTTTCATTTCTCTTCATCCTTTTGTTAAGGAAGGTTTTCTCAATCCCACAATGCTAGGTCCACGCTCATCCCTGGGAGTCATGCTCCACATTGCCAGGGAGATTTATACCCCTGGGAGTAATGTCCCATGTAGGGGGGAGGGCAGTGAGTTTACCAGCCAAGTGGGCTTAGAGAGGCAGGCCACATTTGAGCAACAAAAGAGTTTCTCTGGGGGTGACTCTTAGGCACCATTATAAGTAGGCTTAGCCTTTCCTTTGCAGTAACAAGCTTCATGAGGGCAAGTCCCAAGATAGAGGACTTGGCCTACTACAATGGTAGTCCCCAGTGCTTGTGAGAATATCAGGAATTCTTCAAGTGGGAAGTTTAATGTTTCCACATTTTCCCACAGGCCCTAAAGGGGACTTTGCAAATATTTTTTATTCTGTGCCCAAATTACTCTGGGATGTATCAGGGTTTCATGCTACCCTGTACAAACCAACCAGATCTCACCCCCTTTTTGAGGTTCTATGTAATTATGCTGTTTAAATAAACTGACCATACAAGTTAAATTATATAGCATGCTACAGAAAGTATAGATTTTGCACCAAATAAACATCTCTTCCTTTGGTCTCACCTAGAAATTGACATTTTAAAACACAGTCAATATCAGCTTTTTTTCTTTAGTCTGGTTTACCTTAGTTCGAATCAAGTACCTTTCATTCACACCACTAATTGGAGTCTGATCTCTTTTTCAGCTTTTATAACATTTGCTGTGTGGAGTAATGCTGACATTTGTAGTTGCCAAACTCTGGATCTGAGTCTGAGGTGACACACAGATACCTAAAGTTACAGGGACCAACTAGCTCAGCAACTCAGAATTTAGAGATTACCGTTACAACTCATGAATAGATGTGACTGTTTTAAGAGCTCACATTCTAGCAACCTTTACCATAAACCTTCCCCTGATACCCTGTGCTCTCAGATTCAATTCTCAGAGTTTGCACATTATAGTTAGTCTGTATTAGTGAGGCGTTATAATGTTTGTCTTTTTGATTCTGGCTGATTCCACTCAACATCCTGTCTTTAAGGTCCATTTAACCTAGGTGCATACCTCACAACTTTATTTCTTCTTGTTGCCACTTGGTATTCCATTGTATGTATACTCCACAGTTCACCATTACGTTTATCAGTCAATGTACCCTTAGGCCACCAACATCCATTGCAAATTGTGAATATGGCTGCCATAAACACCAGTGTGCAATGTCCACTCATGTCCCTGCTCTCAGTTCTTCCAAGTATATACCCAGTAATGGGGTTTTGGGACCATATGGCAGCCCCATAGCTGCCCTCCTGCTGGGCTGCACCATTCTACTTCCCTACCAACAGGAAATAGTTACATCCCTCTCACCACATATCCCTCTGTTTATTTTTTTTTTACCAGTTTTATTCACACACCATACAATCCACCCTAAGTAAACAATCAATGATTCCCAGTGTAATCATATAATTATGCATTCACCACCACAATCTGTATGAGGACATTTCCATCTCTTCCCTAAAGAAAGAGGAAAAGGAGAAAAAAAGAAGACTAAACATACAAAAGATAGAAGAAAAATAAAAATAAAATACAATTAAAAGGTCAGACAACCTCACCACCACCAAGAACCCCATATCACTCCCTTATATCCCCTTCTTATTGACATTTAGCTTTGGTATATTGCCTTTATTACAATTAATGGAAGCATCTTACAATGTTACTGTTAACTATAGACTCTAGTTTGCATTGATTGTATTTTTTCCCCGATACCATCCAATTATCAACACCTTGCAATGTTGACATTATTGGTTCCCCATCATTTAAAAACATTCTTATATTTGTATGTTTAATCACCATCATTGACCACTCTAGTTTTTGCTAAGTTATATAGTCCCAGTCTTTATCTTCTATCTTTCCTTCTGGTGTCATACCTGCCCTTAAACTTTCTCTTTCAACCATATTCACACTCATCTTTGTTCAGAGTACTTATAATATTGGGTTACCTTCACACACTATTATGCTATCCATTCCATTTCTGGATCTATACAATCAATCCTGTTGAACCTTCTGTACTCCTTCAGCACCAAATGCCCAATCTCTAACCTCTTTCTTTCTTCTGATAACCTATGTGCTCAACTCTCAAATTTCATTCATCAATGTTAGTCCATATTAGTGAGACTATATTGTATCTGTCCTTTTGTTTCTAGCTAATTTCACTCAATGTAATGTCTACTGTCTATCATTTTGTCTTTTGGATTTTATGTCATATCTCATATTATTTTTATTTTTTCCTCTCTCTTTCTTTTTACCCTTACTGATAGTCTTTGTTTCTACACTCTTCACTAAACCTCTCTCTCCTGTCTTTTCCTATCTGCCTGCAGTGCTCCTTTTAGTATTTCTTGTAGAGCAGGTATCTTGTTCACAAACTCTCTCAGTGTCTATTTGTCTGAAAATATTTTAAACCCTCCATTTTTGAAGGACAGTTTTGCCAGGTATAGAATTCTTCATTGGCATTTTTTCTCTTTCAGTATCTTAAATATATCATATTATTGCCGTCTCACCTTCATGGTTTCTACTGAGAAATCCACATGTAGTCTTATCAAGCTTCTTTTGTATGTGATGAATCACTTTACTCTTGTTGCTTTCAGAATTCTCTCTTTGTCTTTGGCATTTGATAGTCTGATTATTAAGTGTCTTGAAGTTGGTCTACTTGTATCTATTCTGTTTGGGGTATGCTGTGCTTCTTGGGTCTGTAATTTTATGTCTTTCATAACAGATGGGAAATTTTCAGTGATTATTTCTTCCAATACCTTTTTGCTCCCTTTCGCCTCTCTTCTCCTTCTGGGACACCCATGACATGTATAGCCATGTACTTCATGTTGTCATTCATTTCCCTCAGACATTGCTCATATTTTCCATTCTTTTCCCTATCTGTTCTGTTGTTGTATAGGATTTCAGATGTCCTATCCTCTAGTTCATGAATCCTTTCTTCTGCCTCTTCAAATCTCCTGTTGTTTGTCTCCATTGTGTTTTTCATCTCTTCTATTGTGCCTTTCATTCCCATTAGTTATGCTGATTTTTTTCAAACTTTTGAGTTCTTCCTTAAGTTCCTCCAATGTCTTCTTTATAGCCTTCATCTCTTTTGCCATTTCTTCCCTCAACTCACTGATTTCATTTTTGAATTGATTTAGGAGATTTGATTAATAATTAGTTCTTTCAATTCCTGTATTTCAGTTGAAGTGTAAGTTTGTTCCTTTGACTGGGCCATATCTTTGTTTTTCCTAGTGTGATTTAAAATTTTTTGTTGTCTAGGCTTCTTAGGCATCTGGTTTTCTTGATTAACCCAATCAGATTTTCCAAAATCAAATGTGCCTAGGCCTCAGGAGGAGACTGTATTCAGTATCACGTTACCCTGAGCTGAGACCCAGCAGATTGTCAGACGTTCCTGTGAAACCTCTAGATTCTGTCCTTTTCCTATCCTGCCCAGCAGGTGGTGTTTGCCAGCCCACAGGTCCCCACCAGCATAAAGAGGTGTGGTATATTTAATTCTCAGTGGATCCTATCCTGGCCAGGGATCCACGGGGTCAGAAGCCAAGCTTAGGCTGTTTCTTTTTTATTCCCCCTCCCCAGGCCCTGGGGTTTGAGTTCTCTGAGGAAGAGCCACCACTTGAGCTGGGCCATGTCCCCCCACCTTTTCTTAGGGAAGATAAGCCCTTTGGGGAATTGTCTCCTACACTTGAGTTTTTCCTTTGACTCTCTGACTATCTTAACTCCACCCTTGCCTGGGTTAGTGCTGACAATTGAAAATGCCTGAGGATTTCTCTCATGAGCTACTTAGAATGAGAGAGAAAAAAAGGAAAAAAGCAAGATGTTCCCTTTTCAGAGCCAGTCCCCAGCCCTCCACATTACCAGGCTAGAACTGGAGTTTGTACTCGATTCTGTGCCCTTTTCTTGGGGCACAGCCCTTTTCCAGTATTCTATGCTCAGTGGACTCCAAAAGCCTCTGTTTTAATTTATTTATGCATTTTTTTTCCATCAGCCCTGCCTCCTTTCTGCAAGGATAAACCTCTGTGTTCCTTTCCTGCTTGCTCCAGTTTTATCTGTGCTCATAGCATGTATTCAGTAGTCCAAATTTGTTAATTAAAACTGTAAAAAATTGGAGCTTAGTTGAGCTACATTCCCTTGCTCCCAACAGGGACTGCTTCTTCTTCCCATAGTGAAGTTTTGCAGCTCAGCCTGCCATGCCGCTGCGAGAGGGTGCCAGGTCTGCAGTTTGGGGAGCTTTACTTACAGTTCTATGCTGTGATCTCAGCTGTTCCAGCCCTTCAGTACTGGTGTATGATGTTGTTCAGTTGTGGATGTCCCCCCATCAGTTGTTCCAGACTATTTTCTAGTTGTTCCTGGCTATTTACTAGTTGCTCTAGGGGACTAACTAAATTTTGCACCTCCCTATGCTACAATCTTGCCCTGCCACCAAACATTACATTTTCTTGCCCTTAGATATTGACCAATTTTGCATCTATTAGCAAATTGATTTCAGCATACCTGATTGCCTATATACATGTGTCCTTTGAATAGCCCATTTGAACTGGTTTTAACATTTTCCAGATTCCTCATTAATTAATGAGTTAAATAAAGTCGTTTTAAATTTGTATGAGAGGATTTTATCTTTTTAAAAACTATCCTTTAACACAAGTTTCCACAGAGCTGATGTGAACAAACTGCTCCTTCTGATGACTAAATTCCTGACTGCTTCTTTCCTAACTTCTGTAGTATCACATTCCTCTCCCTTGTGGAAGACACTGAATGATTTCTACTTTTAATCCTCCCTCATGAATTAGTGCTCACTGACTATACCCCCACTTTCTCAGTCTTCAAAAGGCCAAAGGAACAGGGATTAGCCACTCAATGCCCTACTCTGAAAAAAAGAGGTTGAAAGTGTGACCCAGCCTGGGGCTACACAAAAAATATAGTGCTCCTGATTTCCACTCCTTTCTTCTATTTGAGAAAGTTATTGTTTGTGGGGAAAGATGTAGACTGAATTATTAAAAACATACAAGAATTATACTACTCAACAGCTATTATGAATGCAACTGATTGGGTTCCAATCAGTGATAAAATTAAGCAGTTAAAAAAATAGAGGTTTCAGGAAAATAGCATGAAATTGACAGGGTTGTGGAAACATAGAGATACACCTATGGATTCACAAAGAGTTTCCCATTAGAGATATTGTCTTTTTCTCCTTCCAACTGTTTGATTTAATGTTATGTTGTCCAGAGATAAAGGAATCTGGAACATATAATTTCCTCCCAGAAGTAGGTGAGAGATCACATCTAAGGATTATTCTTTGTTTGGGAATGTTAATATCTTGTTAAGATGAATGGGCTCTCATCTTCACATAGCTAGCATAATAGTCCTTGTCTTTCATCTGTGAATTGTAAAAAAATGGATTCATTTCTCCTTCCTGTTAGCTAAAATGCTTCTCAGAAAATTCTGGATTCCCCAATTGATATTATTAACTATTTCAACTGTAACTACAAGACTTTTAGATAGTACAGCCTTTATTAATCCATACCTATTTCACATTCTTGTAATTTTCCTCCAGGAAAATTATTTCTTTCGGTTTTCCTTTTCTCTACTAAATTCATAATTAAAATATACTTACATCATGATTTCTTCTTTGTATAATGTAAACTCTGCTTTGCTATTTTTATAACCAAAGTAATCTTGCTTTTTAAATCAAAGCAATGTATCAAAAATGACACAAATCATTGTAGAAAATTTAGAAAATATAGATGAAAAAGAATTACCCCTCCCCTATAACTCCATTCTTCCCTCAGAAATAAGCACTATTAAATGTCTCTGATATTTCATTTCAGATCTTTTTCTATGTACAAATGTGGGTGTAATATATTTTATGCATATAAACATGTGTGTTTCAAAATATATGATCTTGCTCTTTTTAAAACTTTTTTTTCCCACCAAAAAGAATTTAATGAAATCTTCCCTTGTACATACAGAATGTTCTGGAGCATATTCTGAACCATGGGTTCTGGAGTTGGAGTGGTTCAAATCCTGGTTCTATTTGTGTGGCTTTCAGAAGTTACCTGCTCTTACTAAGACTCATTTATTTCATCTATAAAATGGATTTAAAATTAAGTGCCTGATTATAGGTTTGTTGTGATAATTAAAGTATGATTAAACTACCCAACACATAAAAGCATTAAATGAATTTTAACTATTATAATTTCCCTGTCATCAAAAATATCTGTATTTTGACCAGTCTTACAGGTTTGATTAGAAATTGAATTGGGGATGAGGAGATGGGGACAGAGGAGTTTGTTTTTCTTTCATTACCTTTAGAGATACTCTTAAAAACGTTTTTGATAATCTGATGCTGTAACAAAAATATCATGTATAGTTTTCTCGATGCCGTTATCCTGTTTTAGGGGGCTCTGATTCACTTACCTGCAAGGTTAAGGGTTCTAATCTCTAAATGATTGTTTATAGCTGGGAGTGAGCTACCTTTATTATTGGATCAGAGTAACTCTAGCATTTAGGAGACAAAAGAACTTTTGTGGTTGGCAGCTGTGGAAATTTAATTTTGGCTGAATGGGGCCATTAATGATTAACAAAAGAACTATATGCTTGAGTTCTTCTTAATAGCTAGGCTCCCTACTGGGTTTCCAGAGATGCAAAAGTCATGGCAAATTAAATCACATCTAATTCAAAGCAATATTTATTGCAAACTGGTCATACAATTGATTTTTAATCCTACGCCATTTCTCTATTGCAGCAAGGAGATGTTAAGCATGGCAGGTAGCACATTTCTGGAATTTGATCAATTTTTGGTGGTAAAATCAGCCTTGCTCTTTGATTATGTTGCCAGAAATACTTAAGGCTCTTTTTACAGAAAGATTATTTTGTACTTATATTTTGTTTTCTCTTTGGGCCTATATTTATGGTAACTTTACATTTGATTCAGAAGTTGGAATTTGTTAAAGCACAGAGAACTAATTTTTTATGCCTTAATTGAATCTGCCAACTCAAGTTTAATGCTTTAAAGGTGAAAACTACATGGGAATAAAGTACAGATTAAGAGTAAAAACTGCAGGTTTTTAAACGAACAAAAGTGACATATATCATATATGGACATTTGGAAGATAAATGGAAAATCTTTTATAATTATAATTGATAAGTCACTACTTTCATATAGGATGGCTTATTTTTGTGGCACTGAGTCTAATTCTTTTCCTTATATCAAAGGGAGGTTTCATTTGCAACATTACTGTGCCAAAATGAAAATAGAGAACACTCTGTGCAGGTTAGTGTTTTGTTCTACTATACCACAACCCTTCTTTTATGAATTATGAAGATTCAGTTGATGTAAATTTTGAAATGTGATGACATTTTGCATAAAAAAAGTAAAATTATATTTTATTAAAATCCTTCAATTCTAGCATGTTTATGGATGCCACCGAAGATGTCAATTCCACTGTCCTGTGTACCTTGTCTGAAAAATGAGAAGCTCAGGTTTTTGTGACTTCCCATGCAATGTTGTTGAGATGCTTCCTTTTAGTCAAAAATCAAATAATGGTTTTCAAGAGTAGCCATGACAGAATTTTCTGTCTATGGATTTTTTCCAGAGTTCAGCATTGGTAGATTGAATTGTGTACTTCCATTTAGGTATGTTCTTAACCAAATTGGCATTTCTGGTGTTGTGAGCCAATTGTAAATGGGGTATCTTGAAGATGTTATGGCTACTTAAGGTGTGGCCCAACTGAATGAGGTTGGGTTTTCATCCGGATTACTGGAGTCCTTTATAAACAGAAGAAATTCAGATTTAGGTAGAGAAATCCATGAGAGGAGTCCAAAGCTAGAAGTCAATGGAAGTCGAAGAGAAAGGAGAGGACACTTCCCTGTGATGCGAGGCAGATACCAGCCAAGGAAACTCAAGAATCACCTGCAGCTAGCACCAGAATGTTCGACTTTCAGGAGAAAAGATTGCCTTGTTGACAGCTCGATTTTAGACTTTCCCTAGCCTCAAAACCATGAGCTAGTACTTCAGTTGTTTAAGCCAACTCACTGTGTAGTGTTTGTGATAGCAACTCAGGAAAACGAAGACATCAACTATTAGCATTTTATTTATCATGTTATAAGTTAGTAATATACTGATAAGTCATCTTTCACCACTCTTCATTTTTATGTCTACTGTACATATATATTTATTTATATTCAGGGAAAGCATCATGGCAGAGTTCACTGCTGCGGAAGTCACAGACATGCCTAGTGGTGATTTCCCAGCCCTCGCCTACACCCACTTCCTTTTCTATTCTCTGCAGATGTTTCAATATGCTTTCATTCCACAGCCCCGGGGAGACATTTGGGCTAACCTACCGGCCTGACCTTACCTTGAACCTGAAACCAGGAACGGGCAGGAATTCTCAGGGCCCCTTCCCCGTGGGCTGATTAAATACGTCACACTCAAACAGCACAGGGTCTCTCCCCTTAAACGTGAGGTAGGACATGTGGAGCTGCCATCACCGACACTGACCCGAGCAGGTCTTCCTCGGGGACTGATGATGAGAGCTCATCCCTTGCTGTTTTGGACCCTTTGTGCCATGTAAGTAATGAAGTGCTCATTTGCTCAGTTTGTGCCTGAGGCTGTGTTCCCAGGACACACCAAATAGCAACTTTGCTCCACATATGTATGTTTCTCTGTAATTGAGTTTTCTGGTGCAAACACTGTATTAATAACTGAAAATTAGAATTTAAAACCTTGATAAATAACAATCTCCTACATTCTGAATAATACATAAATAAGTATACTAGTTGTAGGATCTTAAGATTTCACTTTAAATATATCATAAAGTCAAGTTTAGAGGTAAGCTCTTTTGTTTGTTGCTTTACTTGTGATTATCCTTCCTCCAGATGACAAACTAAATGTTTAATATAATTTATTGATGCATTGAATTATTCTATGTATTCCGAAAACACATTCCAATGTGCCATACAATTTTACTTGCTAAGAAAGCATATTTTCCCCTGAGATTTATCCTTGTATACTGTATTAAGTGTATCAAAAACTAAGTGTGAATGGAACTGTGCTGTCAGTGAAACTTGTATTCATATTCAAACTTAGCCTTTTATTAGTTCTTATCACTCAACAAGTTATTACCTGGTTTAACAGGGTCTTTGATTCCTCATTGGTAAAAACGGGGCATGTGCGGATTACAGCATCATGTACAGATGGAGGCATAGAGAAAAACCTCAGTATGTGCTGGCTTCCTTTCTATAAGCCAAGTAAAAAGAAGAATAGAGTCCAAGTGGGCCTGGAAACACAAGGCTTTCTGGCATCAGATCCTAGCTCATTCTCCTTCACCAAGCACTTTGGGAGTCGAGGACTGAGATGCACACTCTGCTACTGGAAGAAAGTGTGAACACATCCTTATCTTCTCCATTGAAGGTCTTTATTTTGGGGGTCATGAATCTGTTTGAAAATCTTATGGATGCTATAGATACACTCTAAAGAAAAGAATGCACGTATAGGCACACCCTCTTCTGCATTCACCTTTTTGACATTCATAATCTCTCTAGGGGATTCATGATACAAGGTGAAAAAGTCCCCTTCTAGAATTTCATAGGGTGCTACTTGTAAAAACAAAAAATAAACATAGCCAAACAGACATCAAACAAGTGCTGTAATAAAATTCACATTTAACACAGTAATGGTTATTAGAAGTTGATGAATGAAGAGATCACCTTGGGACTTTTCTGTATGAACACAGGAATTTTGCCTGTGAACTTAAATTTACATATTTGCCTCATAGTATTGTGTGAAGTGAGTAGGAACGAATTGTTTTTAGAACCAGCATTTATTATGTTCTGGGCACAGTGATAGGTGCTTTACATTCATTGTCTCGAAAGATGGATCTATTTTGACAAGAGGGTGGCAGGAGGGCCATTTGGACTTTCTCTCATTCTCATTCTTTAAGGACCCCAATTCAGACTTCTGACGTTATCTCCAAATTAAGTTATATGTACAGATGCAGCGACATACCAACAGGATCTAAGAACACACTCATCAAGCAATTTTAAATTTGTGGTCCATTATTAGATTATATAACCTATAGTGTAATTTGGGTGAATATTTAAAAATAAACCCTGAAATTTTCATATGAGTAGCAAAATTATATAAATGTATTATGTGTATGTGTACATATATATGTATATTTTGCAGGTGTTAGTTCATCAAGTATAAATTTTTAAAACATCCCACAATTTTTGAAATCATATTTTCATATTTCCCCCTTACTTCAAATCTCAGAAACTGGCGGTAGCTTTCCTTGAGCTCAGAGAGGCCGTCCCCGCCAAGCTCCTTGCGGTGCGGTGGGACTCACTAGATCACCTCAGCAAGGTTCAGGAGACCTGGTGGTCTTACCGGAGCCTGGCTGACACCAGAGGTGAGCTCCAGTATAGGCTTGTTTTCTTGCCTCAATAAAGAATTCAGGGACGAGAGGAAGAGTAGCAAGCAGTCAAGTTTTATTTGAAAAGGCCAGCACACGTGGAGAACAGCAGAGGTTGGTAAGAAGGAACGCATGCTGGAGAGGTCAGCCCGGGTGTGCCCGAGAGAGGGACGCACCGGGTGGAGCTATGTCCAGGTTTTACATTTTAGTCCGTTGTTGTGCTTCAGGCTCGGGTTGGGGGTGGAAATTCCCATTCTCCCCCGACCCTGGCTTAACCCCTCCTTTCTCCCTCTACCTGGCTATCTCAGCTGATTCTGAGAAACAGGGTTTGGTCCTCCTTTTGCTCGACCCCTCCTTCTTGCTCTCCATCTGGCTGACTATGGCTTGATGCTGACCCACCGTTTGAATGGACCATACCCCTGGCCTGCCCAGAGTGCCCTATTCTAGCCTGTCTCAGGGTTGGCCTCAGCAGATTGATTTCTAATGAGCTCCTCAAGGAATTGTGATAAAGACAAAAGTCTGGGAACCACTGGACTAAGAAGAAAGCAAGGGCTTGAGGACGTCATAGGGAAGATTTTTGGTTTTCCCAGGTTGCAAACTTCTAGAGTCACTATGCCTCTGAGATCCCTCTGAGATCCCTGCAGAGGTTTCATTTTAGACAGCATCATAGTTATGAAGGCCTTGGCTTCAACGAGCACCTGAAATACTCAACTGATTTTTGCTAAGTAGAGAGATAGTGTGGCTCCTTTGCCCGCCTCTGCAATGGGAAGTAGAACTCATCGCTCAATTCTGAATCCTGTGTCTGAACAACTTACTACTTGGTTCATGCCTTAGTTGGCACATTTACGGAAAGGGAGACCATTGTTTGAAGAGAAAAAATGTCTACAAATGATCAAAAGAACTGAAGGAACTAGATTAGATCATAAAGAATGAATTAAAGCAGCCACAAGTCCCCACCTAACAGGGCCGATTGAAACTTGAAAAAGAACTGAAGATTGAGTGCTGAGGGTCACCCAGTCCATCTTATAAGGCAGGAAAAATTAAATGTTGTGCTCTGGGCTATTGTCGTTGTTCCAGGATGACTATCCTTAAACAGTAGCTGGAGAATAAGCAGGTGTAGAAAATTGCTTAGAGCAGTGTCTCTGCCTGAAAGTTAATAATTTAAAGGCAACCGCTAGTGTTATGAGAAGTCTAGGCACAAGGAAAGCTAATGTTTATTAACTTTGACAGTTTAAAGGATGCAAAAAATAGTCAACTAGTCCAAACCTTAACTTTTCCTTCCTTTTGTCTTTGTGTTTAGTGTTTAGGTATGTTACTGTGATGTGAGTTTTGTTAGGTGTATTACAGCCTTTTTTCGCTTACCAAGAGAAGCCACCACAAAGCAGTCATAACAAAGAGTGAACTCTTTGTTTTAGAAATATTTACCTGGGAACTGTACTAATTTATTAACTGTGAACTCTTCTTTGTTCTCTCTTTTAGAGATGACTCCTGTTGTTTTCCTCTGTACTCTTTCATCACTATTTGACTCTTTGCACTGTTTGTTGACCATTGAAACATCCTATTAAAAATTATGGTGTGTGGGAGTCTTTTAAAAAAATTATTGACATAACAATAAGGATAATCTTTCCTTTGACATATGATTTCCTTTTCTGCCCCACAGAGGCTTTTGTAGCTATAATTTTAATCAGCCTTTGTTTTATATATCTGCATATTCATCAGAGATCAAATTTTCTTTCCTCAAGTCCTTTATTTAAAGGTACCAGTCCCATTACTTCCTTTTAATATAGACAGCATTAAAAAATACATGTTCACACCAGAAAGATAAAATATATAGAAAATTTACTTAGGTAAAAAGAGGGAGAATAAAACATTGCATATACATCCAGTGACAATTACTGTTGGATTTTTAGTTTATTACATTACAGAGTATTAATGTATGTATATGTACCACATATAAAATACAAAATTGGATTACACTGTACTCTTTTACTCCTGTTTCTACATAACTCTTTTCACATTAAGAAATATACTTCCAATATCATTTTTAATGTTTGAAGGATATTTCATAGTAGGCTGTACCATAATTTACTTAACTAATCCCTACAAATTCTGTTGGATATCTAGTTTGTTGCCAATCTTTCTCTATTTTAAACAATGCTAAAACATTCCTATAACTCAATCTTGACATAAACCAGTCTCATTTTTAGATCATCTATAAATTTCCACCACTCTCTATTTCTGAAATATATTATCCATTTTTAATTTGTTACTGTTTTCACAGGTTTAGTATTAGACTTCAATTAAAAAAATTTGACAAACATGTTAATTTTTACTATATGCAAGTGTTTTAGCTTTCCTTCATATGGAAGACTCAGGCATATTTCTTCTTGATTAAACCCATGGGTGCTGTGGAACTGATCAGTAATACTTTCTACATAAAAATAGACATTCAAGCATGTGCGCTCTTTATTGCTTGCACTCATCAGCTCTAAATAACAACCCTTGATGATTACCTGGAAGGTTTTAGCACAACTCACAACACACTTTTACTTCTTCGTCAGTGCAGTAAGTGGAGAAAAGTGAGAGAAGGAAAAGTCCAGGAAATAGTCTGCCCACCTGCTTCTGGCTTGGGAGACCTTAGCCCTCCCGGGGTAGAAGTTCTTCAGCAAGAGACAACCAGGGCTCAAGACTCTCTTCTAGTGACTGCCCTCTTTCTGTTGTGATAAAGCAGTTTCTCCTATGGGGCATTAGGGATTTGGTCAATACCTCATTAATTAGGAAAGATGTGCCTGGGTGGTTTTCTTATTTTAAATGCACTTATATTTAATCTGTCCTGTATCAAACCTTCAAACTTTAAATCCTTTGTTTACCCTATCAGTTATTGCCTTACCCCAACATCATATCCTTCTTATAAGCCATTAAAATGAATACACTTTAAAATTCAATTTATGCCAATTGACAATTTAAATCATTTCTCCAAAGTAATTTATTTACAATTAATAAAATAATTTATTAAAACTAATGGCTCAAATATTTTAGAAAACTAGAAAACATTTTTCTAGGGAGATAATGGTCCTTTAAGGGGGGGTTTTAAATATCATCTGGGATTTCAATGTACTCTGCTCAAGTTTTCCAAGTAGGTAAGAGATTCTTCTTGTTCTTGAAGATCTTACAGTTTAGAGGGGTGTGATTGTTAGGTTCATGTGTCAACTTAGCCAGGTGATAGTACCCAGCTGTCTGGTAAAGCAAACACTGGCGTAACAATTGCTGTGAGGATGTTTGTGGCTGGTTAATAAACCTACAGGCTGGTTTATTTAAATCATCAGTCAATTGACTGCAGCTGTGACTGATGACTCAACAAAGGGCGTGTCTTCCACAATGAGAGAATGCAATTGGCTGGATTTAATCCAATTAATCAGTTGAAGACTTATAAGTGAGACAGATAGAGGACCTTCACTTCTTCGACAGCCCAGCAAAGCATTTCCTGAGGAGTTCGTCAAAGTTGCTGGTTCATTTCCTGAGGAGTTCATCAAACATGTTCCTTGAAGATCCCAGTTCATTTCCTGATGAGTTTGTCGAAGTTGCTGGTTTGTATCCTGAGGAGTTCATCGAACATCTTCCTTGGAGTTGACAGTTTGCTGACTACTCTACAGAATTTGGACTTGTGCATACTCACAGTGGCGTGAGTCACTTTTATAAATTTTATAGTTGTAGACTTCTCTCATTGATTCTGTTTCCCTAGAGAACCCTAACTAATACAACTTGGTACCAGAAGTGGGGTGGTTCTTGAGAAACAGAATCTTAAAATGGGCTTTTACAATTTGTTTTCTACTCTGATTAGATTCAAAGGCACTAATGACTCTATTTCCAGTAATCAAGAGGGCACTGACAGTCCATGGCATGAGTTGACAAAGGAGATATGCAAAATAGCACCATTTGATTCTCCTAATCATACTCTAGTATGAAGCAAGGCTCTGGGTGACAGTGATTTCGACACCTTCATAGAGTTTTGCAGAATTAAGAGGTATGATGTTGGCTGGCTGCTCTTAGATACATTGGATAAAGTTGTAAGGGAAAGAGATGAGCTAAAGTCTTTAAATTTAAAACTTAAATGCCGTATGACTGATGTAAAGGTTTCTATGTGTGCCCTGAAAGAAAATCTTATTTCCTATCCCGCAGACTTGACATTTCTGAAAACCAGACACAGACTCACTGTGTGAGTAGCAGATTTACAACATAAACTAAAATCTCAACCTCTCAGGGTGTCTGCTGTTAAAGTAAAGGCATTGATTAGAAAAGAATGGGATCCCAAAACTTGGGATGGGTACATTTGGATTGACAATAATGGCAGTGAGGACATTGGAACCCTGGATTCTGCTGAGTCATTATTAGATTTACCTGTAGAAGACTGTCCTGAGGAAACAGCTTCCCCACCTCCAGTATGCCCTAAGGAGCTTGCTATCCAAACTCCACCTAAAGAGATTAGCCCTTTAGTGCCTGCTAATCCTGTAAGTTAACAGATCCAGAGCCCCTTGAATGAAGAGAAGGCTGAGTACCCTTGAGGAAGGACACTGTTAACACTGCCAAAAATTTATACTGTTAATCTTCCTCCCAGCCTTCCCCAGGGGGACCTACAGCCTTTTACCAGGGTAACTGCATTGGGGAAAAGGAAATGATCAGATATTTCATGGATTATTAGACACTGGTTCAGAAGTGACATTAATTCCAGGAGACCCAACACATCACTCTTGTCCACCAGTCAGTGTTGGGGCTTAGGGAGGTTAGGTGATTGATGGAGTTTTAGCTCAGGTCTGTCTCACAGTGGCTCCAGTGGGTCCCTGGACCTGTTCTGGGGCTTATTTCCCCAGTGCCAGAATGCATAATTGGAATAGACATCCTCAGCAACTGGCAGAATCCTCACATTGGTTCCCTGACAAGTGGAGTGAGGGCTACTATGGTGGGAAAGGCCAAGTGAAAGCCACTAGAGCTGCCCCTGCCTAGCAAAATAGTGAACTAGAAGCAATACTGGATTCCTGGAGGGATTGCAGAGATTAATGCCACTCTTGAGGACTTGAAGGATGCAGGGGTGGTGATTCCTACCACATCCCCATTCAACTCTCCTGTTTGGCCAGTGCAGAAAACAGATGGGTCTTGGAGGATGACAGTGGATTTCATAAGCTTAACCAAGTGGTGACTCCAATTGCAGCTGCTGTTCCAGATGTGGTATCATTGCTTGAGCAAATCATCACATCCTCTGGTACCTAGTATGCAGCTATTGATCTGGCAAATGCTTTTTTCTCAATTGCTGTTAGTAAGGACCATCAGAAACAGTTTTCATTCAGCTGGCAAGGCCAGCAGTTTACATTCACTGCTACCTCAGGGTTATATCAACTCTCCAGCCCTATGTCATAATATTGTCTGCAGGGATCTTGATCATTTCTCCCATAGCCAGGATTCATGGGTCCAGGAATCAAGGGGTGGAAACAGGAGTGGCACCACTCACTATCACTCCTAGTGATCTACTAGGTAAATTTTTGCTTCCTGTCCCTGCAAGCTTAAGCTCTGCTGGTCTACAAGTCTTTGTTCCAAAAGGAGGAGTGCTTCCACCAGGAAACACAACAATAATCCCATTGAACTGGAAGTTAAGACTGCCACCTGGCCACTTTGGGCTTCTTATGCCTCTGAATCAACAGGCAAGGAAGGTGATTACTGTACTGGCTGGGGCAATTGATCCTGACTATCAAGGGGAAATAGCACTGCAACTATACAATGGAAGTAAAGAAGAGTTTTCCTGGAATAAGGAGATTCCCTAGGATGTGTCTTAGTACTACCATGCCCTGTGATTAAAGTCAATGGATAACTGCAGCAACCCAATCCAGGCAGGACTACCAGTCACCAAGAAACTTCAGGAATGAAGGTTTGGGTCACCCCACCAGGCAAAGAACCACAGCCAGCTGAAGTGCTTGCTGAGGGTAAAGGGAACATGGAATGGGTAGTGGAGGAAGGTAGTGATAAATATGAACTATGGCCATGTGACCAGTTACAGAAACGAGGACTATTATTACAGCATGAATATTTCCTCCTTGTTTTGTTATGATTATGTTTGTATTTGTCTGTAAAGCAAATATCTTTGCTTTCTTCTCTGTCTTATCCCCTTATCACATGGCATAAGCTGTACTGTTCATTTTGCTGTATTTAAGCTAAAGGAAATCAATTTTAAGAGTTAATGTCACCCAAGGACTTGCACCCTATTCTGGAGAGATTTAGTGCGTTTTCAGTTGTATGCTGCATGGCAGAGTATTGTTAGGTGAAATATATGTCTGTTATTGTTCTCTACTTAGAGATAAAGTATGGTTTTAGGTGATGTGTATAACTGCAAAGTTGACAAGGGTTGGACTCTGATGGTTAGGTTCATGTGCCAACTTGGCCAGGTGATGGTACCCAGCTGTCTGGTCAAGCAAGCACTGGCCTAAGCATTGCTGTGAGGATGTTTGTGGCTGGTTAATAAACCAATAGGCTGGTTTATTAAATCATCTGTCAATTGGCTGCAGCTGTGACTGATGACTCAACAAAGGGCGTGTCTTCCACAATGAGAGAATGCAATTGGCTGGATTTAATCCAATCAATCAGTTGAAGACTTTTAAGCAAGACAGATAGAGGACCTTCACTTCTTCTTCAGCTGCCCAGTGAAGTGTTTCCTGAGGAGTTCGTTGAAGTTGCCAGTTTGTTTCCTGAGGAGTTCATCAAACATCTTTATTGGAGTTGCCAGTTTACTGACTGCCCTATGGAATTTGGACTCATGCATACCCACAGTTGTTTGAGTCACTTCTATAAATCTTATATTCATAGATATCTCTCATTGATTCTGTTTCCCCAGAAAACCCTAATTAATACATGGTACAAAGCAAATATAAAGACATACGAGCAGTCAGAGTGAGAGGGCACATCAATTTTGGAGATCAGAAAAACTTCCATGAAAGAGGAGACATTTCTATTGTACTTGAAGACATGGATAAAGTTCAGTTTATTGGGCTAAAGGAGGAGGGCATAGTCATAGGTTTGTGTGTGATCAAAGGCAAGGAAGTGGAGATCTGCTAGGTGTGCTCAGGAAACTGTGAATCACTCACTTTTTCCAGGGGGCAATGTCATCATGCCTTGAAAGTCAAACTAAGATATTTACATTTGGTTATTGAGGCAGTGGGTAGGAGGAAAGATATATACATACATATATATATATATATATATATATATATATGTGTGTGTGTATATACACACACACACACTCACCCATACACATACATACACTGAAGTTATGCGATTGGGCTATAATTGAAAAAGATATGGTGATTGGAATGACTAGAATGGGGATGCAAGTTGAAATGGTTTTTTAAGAGGGCCTGAACTAGAACTTTGGCAGTAGGAATCTTTCCTGGAGGGACATCAAAGGTAGAGCCTGTGGCATCAATTAACTGAATACCTGGCAATGAAAGGTCAAATACTTGGGGACTGGGAAAATGATAGTATCATTAACAGAGATAAGGAGGTAAGAAGGAAGAGGAACAAAGCAAAGAAAGATGATTTTCTTGAGGAAATGCTGGGGAGAGGGGTTGGTGGTAGGCAAAGACAGGGGAAGAGTTAAGAAAGAGATACACAGGGAGAAAACAAGGGAAGCTGGGCAAATTATCAACATCCATTGAAGGGAAGTTGAAGGGTTAATGTATTCATTTAGTAAATATTTATTCAACCTACCATGTTCTTATATGGCACCAGGCAATGGGATAAAAGAATGAGCACAACAGACATTGTCTCTGCCTCATGAGCCTGGAATGGGGGAGATACATATTTATCAAATAATCCCAGTTATTTAAATACAAGCTCTGGACCAGTGCTAGGAAGGAAACATACCGAGGACAAAGAGAGAGTATAACAGGGAATCTGATGTACTGTGGTGGAGTGGTGTTAAGGAAGACATCAGTGAGAAGAGGAGCTGAGTGCTGAAACATGTTAAAATGGCAAAGGGGTGGGGACAGAGGAAAAAGGGCAAGAGGCTGAGGGGACAGCTTAACAACAAATTTAAGAGCCCTGATTGGGGGATTGGTGGGATATGGAGGCATGGTTAGACACGGCCCATTGCCAGAGCCCAAAGAAATCCAGACTTAAGAAGTCTGCCTTCCTTTGTATTTTTAGGTGGATTAAAAAGGCAGATTATGGGTGTGAGTGGTAGGGAGAAACCAGTGCACATGGAAGGAAAATTGAAAATTTTAGGAGTTATCTTGCTTTATGTTAAATTAATAAATACAAACTGGTGATTGTTAACTCTAAGCAGCTGTTTTATTTTACCAAATATCCTGAAGTATATGTTTCTTGGGGACTAATTTTCTGACCTGCAGCTTTTAGTGGGAGTGCCTTACTTTATGCAGTGGTTTTATTTCTGGAGAATTGTGGCTAATTCATGTTTTTGATAATTGACTCATTTAAAACACAGCAAGAAGTATGCTTTTTAAGGGAAACCTATGGTGCATCCTTTTTATAATCTTTTTTGGAAAACAAATAAGCTTTGTAAATCTCTCTTTAGTGGAAAGGAAAGATGGCACAACAATGCTGAGCAACATACATATTCATATATACTTGGTATTCAATAAATAGTGAGTAAGGCCCTTTGGAAACAAGAGCAGCTTCCCTTCAAATTCTCTGATCTGTAAATATTTTAGTAGAGAATCCCAATCTCTTCTTCATATTTCTTGTTTTTAACAAACTCTTCAACATAAACATTCTCTGGTTTCATTTTAATTGGAGATCACAACTTCTCAAGAATTCTAAGGCAGTAGTTTCAGGGGAATGGTGCAAGTGTCTGTATTTTAAAAGACGTGCGCTTTTCTTTCTTCATGTTCTTCTGTGAGTAGCTGCTCAGGAAAAGAAATTCTGTCTTTGAGGAAAGAGGCAGCATCTATCTTGATTACTTATTCTCAGGGAACTGATGTAATAGCGCTACTGCAACACAATTCTGCGTTGTGGAATTGTATTGTTGGGGCTTCCAGGGTGACACTTTGCAGACGTTACCCTGAATTATTCTGATGCTTTTTAATTCTTTAAGTGTTTACTTCTAGGTCTCCTTGATGTGGAATTTACTGAGAAAAGAGGAAGTTTTTCCAATTGTTCATCTTTCTCGGAGAAATCATAGACTTCTAAGAGAGTTCTGTCTAGTCTAGGGTTTGGCATGACAGATATTTATGTTTAATGCAGAATAAAACACAAAATACACTTAACCTTTATTCAGTCTGCATTATAAATTTTATGTGCTTTCAGTTACAGTGAATTATATTAATAACTTGTTATTGTAAAAATGTCAAGAGTATTTTCTGTCTCTTGGAATGATTATTTATCTGCAAAATGTGTAGGGTTTATTTTAACACTCTTGACAAGGAGAAGAAAAATACACCTTTTTAGTGAAATGTTTGCTTTTCAAACAGTCTTTTTTAGATTAGTAAAAAAAATTTAAAGATGACACAGGGAAATATCTAAATAATACATACAATCTGAAATATCCCTTTCCTCCCTTTGAACATACAGTGGACAGAGAAGACCTGATTTATTCTCTTTATTTACAGCTGCATTATCACATTGATTTTATTGTCTGTAAGCAGGTTTGTTATTTAAAAAGAAGAAATGAAATGCTTGAAACATGTATGGAAGGAAGAAAAAAGCCTCAGTGTCTTGTCCATCCATGCCCATCTGAGAGTACATTCTTCCTAGCACAACTCAGTCAAATATTAGATTAGACATTCTGGGATATCTTAATTGATTCTTGACCTGGATGTGAATGCTATGAGGAATTAAAGTGAAAAGTTGCACTTATGTCAGAGTTTAGCATGCTGGCAAATTTTTATGAGCACCTACAGTGTAATGTTTGCTGGATGCCGTGTGTGTGTGTGTGTGTGTGTGTGTGTGTGTGTGTGTGTGAATGTGTAGTGCTGGTAATTCATTCAGTATTCCAGGCTCATGTCAGCAGAACAATCTTTGGTTGTCTCATATAGATGGAACAATGACACCACTGAAAAAAAATACCATTTATTCCTGCCATCTGGGGGTCAGGTTCTAGATTACTGCAACAACTCTCTGAGTTGTCTCTCTATCTTCAGGCCTTCCCCTACCCAACTCTTCCTGCATATTGCTGCCAGATTCCTGTTTCTAAGACAACATTTTGTTGATTCTTCTCTCAAGAACCTGTAACTGCTTTCTAATGCCTATGATGGTGAAGTACATTTATTCCTGCATTCAGAGCTTCTATGACCTTGTTTTGCCTTATTAATCCAACATGGTCTCCATGTATTAAAAAATAAACCCTTTTGACCAGCTGGGAAATCTCTCTAGTTCACTGGTCTTCCTCTGCCCATATACCTTACATGCATTCTTTTTTTTAAATTCAATTTTATTGAGATATATTCATATACCATACAATCATCCAAAGTGTACAAACAATTGGTCACAGTACCATCATATAGTTGTGCATTACTTGTGCCAGAAAAAATGAAAATAAGAATAAAAAATAAAATCAAAGAAGAATACCCAAAACACCCCCCCACCCTACTTTTCATTTAGTTTTTTGTCCCCATTATTATACTCATCCATCCATACACTGGATAAAGGGAGTGCAATCCACAGGGTTTTCACAATCATACTGTCACCCCTTGTAAGCTATGTTGCTATACAATCATCTTCAAGAGTCAAGGCTACTGGATTGCAGTTTGATAGTTTCAGGTATTTACTTCTAGCTATTCCACAAATGCATTAAAACCTGAAAAGGGTAATCTATATAGTGCATAAGAATGCTCACCAGAGTGACTTCTCAACTCCATTTGGAATCTCTCAGCCACTGAAACTTTATTTCGTTTCATATTGCATCCCCCCTTTGGTCAAGAAGATGTTCTCAATCCCACAATGTTGGGTCCAGATTCCTCCTCAGGAGTCATATCCCACATTGCCAGGGTGATTTGCACCCCTGGGAGTCAGATCCCACATAGGGAGGAGGTCAGTGAGTTCACCTGCCAAGTTGGCTTAGCTAGAGAGAGAGGGCCACATCTGAGCAACAAAGAGGTATTCAGGGGAAGACTCTTAGGCACAATTATAAGCAGGTTTAGCCTCTCCTTTTCAGTGACAAGCTTCATAAGGGCAAGTCCTGTGATAAAAGGCTGGCACATCAAACTGCAAGTCCTCAATGTTTGTGAGCACATCAGCAACAATCCAGGTGAGGAAGCCCAACACCTCTGCATTTTCCCCCAGCTCCTCAGGGGGGCCCTGCATATATATTTTTGTTCTCTATCCAAATTAGTTTGGGATGTGTTTACATGCATTCTTAATTTCTTTCGTTGCACATCTTTCCTTTTACTTTTCCCTTAACACTGAGTAGCTCCTTTGTCTGTCCAACTTCTCACCAGTGAAGACACATCTCTTAGTGGGTGGGTATGAATACCTCTTACTATGGTGAGATCGAGATTTTGTTTGCTGGTTTAGCTACCTTGTATTAAATAGCCAATGAATTATGTTGCTGCTACATTTGTATATAAAAACTAGATGAGTTATCCTTAAACCCAAGTAGAAAAGCAAATGAAAGGGGAACCAAGGGTAGGAGCTGAAAGAAAATTGAGATAGACAAGTGGGAGTTTTTTGAGAATGTTTGCTCTTGGAAAAAGGAGACGGAAGCCTAATGCACGCTTTTTGAACATTAGGACTGGTCAAGGTATATGGCTCTCTGTCACAAAGGATTCCCAGGGAGAGCTCATCTGCAGATCACAGCAGAGAGGTACAAGGCATGTGTGAGCATTTATACCGGTCTTTAGTCATCCATAGTCCCATGATTCTTCCCTCCAACCCCCAACATCAGGGGCTCAGTACTATCTGCCGAAATTAGAGAGAGTTGAAATGTTTAGATAATCTAGAGCTGGGGCTGGATGATATAATGGGAAATTTAGGTAAATGGTACCTTGATGGGTGCTTACATCTCAAGCTTTGATTCAACCTTTGTAGGTCCAGGAGCTCCACTTGCTCAACAAGGTATCCAGAAGCGGATAGTCTTCCAGATACTAACTCACACTATCCAAACTCACAAGAGGCAGCTTTGTGAATCAGAATGTCGGCTTGTTAATTTCCAGTGGTGGATATTCCTTTCCAGGGACCAGAATGCTCCCACTGACCATTTGGGCTCTCCCGAGAACCTGGAAATCTGAGTGAAGGACTGGGGGTTGCCTGAGCACAGAATCAGAGAAAGTGCAGTAGGCCGTCTTGTACAGTAGATCACTCAGCCCAAGAAAAAGTCTGGTTAACTAAAAGAAATTAATAATATTAATGTGAAGAGAGGAATTGAAACATGTGTACCCTCCCCCACTAGAATTAGGAAGAAGCAATTTGGCTTGTAGAATACTTGATGATGAAACTTAGGAAAGAGGTCAAAGAAACATAATAAGGCCATCAAGTATTACTTTTCAAAGTAATAGGAGTAATATTAATCTCCCATGGGAACAGATAGGTTTGTTTTTTTTTCTTTTTTTTTTTTTAATTCAGTTTTATTGATATATATTCACAAACCATACAGTCATCCATGGTATACAACCAACTGTTCACAGTATGATCATATAGTTATGCATTCATCACCACAATCTATTTCTGAACATTTTCCTTACATCAGAAAGAATCAGAATAAGAATAAAAAATAAAAGTGAAAAGAGAATACCCAAACCATCCCCCCATCCCACCCTATTTGTCATTTAGTTTTTACTCCCATTTTTCTACTGATTTTTTTTCAATTTTTAAACTTTTGTTTATCAAAAAATTAAACAGGCAAACAACAACCAAAAAAAACCCCACAACATTTCAAACAAAGCAATGGATTAAGGAAAACAAATAACCTAAAATAACTACTTTGCTTCCAATATGTTCCTACCATACCCCAAGAAAATTAATAAACCATGTCCAAACAGAGGAGTAAGAAAAACAAATAATCTAAAATAACTACATTGCTTCCAACATGTTCCTACCATACCCCAAGAAAATTAACAACCCCTAAGAAAACAAAGGAATAAGAGAAAAAAAAAACCTAAAATAACTCTATTGCTTCCAACATGATCTTACTATATCCAAGAAAGTTTACAAACCATAATCATTCCTGAGCATTCCCATAACATTGAGATTACCCTCCATAGTTTATCTGTTCTTATTAGATTATCATTCCCCCTCCACTAATTGGTATCTCTAGGTCCCGTACATTCTACAGTATAAAACATTGTACATTTTTCACAGAATTCACATTAGTGGTAACATACAATATCTCTCTTTTTGTGCCTGGCTTATTTTGCTCAGCATTATGTCTTTTATTTTTTTATTTATTTATTTTTTTAATCTTCATTTTATTGAGATATATTCATATACCACGCAGTCATACAAAACAAATCATACTTTCGATTGTTCACAGTACCATTACATAGTTGTACATTCATCACCCAAATCAATCCCTGACACCTTCATTAGCACACACACAAGAATAGCAAGAATAATAATTAGAGTGAAAAAGAGCAATTGAAGTAAAAAAGAACACTGGGTACCTTTGTCTGTTTGTTTCCTTCCCCTATTTTTCTACTCATCCACCCATAAACTAGACAAAGTGGAGTGTGGTCCTTATGGCTTTCCCAATCCCCTTGTCACCCCTCATAAGCTACATTTTTATACAACTGTCTTCGAGATTCATGGGTTCTGGGTTGTAGTTTGATAGTTTCAGGTATCCACCACCAGCTACCTCAATTCTTTAGAACCTAAAAAGGGTTGTCTAAAGTGTGCGTAACAGTGCCCACCAGAGTGACCTCTCGGCTCCTTTTGGATTCTCTGTGCCACTGAAGCTTATTTCATTTCCTTTCACATCCCCCTTTTGGTCAAGAAGATGTTCTCCGTCTCACGATGCCAGGTCTACATTCCTCCCCGGGAGTCGTATTCCACGTTGCCAGGGAGATTCACTCCCCTGGGTGTCTGATCCCACGTAGGGGGGAGGGCAGTGATTTCACCTTTCAAGTTGGCTTAGCTAGAGAGACAGGGCCACATCTGAGCAACAAAGAGGCATTCGGGAGGAGGCTCTTAGGCACAACCATAGGAAGGCCTAGCCTCTCCTTTGCAGCAACCGTCTTCCCAAGGGTAAAACCTGTGGTAGAGGGCTCAACCCATCAAACCACCAGTCCCCTATGTCTGTGGTCATGTTAGCAACCATGGAGGTGGGGTAGGCGAATACCCCTGCATTCTCCACAGGCTCCTCAAGGGGGCACTGCATCTTTTTTTTTTTTCCTTGTTTTTTTTTTTTTTTTTAACTTTCCCTTCTTTTTTAAATCAACTGTATGAAAAAAAAGTTAAGAAGAAAACAAACATACAATAAAAGAACATTTTAAAGAGACCATAACAAGGGAGTAAGAAAAAGACAACTAACCTAAGATAACTGCTTAACTTCCAACATGTTCCTACTTTACCCCAAGAAAGTTACCTAATATAGCAACATTTCTGTGAACTTGCTCCTACTATATCCATCAGAAATTAACAGACCATAGTCATTCCTGGGCATCCCCAGAACATTAAATAGCTTATCTGTTCTTCTTGGATTATTGTTCCCCCTTCCTTAATTGCTCTCTATTGCTAGTTCCCCTACATTCTACATTATAAGCCATTTGTTTTACATTTTTCAAAGTTCACATTAGTGGTAGCATATAATATTTCTCTTTTTGTGCCTGGCTTATTTCGCTCAGCATTATGTCTTCAAGGTTCATCCATGTTGTCATATGTTTCATGAGATCGTTCCTTCTTACTGCCGCGTAGTATTCCATCGTGTGTATATACCACATTTTATTTATCCACTCATCTGTTGAAGGACATTTGGGTTGTTTCCATCTTTTGGCAATTGTGAATAATGCTGCTATGAACATTGGCGTGCAGATATCTGTTCGTGTCACTGCTTTCCGATCTTCCGGGTATATACCGAGAAGTGCAATCGCTGGGTCGAATGGTAACTTTATAACTAGTTTTCTAAGGAACTGTTTGTTTTCTACAGACTGTCTTCCAGAGTGGCTGAACCATTATACAGTCCCACCAACAGTGAATAAGAGTTCCAATTTCTCCACATCCCCTCCAGCATTTGTAGTTTCCTGTTTGTTTAATGGCAGCCATTCTAACCGGTGTTAGATGGTATCTCATTGTGGTCTTAATTTGCATCTCTCTAATAGCTAGTGAAGCTGAGATAGGTTTGTTTTTAAAAGATGTTTGTGAGTGTGGTGTTGAAATGTTTTTGATTTTAGATCCTTCTGGAGAAGCAGCTGCAGCTTCTCCTCTCTGTGGACACTGAGCTAGACATTCCTCACCTTCTGTAGAGTTTCGCTGCACAAAGACCACTGATATTCAGAGCCTGGAGTTGAGGAATTGCAAGACAGAAGAACAGAGAGAGGGACACTCACACAGGAGGAGTGGCCAGTCCCGGGGAATGGGGAGTGGGGTGGCTACTCCCAATGGTCGCATGGTGGGTGGGTGAAAGGCTGCAGGAAGTAATGGAGCAAGAGGAGAGGTAGAGAACGAGTATGGTGCAAGTGGAATGTCCTTGAAAGATAGGGGGAGCACATCTTTCAAGCCCATCCCTGGAGACCTTGCCCCTGTTGGTATTAAGAGAAGCAAGTAACTAACCAGAGGCAAATGCCTGATTTTCCGCTTCCTTTACCCCAGCCATCTCCCACTGGACACTGGACTCTATGTGACTTTGGAACAGTCCCTGAAAGTGTTTCCTTTAAGAACTGTTTAAAACTACCCAGGTCCAGACTGTGCTTGCTGTTGAGAAACTGTGGTAAGACTGAACAGATAGAAAAAGGTTTTTGAAGCTTCAACTTCAAACTGGTTTTAAAAAAAGGTTTTTATATAATAAATGTTTTTATATAATAAAACAGTCCATTGGTCAAATGCAACTTTAGGGAGCTCAAATTTCTTGCCATAATCCAGTCTCTTACCCTCTTTGGACTCATCTTCCCTCCATGTGGTCTGAACATGGGGTTCCTTATAGGTTATTATTTACCCTATTTCAAATCCAGTGTAAAAAAATGTATCACTTCTTGATGGTTCCACCTCTGGTTCTAGGATTCTTGTTTATGGGACCATGCCTGGTCACCTACACTCACCCCTAAAAATCACTACAGGTAGGGAGCTTGATTTTTGGATGGGGCAGACTTGCTTAACTGGTAACATGGGCTGAAAGCAGGGAAGGATGGTTTCCAAAGGGAAAGTCAGTTACTTGAAGACTGAGCAGTGAATGTGGGACAGGAGAAAACACCACTGTCCATTGGACTCCTCTCCACTGACATCGATGGTTACAGCATTGCTCTTAGTGTAGATTACTTGGCAGAAGACTCATCTAGCTGCAGATAAGGCAGAACTACAGAGTTATTCAGATGAAGTTTCCCAAATTTTCCATCCCCACAGGATTGCTAGGAACAACCTTTATGGGACAGGAAAAAAGTGTTACAGCAGTAATACATGTCTTACTTGTGCAACCATGTCATGCCAGTACTATCCTAAGCATTTTAAATTATATAATTAATTTCTTCGAATAACATTATGTGTTAGGGACTGTTCTCATACTCATTTTAGAGATAAGAAAAGAGGCTAAAAGACCAGCAATGATACAGCTGGGAAATGTCTTTATTTTCTCCTGAGCACTTTAACTACCTCTATTGTTTATCTATTTACTTGTGGATTGTCTGTCTCCTTCACTAGAACATAAGCTCCACGAAGGAAAGGACCTTATCTCTCTTGTTCACCACTGACTTCCTGGTGCCCAGAACATTGCCTGTAAAACAGGAGGTCAATGAACTCTCCTGAATACTTGACAAAATAAGGACTTTCAAATACCTTCTCAGAAAAGAAGTGAAAATTAAATGCATTAGACATAACTTTTATTTCTCATTCCACCAGATTCCACCCTTTCTTGAGCTTAACATTTCTCTTTGATATCTATGCTAATTCTACCCGCCAACTACATTTCTCACTAACTCCAGTGTAGTTGCTTGTTTGGTATCTGACATGTGTATCTGTCTTTGCCTTTTCACCATCCTGACTCATTTGGAAACTTTTGCCTCCTTCTCTTGTCTTACTTGTCTGAATGTGCTCCAATAAAGAAGCACAAGTTGATGAATCCTGTAATATTGAAATAATATCCCGACTCCTTTATAAAATCTCAACCATCAAAGGGTGGACCATCCTCTGAAAAGTCCAAGTAAACTTTCTTTATGCAAAACATTGAAGGGATCATGAACAGTCTTTGTAGAGTTTTGGTGGGGCAGATACTTGTTATCAGGTATTTAAAGAATTGAAATGAAAAAGATTAGATTTTCATGTGGCTCAAAAGTACAGAACTCAAATCAGGGGATGGAAGCTTTTGGGAAGCAAACTTTAGTTCAATTACAAAATAATTTTCAAATAATCACAACTTCCCCAAATGGAGTAGGCTGCTAGGAGAGTGAGTTTATCATCACTGGAGGCAGTTCAGCATGGTATGGGGGAGACTCAAGAATCACGTATGTACAATCTGTAGGTGTCCTCACTGTAGTGGGTCTTTCCCTGATGGTGGAGACTTTGGACAGGGCTGAGATGTGTTAGATTATGCATAGATGTAACATTAACTTTAATATTAAAATTGAGAAGTAGAGTGAAGAATGAGTACCAAAGAAGGAGAAAGTAAGAGGAAGAGTGAGAGCATAAAAGTGCAAGCATGAGAGAGAGGAAGGGCAGAAGGGTGGTGTTCTGGTTTACTAATGCCGCCATTCTGCAAAACACCAGAAATGGATTGGCTTTTATAAAAGGGTTTATTTGGTAACAAAGTTTGCAGTCTGAAGGCCATGAAAATGTCCAAACAAAGGCATCAACAATAGGATACCTTCATTGATGGTGTCTGGAAAACCTCTGCTAGCTGGGAAGGCACGTGGCTGGTGTCTGCTTGCTCCTAGGTTGTGTTTCAAAATGGCCTTCTCCCAGGACATTTCTCTCTAGGTGTCTGGGGGTGTTCTCTTAGTTTCTCCCAGGCAAACTCTGGAGTAGCACAAGTCTACTGTCTTCAAAATGTCTCTATTGGCTGCAGTTAACATTAGGTGTCCACAACTCCTAGCATGTCTAAGCATCAGCATCTAGAAGTGTCTGGGCCTGTGTGGCTCTCTTTTAAAGTACTCCAGTGATTTAGTTAAGACCCACGCTGAAAGGGCTGGGCCACACACCTCCTTGGAAATAATCTAATCAAAGGTGTTATCTACAGTTGGGTGGATCACATCTCCATGGAAACAGCCCAATCCAAAGATTCCAACCTAATCAACACTAATCTGTTGGCCCCCACAAGACTGCATTAAAGAGCATGGCATTTTGGGGGACATAATACATTCAAACCAGCAGAGGTGGAGAAAAAGATGGGGGAGGGGGTGGTGGATACAGAAACAGAACGATCACTTCGGCATTTAGCTTTTTTCTTCATTCATAGAAGATGTACATTCTTTGCATCCACTATGGAGCCATTGTTACAGTTATTGTGGGAAAATGCAATTCCCCCCAAATACGGGAAATAAAACCTAATTTCTAGGCTTCTTCTTTTGCAATCAGTAACACCTGGAAGAGAGACATGATTTGTGACATGAGCAACGTGGTAACCGTGTCGGCTCAGTAGGCCAGATTCTAGCTTGTGTTGTATCTTGTAATATTTAATACTTAGCTCCAGAGCACTTTATAATCATTAACTGATGTTCACAGCAACCCTGACAGGTAAGCAGAGCCATTCCCAATTTAAAGAGGAAACAATGGAAGTGATTTAAGATTCAAGGAGTAAAGTTTCAGGGCTACAAACAGAAGCTTAAATGACTTGGCTGTTAGTTTTATTCTTGAGCTCTTTGATGAACACTTTTCAACCAGTGATTCTTGAATTGGCATTGGTGCAAGGATGTGACTCTCTGTGAGTCTGGGCGTGTCTGCCATTGCCTTCAAACTGCTGACAATGTCCTGGTAGCAGGAAGACTCCCAAATTTTTTTGAAGGTCCTGAGGATGCCATCATCCACTTTGTCCTGATGTTGATTACTCATTCAGAAACTTAATCCTGTGGTCTTTGGCCTATGATGCATTTCTTTGGAATTCTACAGTCTCAGTCTGAATATACTTGTGGGTATAGAGCTGTATGTATGTGTGCATGTGTATACACTGTCTTATCATTCTGCTTTAACTCTGCTTGTGCTTCATTGCTTACCACTTTCAAAGAAAAACTGAACTTTTTTCACTGTATCATTCTACTATCAACCTTCAGAATATTAACAAGAGAAAATTATTTTTCCTGGGAACAATATTGCTGTGCATCCTGACATTTTTGGCAAGGCATTTTCTACTCATAATGGGAAGTTTTGATAAAGCGAATTATCTTTTGTGCAGACTTGTTTTCCTTTGTATTTCTTGATGCCTACCATTCTCCAAGTTTTCCATTAAATTACTATTTTCTCCATATTACTTTACAAGTTGTAATTGCTTTGTTATCAGAAAGAGAAAGGTAGATTCATTTTATCCTTTCATCACCGAGTGTCTTGGTGAATGAATTTGTAGCGCTCCTCATTACCATATCTTTGTTCTGCTCAGTTTTTAATGATAATTGCCCTTGTCATTTCTTGTAATATAAGCTATAGAAATCTTCTGGTTAAAGAAGAGAGAGACTAACAAGTCAGAATGTATTTTCAAAATGAATTGAAAAGGAAATTTCATGTTTCATTTCAAAGCATTAATTAAATGACAAGGAGCTCATGAAGTGAAATAAACAAAGGATGGACAAATGACATTGATGTAGCAAGTCCAGGAAACAAGCACATGAGCCACATATTTAAGGGAGACAGAACATTATCTATGGGGGGACTAATGACTCACTCTGCCTCCTCTAAATTTATAATCCTTTCAAAGGTTTAAATTCTTTCTTCTTTCTTTTTCACATGGGTGCTCCTCATCTTTTTCTTTTCCTTTAAATGCCAAACTTCCTTCTACTTTTGTACTTCATGATAAGAAAACACACACTTGGGTTTTTGTATTCACGCTGGTTACACTGAAGAAAATGGACTAAGCGAGCACAAGACCAAAGCTCCACACTGGCCCCTTCTGTCAAACGGGGGTACTGCATGCCATACCAATCTCATCGAATATGGTTCAAGCTGTAGGAGTATTTTGGGGAGTAAGAAAGTTACGTACTTTTGTGATGGAGTTACTCTGTGGAAAGGATAAAGAGATCAAGGAGCAGAGAGAGTGAGTTTAATGCCCAAGATCATCACAAGGTGAGTTCCTAAGAAAGTAGAGCTCTGCTTCATTCTTCTTTGGTTTACATTTCTGCCTAACTAAACTCGGCCATTCTTACCAGATACTGGGCTAATCCAATTCCAGGTCTTGCTTTGGTAAAAAGGGAGAAACCTCAGCCTCTGCTACTGTCACCGTTTTGACCCAGGTGAGAACAATTTATAGCCTCCCAATTCAACCAAAATAAAGCTGTAGTTTTCAAAAAAGTGTTTCTTCCCAAATCCAAGAAAGGAGCTTAAAATTTAAAAGAACATAGAATTAGGTACATTTGTAATTTTCTGACCTATACTCCACTCTGTCTGGTTGCAGATGAGATCTGGCTCTCCTGTTTCTAGTATGAGGTAGATTTTTATTTTAACTACTTCCACATTCTAATCCCCATTTAGGATCACCAGTGGAAACCTCCATTTCTACTAGAAACTGCTTCCTGGTTTTCTCACAAGGTATGAGGAAATAAATCATTTGTTTCTTAGTCAGAAAGACATTTTCATGTTTGTCTGTTTAGATTCTTCTTCTGAATCTCAGGTGGTCCTCCCTGCCTGGAAGTAAAGCCCTTTTCCATTAAAAAATGTATTTATCTATACTGTTCTGAATAGATATGTACAGATATAGTGAATAACATTCACTCTTCCATCTCTTATACCTAGCATGGAGACTAATACGTTATCAGGATCTCAGTAAATATTTGTTAAACATATGAATTGAAGATCTGCTTTCTGTTTTCAAGGTAATTGACATCAGATGGAAGAGCTTATATTTAGGGCTGTGCGGCCCTGCAATTCCTATCCTCACACTTGACCTTTTCCCTTAAACTCGCCTCAAGCTTATTAACTAGATGTTTCGGGCTTGTTTGACTTTTTGATGATGCTCAGCTGTCCAAGCAAACATCTGGTGGTAGTTCTCTATAGAGAACATGTGGACCAAGTCAATGCCAACTTTCCCTGTAGCCTGACTGTAATAAATTACTTCCTTGCAGTAACCAGAGGCAGACGCACATCCTGCTCTATGCTTGGTTACGTGTTCCTGTTTCTTGTTTGAGGAATCCCTTCAACTCCCTGCTCATCTGCAAAGCAGAAATGTCTGATGTGTCATGAGCCCAATGGTTGAGCAAGATGTTACATTTCAATCTCCTTGTGCTCTTTCTTGCCCAGATTTTTGCCATTTTTTTTAGGTACTGTGGGGGAAGAATGATCCAAAATCACATTCCTATAGTCTTGTATCTTCAAAACTACTTTTTTTTTTCCACCAAGGGAAGAAAGTAGTTATCATCTCAAAGTTAATGTTTGAAATTGGAATTCAGATATTCTGGTTTCTAATCCACAATACTCTTTTGAAGATTTGGTGACATTCAGGAATATTGAATAGACTCAGTGAAACTTACTATGATATTTAATGATTAATCATTATGACAATTAATTGTATTTTCTCAATCAAGTCTCTCTCCTGTCCTTGATGGCCGAAAACCTCCCAAGAGTTGCCTACTATATTATTGCCACTTCATCCTTGACCACTTTCTCCACACTTTTGCAGTTTGGCTTTTGTATCCATCACTCTACTCAGACATTAACTGTCCTTGAAATTGATAAACTCAATGGCTTTACTAATACTCTGTTTCTGGAGCTTTCGTAGTGTTGGAGGCCAATGCTCCATTTCCCTTCTTTTTGCATCAGAGATATGGCTCTTTCCAGATGACCTCCTCTTACTTTTTTTTTTTTTTTTTTTTAATTATTGGGTAATTCCTTTTTAAAAAAACCTCTATAGAGGTATAAAACATAGTACAATAAAAATATAGTGCTGTTTCATGTGTGGCTTTGGATTTGACCATGTAACCACTCTGTAGAATGAGGGAGAAGTGACAAGGTTCCAGATTCAAGTCTAGACTTCAAGAGGCCTTGCATGTTTCCACTTGCTTTCTTATGCTGCTGCCATCACCAAGCAAAGGACATGCCAATGCTGACCTGCTTGTCCCAGGAGGAGGACAACTACTGTTTTCAGTTTGTTGAATGATTTACCTCTGAAAGTATTTTGCTTGCTGCCATGATGTTGGATATCAGTAAATAAAATATGACCTGTAAACAATATAGCATGGGATACTGTGGAAATAGCATCATTAAAAAATCTATTAAAAATGCAGATACTTTGGCTTCTCCATAGATTCTGAGTCAGTAACTTTGTGGTGGGACCCAGGAATATGAATTTATAAAGAATAGCAGTGATTTGGATATGGGTAGTTTTTAGATCACAGTTTGTGAAATACTGGTTCTGTGCTTTTCTCTGTAATAAACCATGATAAATATATGTGGATATGAGATTTATCTATCATCTGTCCATCACCAATCTATTTCTCCCTCTCATATAGCTCAAACATATTACCTTTTAAACATTCAATTAATATGTTTTAGAAACATATAGCCTGGTGGAGATTTAAGAATCAGATTTAAATGGATCCTTTATAAGGGATGGCTTATTTAAAGGTGCCAGTTCATCAAAGATCTCAACCATTGATGTGCTTCAGATTCTACCCTATCATGGAAAAATCTCTTCTTCTGGGTTACTAATTATTGACCTTTAAGCCATCCCCCAAAAATCAATTTTCTGATTAGCCCTTTCAAACGGATATTGCTGGTTTATGGATAGATAAAATAGAAAGCTGACTAGTTGATGTGACTTAACAGAAGCTTAAGTTCCCTTTGCCCTGAAATATTTGCCTCATTTATTCTGTTGTAAGTCCCAGGAGTCTCACTAGCCCATAGCATTGAAAGTCCCCGATAAAATGTATTTGTTATTTGGGAAGGGGCAACACACTTCCCTTCAATGGTCTTTGATACCTTTAGTTGAAAGAGTTTCTCAGATTTTTAGAAGTCTCCCAATAGGGACTTAGAGAATGGGCAGTTTTGATCACAGAATAGGGGACAAGAAATTATCAGGGGTATAGATCACTTTATAGGACAGTCTTAGCCATAGGTATACCTGGACAAATAGGACAAGGCCAGGACTACGGGAATGGAGATTGGATGGCCCTTTGAATATACTTCTACTTTGCATTTTTCTCCCCCTAGGAAAAGAAGCTTTCATTTATAATAGTGGACTTTCCTGCTCTCTAGTAATAGATGTCTGTGTTCAGCCCAATGGTGCTATATACAGTTTTTAAATGTTGTAAGCTTTAAAAATAAGCAATAGTCTTTAAGTACAATTATTATTTTAATGCTAAAATTAAATAAAGTCTCAATAATTTTTGAGGGAAGTGTGCCTAATTTGCATGTTGATTAAAAAGGATCTATGAAGATCGGGGCAGGAATTGAACAAATAAGCTTTGCATATGTTTGTGCATATGGATCATATATATTTTTTTCTGGTTAGTTTGGAAATAATTTTGTCTGGGAAGGCTTTGGAGTGTCTGGAGGGAGAACTGGTCATTTATAAAGATATCCTTAGTGAATTTCAAATAGCCTCACTTGCTGTGTTTGCCGGCATGCCAGTGCCTATCAGGTGGTATGTGATGAGTAGATGCTTGCCACTTATCTTTCTCTACAAGGATTCAAAACCTGCTTTCCTCAAACCTGCTTTATAATGTTGCACATCTATTTTTGTTAGAATTAAATTCTTTTTACAAGTGCCAGGGGTTATTATTGTCAATCTTCCTCAATCTTGGATATACTATGATTTGTAAGATTTGATTTTTTTTTCCCTTTGTACCTGGGCATTGGAATTATAATCATGTAGTATCTGATAAGAACTGACCAAGTCAATCCTAAGGTTTTCTTCATGAAGTTGGAGGATTTCACTTGTTGTTGTTATTTTTTGGGGGTCACACACCACACACTTTTCCTTGTCACTTGTGATTTTTCATCCCTTTTGGTCACATCATTAGTACCATCTAAAATGTTATATTTCTTTCACAGCCATCAACAAATATAATTAGGATTTTTCTGTAGAAGCTGATCTGATTTTTGAATCTTACTTAAATCACTTTTTATCTACACTGTCAGTTCATTTTTAAAAAGAATCTTAGGAGAGTGTTCAGTTAGGGCCCATGAGCTCCAAGTTTCTTAATAAATAGGATTCAACAGTGATTAAGGTGACATTTTCCAGCAAGTCATCTGGTCCTTGCCAAGTGCTAATCTTTATGTTTATACAGTGTCACTATTTGAAGCTCTTAAGCACGTTAGCCGCCTTCTAAATTTAGGTGTCAGTTTCAACTGTCGTTGAGATATTGCCGCAAGTTTGCCCCTTGACATTATTTCCAAAATGTAGCAAAAGAATATGGAGTTCTCTATTTTGATGGAGAAATAAAGAGGCCAAATATGTTAGCTCTATCGAAGGGGATCTTACCAGGGATTGTTGGCTTTATTGTTGTTTTTATTTTATTAATTTGTGTATGATGGGAAGGGAAGAGGAATGGAATTGGTGTACATTAGCTCTTATTTGATCAGGTCTTATGTAAAAGGCATTTGAACACTAGGAATTATGAATATCAATAATTGATGGTTTATTTTCTAATATTATAATATTAGATAAGGAACAGGCTTTTAAAAAATAGTACGTGTTTTAATGCCCTTGATCCTTCAGGTCTGGGCTGGCAAACTATAGTCCGTGGGCCATTCACTGCCCACAGCCTGTTTTTGGAAATAAAGTTTTATTGGAACACAGCTACACCCATCCATCCATGTCTGCCTATGGCAGCTTTCATGTTAAAATGGCAAAGTTGAGTGTGACTTGCAAAATCTAAAATATTTATATTGGGCCCTTTACAGAAAAAGTGTGCTGACCCCTATTTTAGTTGAATCAAGTGACTTAGTGTTATAACCTTGTTGGGGTGTTTGCCCATTTTGATCACTGTATTTGGAAAATCTGATAAAAAGAGTTTTACCATTTTTTCCACATTTTATGTCTTTGAACATACAATTTATTTCTAGAATAAATTAATTTTCATCCAGGCATTCATTTTTTGAGTCTATGAAGAAGTAGCCATTACTTTGACTATGTTGTGTGTCAGTATCTGAAGGTCCAGAACAGACTACAGAGAGATAATATACAGGCAGATTCTGTGTGTGTTTAAGAGAGAGAGGGAGAAAGGAAGAGAGAGAGTATTCAAGCTGTTTCTCTTGTTTGAATTTCTATCCTTTCTTTTGAGTTATTTACTTTGACTGTTTTATCCCTCAGTCAGTTTCTGGCTAGGTTAAAATCTGCTTTCCATACGTGGCTCTATTCTTGATCTCAGTCAGCATTTGGGAAAATGGAGACAGCTGGTATGTGCTTAATATTTAACTTGTGGTGAGATCGCTTTTATTTGTTTGTTTTTTCCAAATAATGCATGTGCAAGGTAAGAAACAAATTCAGAAGAGCTTATGAATGGACATGAAACTCTCTTCCTCTGGCCCTCGCACTCCCAGGCTCACCCAGTGTCTCCTTTATGTTTAAAAAACTTCTGGTAGTTCTCTAAATAAAATTTGTGAGCTACTCTTTCTTGATTTAATGACCTTGTACAATTTCTATATATTCCCTACTCTGACAGATGAGGATTTGGCTCATTCACCTCCATATTTATTACCTTCTCCTAAACTTTGATAGTTACATTAACATGGTTAGTTCTACTTCTGGTTCTCTTCATAACTTTAGATAATGTATTAATAATTCATTTCTCATTCCCTTTTCTTTAGTCCATAGACTTGATTTTGCTGTGTGTAAGATGAAAACATTAATGCTAATACTCTTTCCTCTGCCTCTTTATGTTTTTCTCTTCCCACCCTTGTTCAATTTGATTTTTGCTTTTACATTGTCAAGGTTGATAACATTTACTTTCTGTTCTGCAACTACAACTGTAATTTCTGTGCTTTATCCTTATGTTTATGGCCTTTGAGGCTAAAAAAAATCAATTTTTATATTATTATGAGTAAATAATTATTTTTACTGGCGAGACATGTAGTGTGTTACAATTGGGTTTCTTTTCTTCTGGATTCCATTACACGTCCCCAGGCCACTCATCAGAGTGAAATGCAATCCTTTCTTTTGTGTCTCTCTGTTTACATTTTATAGGATTCCTGTTAATCAGATGCTGACTGACGTGGATTGATCTTGTATGTCTCTTATCTTTTTGCTCATATTTTCAATTTCTTTGGCCTTTCTGTTCTATTTCTTAAAAGATTCCTCAACTTTATTTTCTATCCATTTGATTGTATTTTAAAAATTTGGCAATTAGTCCTCCTGCTCTTTTACTTGCTCTTTCTGGAGGATACCAGGGTATACAGCACTTCCTGTTTCGGCCCTCACTTCCGGTTCTGGTTTGTGTGACAGCTCCCTTTGCTTCTGTGTATGTCCCGTGCTATCCTATTCCCTTCTCGCTCATCCAGGAATTTGCAAAAATATCTGGTCCATTGATGTCCCGTATGTTCTCCGCAGTTTTACAAATTTACTTCCTTGTGTCCTTTTTAGCTGCCATTTTAATGAGTTTTAAAGGAGGAGCAGCAAAGGCATATGCAGATTCTCCCGTCTTAAACTATATTACTTTAAACTCTCACTGTGATTTTTCTTCCTTTCAGAAGCCCAGTTCAAAATAAATAACCATTGAATTTGCCCATTATATTTTAGTTTCTTGTTCTTTTGAGCAAGCCAAGAATTTTTTCTCCAATATTTGGTTATATATCAGGTTCTTGTAAATGCGAAAAATGTACATTTTCATTTTCACGGTCTATAATTTCTGTCTTGATTCAAGCCAGTTTTATTTTTAACTTCTCTGCATATTTATATATTCTTCAGACTCAAAGTTTTTAAGTTTAAGGTCTTACTTCATTTTTTAACAGGGCATTTTTATTTAACTTTATTTTCTGCTACAAATGAACCATAGATTCCATAAGCCTTCAGCTAATTATATAGTTTCTTATGAACATAACAGGCTCAAGCTGAGATAATTTAAATTCATATTTTCTTTCTCTTTTCTCCTCATTGTGATTTGCTTTTCTAATGAATTTCCATTTTGATCCATTTTTGTATTTACATATAATTTAAGAATTCTTCTCCTCTGAGAAACTTTAAGCACAAAATATTCTTTCTCCTCACTTCCATTTTTGGGTGGCAAGATTTTTGTGAGTGTGGCTATAGAATACCTTTGATTTTTTCTTATTAGATGTCTTCCCCAACTTTTTTTGAAATACCTACAAATGTTTTCAGTTATTTTTCCACTTTGTAGTCCCCTCTATCACATAGGTGCTGACCCAGCTAGAATTATTGATTTATTGAATGAGCTGAACCAGTTGAGAGAGGAAAGACTGCTCTTTTCATCCTATCTTGGAGCAATTTCTTTTGAAATTTTCTTCCCTGACTCTATCTTGGAAGACTCTATAGCTTTTTGGTCATTTCAGCTGTAAAAATAGTCTGATTTTAAAGTGGCTTAAAAAAATCCAATCTAGTTTAATTTATACTTCAATTTTCCACCCAATTAAAAAAAAATTTCTGAGCCTGTATCTGTAGCTAAAGGACCCAGAGGGGAAAAGGGGTGTTGGTCTCTTTTTTTGCATACCTTGCTCTCCATTCCTCTCCCATTTGCTTTGCTCCTGGGCTCTCCCAGGATCAGGTTTGTGGAAAGATTGATTTAGAGAAAGGAGGACAAAGACTGATGTCGCTGGAGCTGCTGTAATCTGGCCACAGATGCCCCTGCTATGACAAGTGTTCAAATGGTAGCTCCCATGTACTCTTGCTAATCTCTGTAAGCCATCCTCATATATCTCTGGCCTGCACTTTATACCTGTGGGTCAGAAGAGGAGACACCTAAAGAGATGTCAACCCACTCCAGTACAGGTGTTGGGGTCACCAACAAAGGCATGACTCATACAGGCTCTGATGGAAAGATGTTTTACTTATGTAGAGAAGAGACAGAGCAAGATGAGCTTCACTAGTGGGTGTTGGTTCCCCATAGCCAGTGGGTCTCAGTCCGTGTCCTCTGCAAGGGGATGTTCTGGGTGCAGCAACCCTCACTTGTATCTGTGTGCCATGGTGGAGGAGCCCTGTTCCCTCCCCTCCAGGGACAGATATACCACTGGGGTGTGAGCTAGATATCATAAAACATGCCCACTAGAGAATATTCACATATGCTCAGAACAATAGGGGCAAGAATGTACCCACAGTCCCCTCATCTACCAGGGGATTGTGCTTCACCCAGCCAGGGGGACACACTTGGTCCTGAGTATAGGATGTATTTGTGGTTCCCAAGGAAAGGCCACACTGTCCCCTACCACAATATCCATAGTTCCTTCCTTGTAGGGAGCTCTTCCCTAGCAGTCACCTTTCTTAGGTGGGATCCTTCAGAGTATTTCATGCTTCTGCAAGAATGAGGCAGACTTCTTACTGATTTCCCCTACCACAGGATTTGTGTTAATTGCTTCCAAAAATATTCTTGCTCTCCACCTCAGTAGTGACATGGGGCTGGCCTCAGATATATTCAGCAAGGAACTGTTACTGAAAGCCAACTCTGCCTACAGAAAACCCAGTTTTTTCTGACTGATTCTCTTGACAACCTTCTTTACTTGGCTTGGAGGTGGAGCACCTCCAGAAGGCAGAGGGACAGCATTAGTGAGCAACACAACCTGTCCGGCGCCGCCCCGCTCGACCCCTGTTCCCCGGCCGGCGAGGGGAGAAACAAGGGATGAGAGAGAGAGAGATGCAGACCACGCAAACTGACCTGGCTGGAAGTCACGACTCGAGCCACACGGCGGTTGCGAGAGCAAGTCTTTTACTGAAGCTAGATAAGCATTCTCTGTTACAGGTTTCCACGTGGGGCAGAGTGCCTCGCGGGAGAGCAGCCTCGATGTGGCCGTCAGGTACGGCTCCTAGTGGGCTGTCTCCCCGAGGTTCGCTTGGGCAAACTCTTAAGTACTCTACTCATAACCAATGATCTAGCGCCGCGCATATGCACTCAATTGGCAGATAGGAATAGTGAGTGTGCACGTCATAAGCGGAAGCAGGATATGGGCGCCATCTTGGCTCATTCGATGGGCGGGGGGACTTTGGAGCAGGTTTACAGTGCATGCGCTATGCCCGTCCCGGGAGACGGCTCTCCACATCTCCCCCTTTATTATTTATATCGACCCAGTGTCCCCAGTGATGAGTGTGCTCCCGTGAACCCAGATGGCTCACAATTTGTTCCGGTGCTTTGGGGAGTCTGGACTAGGTCTCAGCCATTTAGCGGCGGAGCCTCTAGCACCGACCAGAATGCTCACCTCATATGGAGACAGGAGAGTCCGTGAGCTGGAAACAACATGACTCTCCCTGCAGTGCTTTGCCTTGCAACTGGGGGACAAAGGCGGGGGCAGGGATAGCATTAACCAGAGTCGGAGGCGTCACTAGGCGTCCCTATGCATTGGCTAGAGTCAAGTCTGGCCACAACTATGACTCTGCCTTAGGGACCTACCTGAGACAAAAATTATGACTGCTGGCGTCGCCCGTTATACCCGGGACACAGCTGCGCGCTTAGCTACAAACCTCGCTCCCGAGTGCCCCGCCCGAGGCGGCCAGGATGGGGTATGGCCATCAGAATGGTCGCTGTTGGGGGTATCAAAGGTGGAGGACATAGCCATCATAGTGGTAACACGGTACTGCCGCGCTTGAAACAGGCGTTCTAGCAAAGATTTAACAATGACTAATCCCACCAATGGTCCCACCATCAAGAGAATCCAATTAGTCAAATTGGGCCAAGAGAACCAAGAGGTGACTTGGTCCCACAGATTTTTTACAGTCTCGCCCAGTGTGGAAAGGTCGAAACTAACAGGCTTCAATTTCCTAATGTTCTCAAGTCCCTGAAGGTCGGATTTCACTTGGTCGGAGAGATTGGTGAAGTTGGGGAGATAAGTGTCCTTGAGCCACTCGGCGACATCTTGCTGCTCCTCTGTCAAGTTCACCCTAACCGGGGTGACACAAAGCCTCCCGAATAACCATCGGGTATCACACGTCTGCTGGAGAACTCTCCAGAGTCCATCTATTTCTAGTCCAAGTTCATCTATCTCCGCTAGGAGTTTCTGAATGGCCTGGAAATTTAAGTTCAGCATCTGATTGTGGCGGCGTAGCACGTCTCGGGTAAGGTATGCCTCTTGGACGCCTAGACTTAGAGAAGGGGATATTGTTAAGTGAAACAACTTGAGAAACAGGGCCAACCCAGTCGGTTGCCTTGACGGGGAGCCAGACATAACTTGGGCGATACACTAGGATAGCGGGGCGGCGAGGCATCCGGGTCTTTGGAACGGTCGCAGACTGTAGGAGCAAACCCCGGAAGGAAAAGGCACCTTTGAGTCTCATTTTTACTCAAGATCCCTTCACAAGACTGGCGGCTCTTCCCTGTAACGTTAAGAAATTCAAGCAAGACTCCCTTACTTAACTCGCCATTACCAGTTTCACAAGTAGCATTCGCCGCAACTGTGGTGTTGACAACCTTGACAGAGAGGTTAGCAAAAGAGAGGATCAGTGTGTCATTGGTGAGGGGGAAGGACTCGTTGAAGCTTGTGGAGGAAATATTTCTGTCAGAAGGCAGGTGGTGGAGACCTAGAGACAGGGTACGAGTGAAAAACACAGGAGAGGCGGGAGACCCAGCAGAGAATGGGGCCAGGGTCGGGGGATGATGCCACAGGCCCCAAAGACCACTCTCCTGCGCTACCACAGTTCCACTAAAAAAAGAAAAAGGCAGATTAGAAGGATTGCTATAGGAGAGCAAAGAACAGAGTTACCGATCCTCTTTTTGGGCAACCGCGGGGTGGTCAGTCCTACTATTATCGTCTTGTCGGTCGTCGCCATCATCAGCAGGGTCGGAGGCTTGGTCTAATGGTTCAGGTTGTATATTCGTTGGCGTTTCTGACAGCTGTTCCTTGGCTTCTTCAGGTGATGTCACGGTTCTCACCAGTCTTTCCGGAACCCACACTGGTTGACGTCCTGGTTCCTGGGGAAAAACACAAACAGAGCCTCTGGCCCAGCTGAGCACCGGGTCAGGGCCTTTCCACTGCCCCGACAGGACATCCTTCCAACGGACTAGACCTCTATGCTGAGGACTCGGGGTGGTGTGTTGCAGGGCAGGTGTCACTCCCTGTGAATTTTCATTTAAAAAATTGTATGTAAATAAGGCTATAGACAATTGAGCCTTTGGGGACAAGCCGTGACCTATCCCCCCTTTCTGTTTCCTAAGCAGGTCTTTGAGCGACCTGTGCGCTCTCTCGATGATTCCTTGCCCTTGAGGGTTATAGGGGATGCCATGTTTCAATTGGACACCCATGTTGTCACAAAATTTTTGGAAGGATTTACTAGTGTAGGCTGGTCCGTTGTCTGTCTTTAACGTTTTTGGCTTACCCCAAGCCGCCCATGCAGCCAAGCAGTGTGCAACGACGTGGGAGACTCTTTCTCCTGGTTCAGCAGAGGCAAACAAAACTTGGGAATATGTGTCTATCGACACGTGTAAGTACTTGACCTTACCATACTCTGAATGATGAGTGACATCCATCTGCCAAGTATCCCCTGGGGTGAGACCCCTAGGGTTGACCCCAACCGAGGAGACTGCTCTCTGCTCCGCACAATTGCTGCAGGCTCGGACAATATCTCGAGCAGCTGCACGTGGTATGCTGAACCGCTTAGCTAGGGTGCCTGCATTGATGTGAAACTTGGCGTGGAACTCTCGGGCCTGTTGATATGGCACCAGTGTGGGAAAGATGTGTAGCTGTCGAGTGGCCACATCTACGATGTGGTTTCCCTGGGCCATGGGGCCAGGCAAGCCCGTGTGGGCTCTGATATGAGTTATGTAGAAAGGGTGTCGCCTGGCCCATATAACTTCCTGTAATTTGATAAAGAATGTTCTTACTGTAGATGAATACCTAATAGTGCCCACTGTCTCTAGTATCTGTACAGAGTTTACAACATAAGCAGAGTCCGAGACAACATTCAAGGGTTCAGAGAGGCTTTTCAGAACAGTGATGATAACCTGTAGCTCTACCCATTGAGGCCTTTGTGGATGGAAGAGTACTGTTTTGGGAGTGTCCCCCTCGACACAATACGCCCCTGTGCCGGAGCTGGAGCCGTCTGTGTACACAGTGGGGGCATCCGCTAGCGGCTTAGGCGAGGTCACCTTAGGAAAAATCACTGGGTGCCGAGCGACAAACTGCAAGAGGGGAGCTTTAGGGAATTGATTGTTAATGCTTCCGAGAAATGTACACCGGAGGACGGCCCATTGATCGATACATCCAGTGAGTATCTCAAGCTGTTGGGAAGAATAAGGCACTCGGAGATTTCTGGGTTGCTGGCCGAAATGCTGTACCGCTCTTTTAATACACTCCAGGGCTAACTCTGCAACCGCTGTAGGATAATGCTCTAGAACCTTCCGGGGGGAAACCCCAGGGTGGATCCAGAGCAGCGGTCCTTGCTGCCACAGCACTGCAGTGGGCTGTAATTCTGTTGGCAGCACGCAGGCCTCAAAAGGCTCATTGGGGTTTATTCTTTTCAGAGTGGCGCAACTGAGCGCTTGCTCTACCCGGTACAGTGCTTGCCTCGCCTCGGGAGTAAGGTGCCGGGGCGAAGTTATGTTTGAGTCTCCTCTCAACAAGTCAAATAGGGGCACCAACTCAGCGTTGGGTAATTTCAAATACGGGCGGATCCAATTGATATCTCCCAAGAGCCTTTGCAGATCATTCAGAGTACGTATATTGTCTAATCTGAGAGATACCTTCTGGGGGGAGACATGAGTAGGCGTGAGTTTCGCTCCCAGGAAAGTGGTAATGTCAGTCATTTGGATTTTCTCAGGGGCTACTTCCAGGTTAGCTTTTCTAAGGTCACAGACCAAGTGTGACAACACAGTTTCAAGGATTACAGCATCCTTATGGGCTAACAGAATGTCATCCATATAGTGAATGATTTTTACGTGAGGGAATTGTTGCCGGGCGCCAACTAGCTTTGTAGCAACATACAGCTGACACATGGTAGGACTATTAGCCATACCCTGGGGCAGGACCGTCCATTCAAAGCGTTGACAGGGCTCCTCTTGGTTACGAGAGGGCACAGTGAAGGCAAACTTAGGGGTGTCTTCGGGGTGGAGTGGAATAGAAAAGAAGCAATCCCTAAGATCTAAGATGACAACCGACCAGTGCCCTGGCAACGCCGAGAGGAGGGGCAGTCCCATCTGAACGGGTCCCAAAGGCTCCAGGCAATCATTGATAGCCCTTAAATCATGCAGCAGTCTCCATTTTCCAGATTTCTTTTTTATTACGAATATGGGGGTGTTCCACTGTGACGTGGAGGGAGCAATACGGCCCTTTTCTAGTTGTTCTGATACTAGGGCGTGCAACGCTGCAAGTTTTTCCTGTGGCAAGGGCCACTGAGGCACCCACACCGGAGCCTCGGTTTTCCATTTTAGTTTTATAGGTGTGGGTGGGAATCTCTCCTCAGTGGCCCCTATGAAAAACCCAAGCCTCGTCTGTCAGACTTGGGGGCAGCTTGTATAGGCTCCGCACGTCCGTGCAGTGAAGCTCCTAAACCCTTGCCGGGGGTATACCCCATTTCTTTTAGCAGTCGCTTAGAGGTTGGGGAGTAGCCGCTAATTAAAGTAACGTCCATTTGGGTCAGAATGTCTCTTCCCCACAAAGACACAGGCAGGGCTAATACATAAGGCTGGAAACTGCCTTGGTGTCCTTCTTCATCGGCCCAATGAAGGGCAGCTGCACTGAGCATGGGCGCTGAAATTTGGCCTATTCCTCTAATGGGCTCTTCCGCCCTGCTCGTTGGCCAGGTGGGGGGCCATTCTTGTTGTCTTATGATAGACCGATCGGCCCCTGTATCGAGCAGGCCCAAGAAAGATCTGCCTTGCACCTTAATGGTTAGCATAGGTCGAGACTCCAGGGACATATGGAGTCCCTCAAAAATCGCTCCACTGGATCCGAACCCTTTTTCCCCTCTCTGTCTGATTCTGCTTGGAAAGACTGCATGTAAGCTGGGTAAGAGCAGGAGCTGCGCCAGCTTATCACCTTCTGCAATGACTAAGGTGCCCCGCTGAGATTGAACCATAACTTGGGCACGGCCTGTGAAATCTGAATCTACAAGTCCTGGTATAACTGTTAATCCTCTCAGGGCCGTGGATGCTCTCCCCAATATGAGCCCTACAGTACCAGCCGGTAAGGGCCCCTTGAAGGAGGTCCCTACTAACTGGACACCCATGGAGGGGGTTAGTACGAGTCTGGAGGTGGCACAGAGGTCCAGTCCTGCTGAGCCGGGGGACGCACGAATTTGATCGGATCCTGTGTTGTCGAATGGCATGCAAGGGGGTCCGTCGAAAGGGCGGACCCCCTCTTCCCGTTTTTTGGAATCTGCTCGGGGCGGCCAGAGAGGCGTCTACCCTGCGCATCGAAAACCGATTTACAATCTTCTGCGCGGTGGGGGCCTTTGTGGCAACGGCCACACGGCCTGGTTACTGCACCTGGTTCGCCAAACCGTTGAGTGGCAGGGGGCTGACGTCTATTGGGACAATCTCTCTTAAAGTGCCCTGATTGGCCACAGCCATAGCACCCGTTAGACTTTGCCCCTAAGGTTCTCGGGCCTTTTGTAGCCACCTGTAGGGAGCTAGCTAGCATGGCAGCTAGACCTGCATTAGTTAAAGGGCTGCCAGTATCTCTACAGAGCCTGACCCACTCTGTCAAATTTTTTGCTCTGTTTTGTGCCAGGATAACTTTGCACTCCTTGTTGCACTGCTCAAAAATCATTTGCTTAACCACAGTCTCTGCTACTCCTGGATCTGAGAAGATTCTCTCAGCTGCGGTTTGCATCCTGGCTACAAAATCCGCAAATGGTTCTGTGGGGCCTTGGTGTATATTGCTGAGTGAGGCCTGAGCCTCTCCCTTACCTGTTAGCTTTTTCCAGGCACCCACAAAACAGCGGAAGATCTGGGCGTAGACCTCTTGTGGGAAACCCGTTTGGTTCTGGGCATGGGCGCCTCTCCCCAACAGCATGTCAGCATTCCACCCGCCACGTCTCCCCGCCGCATTCCTTGCGGCCTGCTCTTCAGCTAACTCCTCAAACCATGCTTTCCAATCTATGAATCGGCCTGACGGCAAGCAAGCACGGGCTAGCTGAAAAATATCTGCGGGTGTATGATTTAGAGCAGAGAGGTTCTCGATCATGTTCAAGGTATAAGGGGCATTGGGGCCATACTGATGGACGGCCTGCCTCAATTCCCTCAATAGTTTGTAATCATATGATTCGTGCTGATTGCCACCTTGGGGATTGATAATAACCGGGTACATTTCTGAGACTGGCTGCGGCTCAAGTGGCTGGTAGCCACCCAGCATGCCAAAAGGTGTGAAAGGGTTCCATCTCCAGAAATGTCTCCCACCACTACCTAATGGCAAAGGGTCCTGAGGGCCTGTGTACTCGGGCGGGGGGTACGGCAAAGGTTGCCCCTCCCCTGACCGGCCCATCGGGGTTTCCGGGTCTGGCAGCAAAGGATAATTACATTTACTGGGCATGGCCACTAGAGGGAGCTCTCGGCGAGGTCCTTTGGTGGGACCGCCCAAGGCGTCAGTTGGGAGCTGGGGTGTCCCTGGGGGTGCAGCGGTAGACATTGGCGGGGCGGAAGGCCGCACGGGTGTGGCGGGAGGCTCCTCCCACTCAATTAGCGGGGATGCTTCCGCCTCCTCGTCGGTATCGCTATCTGACTCTGAGTCAGAGTCACTGGACTCCGGCGGTTTGCCCTTATAGGAGCCGTCCGCTGACGAAACTGACTGGGTTTCTTGGAGCGCGCACCGTGCTTCTTGCAAGGCAGAGGACGGGCTTAGGCCGGCAGCCGATTCTAGTTCAAGGACCGCACGGACGGTCTCCCATATGGGTACTAGAATCGGGTCCATACACACGCCCGTCTGGCGCGCTCGGTCTATGTCGCGACCGAGCTTCATCCAAGAGGGTAGGCTAAGGCTGCCGGTGCAGGCAAACCAAGGGGCAAAAGTATCAACATCATCAAGAAAACGCTGAAGGGAGCTTTTCCTGACCGAGATACCCCGTTGTTTCAAAAGGTTCTTTAAGGGAGCTAAGAGAGGTGAACTTCCGGACTGCCCCATGATTGCAGTCGGCACTATACTTCAGTCACTCGGAGAGCTCTTCCGAGTCCCCCGGGGTCACCTGAAAACCCACGGGCCCTAACTATCATGTAATAAGACGCACTCACCTTCTCGCATTGATCAGGCGCGGGAAGTCCGCCGTAAGCTCGATGCGCAGCGCTGCTCTCCTCACAGAGGGACCGTCGAGAGCGAGGCAGGAGGAGGAGCTTCCCCGTACGGGCCACCACTTGTCCGGCGCCGCCCCGCTCGACCCCTGTTCCCCGGCCGGCGAGGGGAGAAACAAGGGATGAGAGAGAGAGAGATGCAGACCACGCAAACTGACCTGGCTGGAAGTCACGACTCGAGCCACACGGCGGTTGCGAGAGCAAGTCTTTTACTGAAGCTAGATAAGCATTCTCTGTTACAGGTTTCCACGCGGGGCAGAGTGCCTCGCGGGAGAGCAGCCTCGATGTGGCCGTCAGGTACGGCTCCTAGTGGGCTGTCTCCCCGAGGTTCGCTTGGGCAAACTCTTAAGTACTCTACTCATAACCAATGATCTAGCGCCGCGCATATGCACTCAATTGGCAGATAGGAATAGTGAGTGTGCACGTCATAAGCGGAAGCAGGATATGGGCGCCATCTTGGCTCATTCGATGGGCGGGGGGACTTTGGAGCAGGTTTACAGCGCATGCGCTATGCCCGTCCCGGGAGACGGCTCTCCACAACAACCCTCTTTACTTCTATAAATTCCTTTTAGTAAACAACTTCATGAATCTTCAGCCTTCTCTTATGCGACTGTAGGTTAGAGATGGACACTGATAGACTATTTGTGCCATCTTTAATATGTCTTGTGAGAATTCTCTATCTCTCCTTAGAAAAAGGGGTTCCTCATCACCCATTGTCCTCAGATATGACGCTTCAGCTGAAATTCCAAGATTGCAGGAAAAGTCCTATTTAACATTTTGTTACAGCTCTCTAGTGCTTAACATTCATTTTCACCAATGCTTATCCTTCTTGCCAATCAGATGAGAGGAATACTGAACCGAAGAGAAGGGGAAAAGTAACCTTCCTTCGACAGCAATTCACACCAAAGTGAGCTAATGCATTTGGGCCCGGAGAAAAGAAATACTTGTCAGTTTCTTTTGCACTGTTCTCTTTTGATCTAGCTCCTTTAGTTGAGCATTCTGCTTCTATGTGTTTCTGTGTTTTACTCACACAGACATCCTCAGCACACAGCCAGGTGCATAGTGTGTAACTGGCACTCCATAAATGTTGGTTGAAGTGATTGGCTTACTGTAAAAGGGAGACTAATATGAAATGACCATTTGAATAACACTTCTTAAAGATCCAAATTGAAGTAGTGGAAAGAGTAAAGTTGTACTGAATGCAAGCACTGTGAAGAGGAAAAGAATGTTTATGCACTTCCAGAGAGCAATTCAAAGGATGAGTCGTCTCTCAGTACCCCTCAGTTAGCTCCCCCTAATATTCAAAACTTAGAATAACTCTGAAATTGCTTGAACAGTTAAGATAATCCTGAAAGAAGCAGTTCATAAACTAACAAGGAGTTGGGGTCAGAAAAATACTTTTACCTACCTATTAGGATACTTTGGAGAATCACTTGACATCATATTAAAGTCACAAATCCTTCTTCATTCCACACTTAAAAGGCCCCATATCAGATTCTGTAGGTAGGAAAACTTTCCTTTTGGGGGTTATGTGTATTCTGTTGATGCAAAATTGACAAGATTGGCAGCTGTTTTGGATGGATGTGTGGCAGAATACTATTTTTCATGGTAACATATTTTTGTATTGCCAGTGTGGGATTGACTTTGCAGTAGATTCAAGCAAAAGTGTGTATCGACTCAGGAAATAAGCTGTTATTGAAATTCAACTCTTTGGAGCAGGTACAAACCCAACAGAGAAAATTGCATTCCTTACAGGATATTGGTGTATTCAGTCTGTTCTGGTTTAAAAAGTCTTATTGTGGAAAAAAACAAGTTCTAACAACCTGTTGGGAAAAAAGATCAGAACAAGAAAAAGTGGTGTGGGGAGGGAGACTGGAGGAGCCTCTGACAGCAGTGCTTATGGGGAGGGCAGTGGAACGATGGCTGTTGTGGCAATGCCACTTCCAACCCCCACAGTATCTAAAGGACAGCAGCATAGCAATCTGTTTATGTAAATAAAAAAGTGTCAGTTTTGGAAAGACGTGTACTCAGCATGCTCTTAAAACATCTGCTCTAGTAAAACACTTGAAAATAATCATGCAGGAACAGGAGAAAAACAGCTGTGCATGAATCAATAGACTCCACCATACGTGCGCCTGGAATATATGTGCAATAAAATCTTCAGTAATGGGCCCTTGGGGTATTTGGATCAGTGGACAGACTATTGATTACGTGTAATTTTACTTTGAGCTGTTGTTATTTAGCTGCATGGAATATATTAAGCAGTCCGTGGGAAAGCTTCCACTCATGAATGGGTTACTTAAAGCCTTTTGTATCAAGTACTTCCATAGCAATACTAAGGCAAAAATTACCCTCAAGGGAAGCTTTTGAGGCACCAAGAGGTGGCATGTCGGAGACATAGTGGAGCTGTGGAGGTGAGACTATATCCAAGTTTCCCCTCCCCCCTGCTTTGCTCTACATTGACTCTTGGTTCAATCCTTTTCTTTATCCCTTTCTTTTGTCACCTCCCACCAATATAATCCGATTTTCTTATTTGTAGATGTGGAATGGTTACTTGGGCTCCAAAGTATAGTCCATAAAGATCTAAAATTACCTTTCTTTTCTCATCCTGTCCCAGGAAAGTGGTTGGAGTGAAACAAAAGGGACTTTTGCTTTTCCCAAGCAGTAGAAAATATGATACATAGAAAAAGTAAACACCCATCTATTCTTTCCTCACTGATTCTTTAAAAAGTTTCGTTGTTGAAATATCACTATTAAAATTATTTTTTTAAAAAATTATTAATCTATTGCTTATATACTATGATTGCAGTTACCACTTCAAAAACCATCTGAGATTTTAAAAAAATGGGTCAACTCTCATCCCCCAGATGTTTGTGATTACTGAGAAAGTATGTGAAATGCCTTTTAGCTTTTCCCGCTTTATATTCAAATGGTGAAATGTACCAATTTCTAGGGTTCTCCTGTAAGGTGGAAAGTGCTACAGTAAAGTATTCCATCTAGATGCTATTTTTCTTGTGTTGAAAGAGCATTCCAAAATTTATCAGCCTTTACCAGATTCAATCAGGCAGCCACTCAGAGCTGCTCAAGGGAAAGTTGTGCTTTTCACCACTGACATGTGGAAAAGCAATCAGACACTGAATTATATGGCTGGCTTTCTTTGTCTTCATCTGTTTAAAGTACCCACAGAGCCCCAGTGAAATAACAGTGCTGTGTGTAAAAGCCCCTGGAAAACCTCATTCATCATGAAGTTGGTAGGGAAACCTGAACAAATAGCTGAAGGGCCGTTTTCACAAAAGGCAAGAGCAGACAATGTTTTGATGTTTTCAAGGATCGTGCTGTGAACATGATTTGCTGCCCCCACACCCCCCACTTCCACCTTCCAGACTTTAAACATTTGCACCCTTAGACTTCAGACGAAAGCAGAGTGGGAACTACTCAGAGGGTAAGTGTCACAGCTGTTAAAATAATAGCATGTTCAGGCCTTGATTATCTAGTTTGTGAGCCTCAAATATATCATTAAAAGCAGTTTATGCTCCTCTATGTATCAAGGTCTATGCTGCCAGCAAGGCCAGCGGGTATCATCCAAGACGAGGTGGAAGAGACCAGACCTGTTGGAGCCTGTGGAAGACGGAACAATGCTGGGTTAGAGCAGCCTTCCCCTGGGGGCCTTTACCACTCTGTGGGCTGTTGTTAGTGGTTTAAACATTAGGTTGGCTTTCTTCTGGGGCTCAGCATGACTCTGGCTTACACTCATGTCTCTTCATTTGGTGTTTGTGTTTGGGGGATGTAAAGAAGTGTTAATATTTGCTGAAGCCAAGCATAATTAATACTGTAATTTGGTTTCAGAAAGTTATAAGGCTTTATAAAACCAAAGATGCAGATAATTTGAAGTAATTTTCAAGTGTGTTAGAAATGATCTGTCAGTTTAGCTTGGTTTGGGGAGTGAAAGGGATGCCAGAAAAACTTGAATTTTAAGGAGATATCACTAAATCTCTTCTGCTTAGGGTAAAAATAAAGTTTCTAGAGATCCTGGAGATAAGGTATGTGGCACGCTACAGCTCCCTGTCTTGGCTTTGGAAACCACTTGATACTGGATGTGAAGTGGGGTGGGTGTACGTGCGCGATATGGTGGGGGAGCACTTTCGTGAAATCCATGTTTCTGCACATTAGTGGATTTGATTTCAACTTGGAAATCAGAGGCAGAAAGGCTACTTGCCAAAGAATGATTAGTATGAAAGACTTCCCATTGCCATATCATGCCAGAGAATGAGCAATCACAATTTTAAGATGCGGAGAAGTTAGGGTACAAATGCTCATGGTAGTGAGACTGTTCTAGAGGAGACAGGTAGCATGTTAGTGCCAGACATTTTGCAGAGTGTATTGGAGGGAAGCAAATCTTCTGAGAATCTTAATGAGTGTTTGAACAATATTGGTTACAGAAAGGGGCAGTTTTTTTGCAAAAAATTATGGCTCTGATATATGAGGGAGACATGAAGACAAGGTCAGCATGGGACAGAAAAGCATTTTGCACATAGATGAATATCAGCAACACTTGATAAATTCAAGAAATATAGGATTTCAAACTGATCCAAAAATAGAAACTAAACTATAAGCTGTTGCTAAGCATGAAGGAGTTGGAAGTTGACAGTTGAACGTGATAAGGTAAACTCTGAGTTGAAGTTAATTTTGTAATAAGCAGATAGTTCTCATTTCCATAGTGTGAGTTCAGTCATTCTCAATAAATCCTTTTATTTTTTTCACATAGTCTAGATTAAAGAACTTTCTAACTGTTATAAATACATATCTGTGAACTGGCTTCAGTTAAAATTCTGGGGTTCAGTGCTGCAAAACCAGCTGAGCAGCACCGCTCAAATAGATGTAGTTTGATCAGACTTATTTCCCCAGGGTGTTATATCGTATATTGGTTCTATCATCACTTGCTAGATCTTTGAACTCTTTCTCTTAAGTTGACTCCACCACTACCTGAATTCCTTGTCATGTTCAGTTATCTCAGTACTAATAAATTATAAGGCCCTCAAAAACCAAACACAATCCAAGTGTGATTTTTCTTAAAAACAAAAAAACAAAAAAACAAAAGCAATCTGTAACAAAAATAACATCCAGATGATCAAAATGCCATAAATATATTATGGTGGAGAGGGCATTGAGCTGAAAATTAGGACAGGTAATTCTTATCTCTGCTCTCTTCCTAACTGACTCTTGGTGATTCCTTTAACACTTCTGGGTATTGGTTTCCTCAGCTGGAAAATAATGGGATTGGATAAGATTATTATTCCATTCTATCTAGCTGGAACATTATAGGAATCTGAGAAGAATCTATCATGCTATGGAGGAAATGTTATACACACACACACACACACACATACACACAGATACACAGACACACACCTTCCATTAGTCTGGCTGATTTAAGCAGAAAAGGAATATAATAAAAGAATATTGGGTGGATCACAGAATTGATGAGAGGGTATGAAAACCAGGTTGTGGGCTGTACATTCAGAAAAAAAAATGCCTAAGATTGTGCTATGGAACCTACTTGGTGCACAAACTGCTAAAGAAAACTGCTACTGCCACCTCTGAGTTAAACCTGCAGTTTACCCACTGCTGCTGCTGCCCTAGGAATATGGTCTTCCTCCCTTAACCCTTCTATCAGTGGGAATTCCCCACAGTCCTTGGGTCTTGCACATTGCCTTCCAGCTTAAAGTCTGAGACAGGAGCATCTGGTGGCTGCAGCCTAAGGAGCATAGCATGCCTTTGCTCTACCTGCTAGAGAAGCCCAGCAGTCAGTTTTTGGCATTTTCAGCATCTCTCTGGGATATAGCCCAGTTTTCCATAAGACTCTTATGTGGAAAATCCCCCAAACATAATCAAGAATTCTGGAAAAATGTCCTCTGTATCATTATTCAAATACAGACAAGTAGTCTATTCTATGATATAGAATTTCTCTATTGAAATACTCAAATTCTGCCCATCCCAGACTAAAGCTTTCACAGGTCTATGTGTCTTCTTGTTAAGATTGTTTTCCCTTTATCAGGTGATTAAAGCCATTTTTCTGGGTTTATCTCCAGTTTCTACCCAAACAATCTCTCTCTCCCTCCCTCCCCCTCTTCCTTCTTTCCTCTCTCCCCCCCCTCCTTCCCTGTCTCCCTTCCTCCATCACTCCCTCTCTCTTCTTCACCATTTGCAATAGATTGAATAATGTACCCCAATTTAGACATGTTTTTAATTCATATTCCTGTGGGTGAAACCTATTGTAAAACAGATCTCTTGAAGATGTTAAAGTGTGGTCCAACCGAATGAGGTTGGGTCTTAATCTGGATTACTGGAGGCCTTGAAAAGAGAAAGAAATCAGAAGCGAGAATGACAAAAAGCTACAGGGAACCTGGAAGTCATTGGGAACCTGGAAGAGAAAGGAGAGGACACGTCATGTGACGCGAGGCAGGTTTGCAAGCCAGGGAATCCTAAGGATTGCACTAGCCAGCACCAGAATGCTGCCGGCCCAGGAGGAAGCAAGCCATCTAGCCTCCAAAACCATAAGCCAATGAACTCCCATGGTTTAAGCCAACTTATTGTACTGTAGTTGTCATGGCAGCCCGTCAAGCTAAGACAACATTCTTTGGCATAAACAAGAGAAAATCATTCTTTTTAACAAACTACCAATTCACTTGTAGCTTTTAAGTCTGAATCTTTTTTAAAAAGTTATTTATACATTATCTGCATAGAAATGAACTATTCAGGCATCTGCAGGGATTTAGGAATATTTTATTGACTGTTTTATTACAAGGGCAACTTGGAGAGGATTTGGAGGTGGGAAGGGTGTAGCTAGACAAGGGCATATTGAAAAAAATTGCTTAGATGTAAACTGGGTAGGGTTGAACACGTGAAGGACATAGGGACCAGGAGGTATGTTTGAATAGCCCCTTAAGAGGAACCTCTTTGAAAAAGAGGATGAAGTTTGAATCCTGTTCCATAAGATTGTGAGAATGTTTCTGCATTTTTTAGTCATTAGTTGTGAAGACAGTAATTCAGAGTGATGCGAGTTCCTTAACTCGTGGAATCCATGAGATGTTATTGTTGCATTTCGGGTGAAAAATTACAGTGCTTACATGCAAAATGTGGCTATCTAGCTCAAATGGGAAATTGCTATGAAGGCACAATAAAACAAAGCATAAGCCACCCCCCCCCCATATGACTGAAGAACAGCAATAAGAGGAAATGACTGCTAATAGCATATTGTCAGTGATATAATGTTGCTGCCCTTTGGATGTCAGAACTGGATCCTTTCTGAATTTATTATAATACTCACAGGAGGAAAATGCATGTTCATTACTAGTGCTTAGAGCATCTGGTAGGGTAACCTCTAATTCTGCTTAAGTGGAAATCGACAAAGCAGGTACATGTTATCCTGGTTCTTGTGAATTAGTCCCCGGGGATGGCTCTTCTGATGCAGCATTGCTGAATTACATGCCATCCTCAGAACAAGGTTTGAACATCAAATGGCATTCAATAGTTCAATCTGTGTAAATAAATCTAAGCCATCTGATTCTGACACAAATTGCTTCATTCAGTGAATTGAGTGATTGCTAAGGAATGCCATGGTCTGAACAGTGCTTTATGTATTGACTTTATAGATCTAACCCCCCCTGCCTATACAAGGAGGGAAAAATTAGTGATCATCAGAGGTCCAGATTATATTTTGAACAGATAGTGCTATCTGGTTAGATTACAGACCTTGGAAACAATGGGATGGCTAAACCAGGAAAAAATTCCTTCCTTCAAGTCAATAGTCATTATATAACAACGAGGCTCTGTGTTTCAACATCACCATGGAACAAGGTTGATGGTAGTGAATATTTCATATGTAGAACAGCTGGTTTCTGTTGTGAAAATTGTTTATTTCCTCCATCAGCCAAGACATCAGTAAGACTCCAGAAAAATAGGCTAAATTATTTTATTTCTGTTTTTTTAAAATCATATTTCCTTTATCTGTCATATTTTCTGTATGGTACTAAGGGAATAACCTTCAGGTGGACCCAGTGTAAAAGCATTTCAAATTGCTGACAGCCACCCAGCTGTGTTCAGAAGGTGACTTCTGAAATAATTTAGATGGAAGTGAGTCCCAGAACAGGCTTGCCAACCTTTGTAGAGCCTCAGGTACTTGTTAAACTCAAATTTGCCATTGTTTATGCGCTGGAGGGATATCCCAGTTGTCATAGACAAATGCTATCAAGTTGATTGGGGGAACATGAAGTGGAAAAAAGGAAGGAAAGAGAATTGTTATCTTCAAAAAACATGATAATGAAGGGGAAAATGAGGAAAGGCTAGTGGCAGAGGCTAAGTAGATTTCCCGAGGGCTCAGATGAAATGTCACAGGTCAATCCCACACGCAGGAAACACAGAGAAGTGCTGACCTTTAGGAGGAGGGGGTGGGGAGGTTACCAATACGTTCTTGGTGGCTTTTTGTGCAGTGAATGGTTTGGATCCAGGCTTGATCTGTTTCTGCTACTTCTGCCACCACTAGAACCACTACCACCAACTCGCACTTGTGGAGCATTTAGTCTTGCCAGGTATCATGCCAAAGGATATTTGTATATTATCCAGTACCAAAGATTTCTTCAAAATGTAGTCAGATACTGAAAGTTGCATGGCCTGGTGGCCAGGAGACTCACCTCCTACTTCATTGTTGCTATCAGCCATCAACCAAGGGCAACTTACATAACTTCATAACTATAAAATTAAATAGCAAGACTCAATTCATAAAGTTGTTGTTAGGAATAAATGAAATAATTCTAGCACTTAGCACCACATTGGGCAGATAACAGACTCTCATGCCAAGTTTCTCTCTACTTCTCCAATCTGGTGCCAATTTCTTTTATCTATGAATATTAAATTTTCAAAATTCCTTCCAGCTCTAATATTTAATTAATATAATGTTTTAGTAGAATTTCTGCCCTTACCCTTCATTAGATAATTTTGGAGTTCTTCAATGCAGATGTTGTGTTTGATTTATTATTATATCTTTGTATTTGTTTATAAAAGTGCCTAATGTAATACCTTGTATGTAAGTGGGTACTCAAAACATTTAGAAAGGTAATGGTGTAAATACCAAAACACAGACATTCTTATTGGAAATAAATCTTTTTGGATTGGAAAACATTATATATATATATGTAATTGAGATTGTTCACATACCGTACAATTATCCAAAGATCCAAAGTATACAATCAATTGCCCATGGTACCCTCATACAGCTGTGCATCCATCAATACAACTAATTTTTTTTTCAATTTTTAAAACATTTTCATTACTTCAGAAAAGAAATAAAGACAAAAAAAAAAAAAAAGGAAACTCAAATCCTCCCATACCCCTAACCACGCCCCTCTCCATTATTGATTCATTGTTTTGGTATAGTACGTTTGTTACTGTTGATGAAAGAATGTTAAAATACTACTAACTGTAGTAAATAGTTTGCACCCAACATAGTGCCCTCAAGGTTTCTTCATCAACCCATTTCTTTTAAGATTGTTTTGTTCACACACCATACACTCCGTCCTAAGTAAACAATGATTGGTTCCCTGTATAGTCACGTATTTATGTATTCAGCATCATCCTCACTATCTATATAAGAACATCTCCATTTCTTCCACAAAGAAGGAGGAAGAGTCAAAGAAAGCAGAGAGACAAAGAGAAAGAAAAAAGAGAGAGAGAGAAACAAAACAAAACAAAATACATGACAGCTAGATGGCAACAAAAGGAAAGATAGCAGTAAACTAAAGTAGAATAAAGAGTCAGACAACATCATCAATGCCAGGAGTCCCACACCCTTCCCCTATTCATGCCCTGCCCCACATGCATTTAGCTTCGGTATATTGCCTGTTATGTTAAAGGAAGCATAATACAATGTTTCTGTAAATTATAGTCTCTAGTTTGCATTGATTGTATTTCCCCCCAATTTTCCCCCCTATTTTTAACACCTTGCAAGGTTGACATTTATTTGTCGTCCGTCATGTAAAAACATATATGTACCTTTTATCACAATTGTTGAGCACTCTAGGTTTCACTGAGTTATATAGTCCCAGTCTTTATCTTTCCTCTTTCCTTCTGGTGTCCCACATGCTCCTAACCTTCTTCTTTCAACTATACTCACAGTCATCTTTGTTCAGTGTACTTACATTGCTGTGCTACTATCTCTCAAAGGAAAGCATTTTTATGAAGCAAAATATCATGGACAACCAAATATTCTGAGTGGGATATTTTGAAGCCATAGTTTCAGGAGTCAAGTGAGCATTTATAACATAATAAAAGGTAGCATTGCTTGGCATGTTTTCTCTTCTGATAAAAAGTTTCTTTTCTGGAACATAAAGGATTAGTTTGGTTTGGGGCACAGAACATCAAGAGGAGCTCAGTGAGGGTCTATGTGCAATACTTACTTTGAAAAAATTCGTCTTTCCTAAAGCAAATAAATATTCAAGTCATACATCACCTTTGCAAGGTGGACTGAAAGGCAGATGGTCTGAAACAAGCAAGCTCTTCTTTTTTTCCCTAAAGTAACACTTTCCTAGAAATAATGCTTTCAAATACATCTCATAAGAAGTTTTTCTTTGTCATCTTTTATATCTAGACTTGGGTATGCATGTACAAATTCTCCAAAGAGTAAAATCAGATCTACTGAGTGGACAAAGATTATAAAGAAGACAAATTTTTGTACCTCTTTGTCTTTAATACTTTTTACACTTTTGGAAGGAGGCCTTAATTCTCTAACTATTCCCTCCTGGTGGGTAGTTCTGGTAACTGAAAGCTAAACTGGAGTAGGACAAAATTCTGAATATCATAGACCACTTCATTACACTTGTTATCCATTGTAAAAACTGGCTGCAGTCACTAGATATAAATTATATTTGCCCTTCTTAATGAGGAAAGGAATATAACTGTAGAAATAATTTTTAAAAACATGGTACTCTGGGCACAGATGCCTTAGGGTTGGATCTAGTCTCTGCATTTACTGTGTGTGGTCTTGGGCAAATTACTTCACCTCTCCATGTTTCTGCTTCCTCATCAATAAAATAGGGAAAATAATAGGACCTATCTTAAAGGATTTCATGAGGATTAAATGAATTAGTATATGTAAAGCATTTGGAAGAGTGCCAGAAAAATAGGTAAAACAATGTTAGTGGTGTTATTCTTGTGTGTGGGTACTAAGTTTGGCTTTTAAATTTCCAATCTTCTTTTTTATTCATAATTATATCAAGATGTCAGTTCAAAAATTGGGGACTATTATGTGCATGCATGTATAATTTTTCTCTTTAGGTGAGTTATCAGGTTTTATTTCAGAAAGTTAAAGTCATTAACTTTGAAATATCCATCAACTAATTCATTTGAGGAAGAGCCAGACCATAAAGAACCATATTCTTCATCAAATGGGAAAATGTACAGTGGGTATGTGTAGTAAATGAACATATTATGGAGTGAGGATATAAAATTAAAAAGTGCATAGGTGGATAACAAAGTTCACCTAAAAGGATTATGATGTGGGAGTTCCAGAACTTTATAGAGGAGGTTTTGTAGGTCTTTAAATACAGTGTTATAGCATTCTCCCCACTGAGGTCTTCTTAATCTATATATACTTCTGTTCAAAATCTGGATGTTCCAAAAGCTAGACTTCCAGTCAATCAAGATAGTAGTGTAAGAGGCTATAGGGCACTATTACCTCACAGAATCCTTCAACAATTATATAAAAATTGGCAGAGCCATCTTCCTCAAGACTCTGGAAAATAGTTAACAGGTTGCAGTAACTGGGCTAATGCCTAACCAAGAAAACATAGCTTAAAAACCTGTAATGGAAGCTTGTGGCACCCTTGCTGGCAACCTCCCCCATCTCTTTCCCAATGTGGTATGGAGTCACCCTGCACTCCTGTTGTAGGTCCCCAGTCCTATTCCGGAGGGACCAGAGTAATCCCTAAGAACACACTGGGATGCCTGTATGTGGGAGCCATTCTATTGAGTGGCAGCCTGAAGGACTGAACCAGGAAACTTGTCTCTGGCTTACTCTCCCAGAACTTGCCTTGCAGGCAGACACAGCTTGCAGACAGTTAAAGCAATGTAAGAAACAATTGAGTCAAAGTGGCCAAGGGCACAGGTTACTGGCTTTAAGACATACAATAAAGCAACTGGGAGGGGGGTGAGTCTATTTCATAGGGAGTAGAGGGAACATTTGGATTACTGTAAACAGGAATTCTCAAGGCCATGAGTGTGAGCCCAAGTTCAGGACAAGATGCAGGCTCAGAAAAGATGGAGAGGATCCTGCACTACATTTTCAACTTGGCTGATCTTCTTTATATGAAGGCTAAACTCTAAATGAGACCAGCAGACAATGTAGAGCTAATTTGCAAAGTCTGTGAAAGGTGTTATTTTGCATTTGTTTGTTTTTGTTAGCTCCTGGTACTCAAGGACTGAAAATGTATAGGAACAGTGTTTGTGTATGCTATTCACTTTAAGTTGGTATTTATAAAATGTGATTGTTACAGTTTAAGAATGTTAAATTTAAACCCGTTAGTAACTACAAAGAACACATTTGAAAAATATACATTGAAGGAAATGAGAAGGTATTCAAAATGGCATACTGCAGAAATCAAATAAATATAAAAGTAAGCAATAATGGAAGAATTGAGGGACCAAAAAGATATAATATTACAAAAACCAAATAGAAAAATGGCAGAAGAAAATACTGCACTATCAGTAGCTACTTTAAATATAAATGGATTAGACTCTTTAGTAAAAAGTCAGAGACTAGTGGAATGGACAAAAAAGCTTGACCCAACTATAGGCTGTATATAAGAGACATCTTAAATTCAAAGAGACAAGTAGGTTGAAAGTGAAAGGATGGAAAAAATATACCATGCAAATAGTAACCAACTCACACTTCCTAATTTTAAAACTCTTTACAAAGCTACAGTAATCAAAACAGCATAATAATGGCACAAGCACAGACACATAGACCAATGGAATCTAATCGAGAGTTCAGAAATAAACACTAACAGTTTGACCAACTGATCTTTGACAAAGGTGCCTAGTCCACTCAGTGGGGAAAGACTAGTCTCTTCAGAAAATCATGCTGGGAAAATTGGATATCCACATGCAAAAGAATGGAGGTGAACCCCTACCTCATACCATATTCAAAAATTAACTCAAAATATAACTATATAGCTTACATGGAGTGACCGTACGATTGTGAAAAACTTGTGGCTCACACTCTTTATCCAGTATATGGACAGATGAGTAGAAAAATGGGGACAAAAAGTAAATGAATAATAAGGGTGAGGTGGGATATGAGATGTTTTGGGTGTTCTTTTTTACTTTATTTTTATTTTTATTATTTTTATTTTTTTGAGTAATAAAAATGTTCAAAAATTGATTATAGTGATGAATGCACAACTATATGATGATACTGTGAACAACTGATTGTACACTTTGGATGACTGTATGGTATGTGAATATATCTCAATAAAATTGCATAAAAAAAACAAAAAAAAATCTTTTGGGTATAAAAGGACTTTATCACGTAAGTGAAAAGACAGCCTACAGAATGGGAGAAAAATATTTGGAAACCACATATCTGATAAGGGTTTAATATCTAGAATATATAAAGAAATCCTACAACGCAACAACAAAAAGAGAAACAAGTAAAGAAAGGGCAAAGGACTTGAATAGACTTTTTTCCAAAGTGTACAAAAGGCCAAGACAGCACATGAAAAGATGCTCAACATCACTAGCTATTAGGGAACTGCAGATCCAAGCCATAATGAGATACCATGTCACACCCACTAGAATAGCTACTAGTAAAAAAACAACAACCCCCCTCCAAAAAAAAAACCACCCCAAAACAAAACATAAAATTGCAAGTGTTACATAGGATGTGTAGAAATAGGAACACTTGTTCATTGTTGGTGGGAATGTAAAATGGTTCAGCCACAGTGGAGGACAGTTTGGCAGTTCCTCACAAAGTTAAGTATAGAATTGTCATATAACTTGGTGATCCCACTTCTAGTTATATACCCCAAAGAACTGAAAACAGGGACTTGAATAGTTATTTGCACACCGATGTTCATAGCAGCATTATTCATAATAGCCCAAAGATGCTAATAAATTACCAGTTTACATGAAAAACAAAAGAGGCCTCTGCCCCTTTACCCTGTTCCAGGGCCTGCCTGCTGGGTAGAGCTGGCCAGGCTGGGATTTGGGGACTGGGCTTGGTGTCACAGGGCCCTGGGTCAGGGGTGGCGGTGCAGTGACCCGAGCCCGAGGCTGCAGTTGGAGGAGATCCACGAGTTGATTGCATGCTACAAGACCCTGGTGAGCGTGCACCATGACCTCATGCAGTTGGCTCAGGAAGGCAGGAGAAGATCTAGCACACCAAGGCCAGGCTGGCTCACTACATGGAGGAGAAGGACAACAAAATCCTGCAGCACAACGAGGAGCTGGTTGGGCTACAGATGTGCTTTGACCCTGCCGGTGGCGTCATCATCTGTGATGGTTGCACAACATTCTGAATGTAAATTAACACCACTGAATTATATATTTGCATGTTTTTAAAAGGAGACATTTTTAGGTTGCATATATATTACTAGAATAAAAATTAAAAAAAAATAAACATAGGACTAAACAACACAAATAGTGAACCCTAATGTAAACTGTGGACTATAGTTAATAGTATAATTATAATAATATTGTTTCATCAATTGTAACAAAGTTCCTACAAGAATGCAAAGTGTGAATGATAGGGAAAATTGCATGTGTGAGGGGGTATACGGAACTCTGTATTTTCTGCATAATTTTTTCTGTAAGCCTACAATTGCTTTAATAAAAAAATTAAAAAAATCTGAATATTCCAAATTTTCTTTTCATAACCATAATGGAAGGTGCGACAGAATGATGAGGAAAGCAACAAGCCACCTATGCTTCAACAATTTTGACAATGGAGGAAAATGCAATCTGCCCTTGTTGATTGGTAGAATTCAGATGCAATTTAGGGCATAAAAACCTTCTTCAAAGAGATATGTTCTTTTTCAAAGTTGGTTTCACTGAAATAAATCAAGTCTATTTTCTTTATAAAAATTGGCAATATATTAGAATGCTTGAATTCAATATTCTGTAATTTATTTTTTTCCTCACTTATAAAAGAACTTGTGTTTCTCTGATGAAGACGTGGCTTTGGTTCATGACTCTCTCTCACTTACTGATTTTAGGACTGTGGGCACGTGGCTAGACCTTACTGAACACCAATTTCAGAATCTGTTAAATAGTGTGCACAGTGGTGCCAACTGACAACCCTGGGGGCAGGACTCAGTGAGATCCCTGCCTGGGAAGAAGTAGACATTCAACAAATGTTAGTGTTATTGTTGGTCTGACCAGCCCTGCCCCAACAGTCTGTCAGTCCTTCTCCCAATCCTACCTAGTTTCCATCTCAAAGTCTACAAAAATAAATTAAGTTGATAGAAAAATAGGAAGTTGAGGGATTTGGTGAATGCACCTGTAATTCTGTTTGCCCATATTACTGTAAGGACGTGTAAGTTTTTAAAAGAGAGAAAAAATAAATCTCTTTTTGAGCTTGCTTACCACATATCCCACTATGTACTCTTGAATGTTTTTCACAGTGGCAGTTACACTAAAGGTAAACAATTGGCAAAGAGAGGTGAGCACTCCTTGGTACTTCAAAGATGAGTGGTTAGCAACAGATATTTACTTATCCTTACATATATTCATATTGTATATCAGTTTCTTGATAACTCTGTGAATTTTTAAAAAAGGAACATTTTAATTTGCTACAGTATTTCATGAAAATCATTATTAGAGCAAAGAGAAAATGCTTTTGGAAGTGATTACACATAGGTTTAATTTTTATTTCTAAAGGAAAATGTGTACATGCAGTTAAAGTAATAAAGGAAAGCTGAATTTCCCTTGAGGTGTACAAGGCTGAATAAAATCTGCTACATTATCCTTCAATCAGCCCCTTAAGATTTTTTAATTGTGTAGACTCCTAATCACAAGGAAAGTAACCTTTGCACAAGCTTTCCTTTGTAGAGAGGATTGGGGGATGGATGGCTACTATCCTTTTCCAGCTCATTTGTAATAACCCTTTCTTATTTCAACATCTCTGTGCAATTCCCCTGTTCCTCCAGCTTTTGAGCATTGACTTGCAAGTTCATTATGCTGTATTACATAGGAAAAAGCAGAGCAATAATAAACAGGCCTTAAACAAGCAGGGGCTCTGTTACTGTAAAATGCCTCTAAGCTAACCCACTCGGAATCCCCACAGTGTGTACAGACAGGGCCTAGCACACTTTGCTACTCAACAACCCCTGACTCAGCATACCTAACTGTGCAGTTCCTCTTTTGTGCACTCCTTCCTCCTATTCCTCCTACTCTTTCTTTCAAGTGTCAGAGTGACATTGCATATGCCACTTTGGAAACATATTGCAAATTGATGCAATATGTAGACCTGATTTCTTTTTTAAAGCTTCAGAGGCAATCAAGGGAGCTAGATAGTATGCTAATGTTACATGATGATTTTATGGCTCTTAAATTTTGATTTTCCATATATCTTGTGAAGAAACTTACACTTAATTGAGATTCATGCAGTTTGCTGGGTTTTGGATGACCTGGGAGCTGAAAGGATGATGAGACTCAATGAACCCACTCCTCCACAGTCCAAAGGAAGCATGGGGCAAAGCAAATTAACCACATAATCCCAGCAAAGAATCTGTGTGAAGAATAGGTTTAGCCTTAGTACTTTTTCTCCATGCCATTAGTCTCTTCCTACAGCTCCATGGGTGAAGTTTGATACTGAAGTGATGTGCCTTTAGAGTTTCTCCCAGTATTGCTTGTAGAGTCAGTAGATGTCAGCTGCATTAGAACAGGACATGTCTTGTTTGTTGAGTCCTTAAACCCAAAGGGAAGTGAGGAGAGCATAGCACAGGAAACAGTTAATGGCAGTTTTTCTTTGTTTTTTTTAAAAAACAGCTTTATTGAGGTATAATAGACATACAATAACTGTAAGCATTTAAAGAGTACAATTTGATAAATTTATATACTATAAATACATATATATGTAACCTGTGAAACTACCACCACAATCAAGATAATGAACACGACAGTATTAGTCAAGGTTCACCAGAGAAACAGAAACAACAATGTGTGTGTATATACTTATATACACATATACATACATACTTACATATATTTATTGTAAGAAATTGGTGCACATTACCATGAGGATTGGTAAGTCCAAATTCTGTAGGGCAGGATGCAAGCTGGAACCTCTGATAAAATGATAGTGAAGTTTAGTCTGAAACCCCCAGGGGAAGCTGTCTGACTAAAGTTGTGGCAGAAAATCTTTCTGGTTCCTGAAATCCTTAGTTCTGGCTTTAAGACCCATAACTGATTGGATGAGGAGACTCCCCACTTTATTGAAGGCAATCTTATTTGTTGATTGTAGATGGAATTGACTGATTATAAATGCATTCTATCTACAAAATACCCTCCTAGTTACAATCAAGCAAGTGGTTAGTTGACCAAAAAACTAGACACCATAACCTAGCCAATCCGACATCTATCACTCTCAAAAGTTTCTTGGTGCCCCTGTAGTCCTTCATTTATCCCCAGACAACATTGATTCCCTTTCTGTCACTATACATTAGTTTGCATTTCCTGGAATCTTATATACTTACTTCTCTTGTAATTTCTTCCTTTACCCACTGGTTGTCCAAGACTGTGTTGCTTAGCCTCCATATATTTGTGAATTTTCTGACCTTCTGCCTATTACTGATTTCCAACTTCATTCATTATGATCAGAGAAAGTGTTGTATATAATATCAATATTTTAAAATTTGTTGAGACTTGTTTTGTGACCCAACATGTGGTCTATCATAGAGAATGATCCATGAGCACTTGGGAAAAATGTGTATCCTGTGAGAGGTAGCGTTCTATAAATGTCTGTCAAATCTAGTTCATTTATCATAGAATTTAACATCTGTTTTCTTATTGATCCTTTGTCTACATGTTCAATACATTGATGAGAGTGGTGTATTGAAGTCACCAACTATTATTGTAGAGGTATTTATTTCTCTCTTCAGGGTTGTCAGTGTTTGCCTCATGTATTTTGGGGCACTCTGGCTCAGTGCATAAATATTTATGATTGTTACTTTTTTCTTGATGAATTGACCCTTTTATTAATATATAGTGTCCCTCTTTGTCTCTTTCAATTGTTTTACATTTGAAGTCTAATTTGTCTGATATTAATATAGCTACTCTCACTTTTTTCTGGTTGTTGTTTGCATGAAATATCTTTTTCCAACCTTTCACTTTCAGCTTATTTTTGTCCTTGTGTCTAAGGTGAGTTTCTTATAGATAGCACATAGATGCATCCTGTTTTTTTAATCCATTCTGCCAGTTCATGTCTTTTTATTGGGGAATTTAATCTATTAACATTTAGTGTTATTATTGTAAGGGCAGTACTTGCTTCTATGATTTTGTCTTTTGAATTTTAAAGGTCATATCTTATTTTTATCTCTCTCTCCTTTTACCCTTCCTGAGAGTCTTCATTCTACACTCTTCTCCCAACCTCTCTCTCCTGTCTTTTCTTGTCAGTCTGTAGCACTCCCTTTAGTATTTCTTGTAGCACAGGTCTCTTATTCACAAACTCTCTTAGTGTCTTTCTGAAAATATTTTAATCTCTCCCTCATTTTTGAAGGAAAGTTTGCCAGATATAGAATTCTTGTTGGCAGTTCTTCTCTTTCAGTATCTTAAATATATCATACAACTACCTTCTCACTTCCATGGTTTCTGTGGAGAAATCTGTACATAATCTTATTAAGCTTCTCTTGTATGTGATGAATCACTTTTCTCTTACTGCTTTCAGAATTCTCTCTTTATCTTTGACATTGGACAATCTGATCAGTAAGTGTCTTGGAGTAGGTCGATTGGGATCTATTCTGTTTGGGATATGCTGCACTTCTTGAATCTATAATTTTATGTCTTTCATAAGAGTTGGAAAATTTTCAGTGATTATTTCTTCTATTATTCTTTTTGCCTCTTTTCCCTTCTCTTCTCATTCTAGGACACCCATAACATGTAAATTCATGCACTTCATGTTGTCATTCAGTTCCCTAAGACCCTGCTCATAATTTTCTGTTCTTTTCCCTATCTTTTCTTCTGTGTGTATGATTTCAAATGTCCTGTCTTCCAGTTCACTGGTCATTTTTTCTGCCTCTTCGAATCTACTGTTGTATGTCTTCATTGTGTTTTTCAGCTCTTCTATTGTGCCTTTCAATCCCATAAGTTCTGCCATTTGTTTTTTCAAGCTTATGAATTCTTCTTTATGGTCATCCAGTGTCTTCTTTATATCCTTCATCTCTTTTACCACATTTTTCTTCAGCTTGTTGATTTGATTTAGGAGATTTGTTTGAACATCTTTAATTAGTTGTTTCAATTCCTGTATCTCAGTTGAAGTGTTAGTTTGTTCCTTTGGCTGGTCCATATTTTCATATTTCCTAGTATGGCTCATAATTTTTAGCTGTCTAAGCATCTGATTTTCTTGATTGGTTCATTCTGGAGCTCATTTTCACTCTTTTACCTAGGGTGTTTTTTTTTTTTTTTTTTTTGTCGGCTTTGTTCTCTGTCTTTGGCATTCAATTAAACTTATTCTAGATGTCTAACACAGCTTCTGTTAAGTTGATCAGAATTTTTCTCCTCTTGTTTTTCTGATTCTTGCCCTGCCTCTATGTAACCATTTTGTGAAAGAGTCTCCCCAGATTTCATCAATACCCATCAGATTTTCCCAGTCCATACAGATCCAGATCTCAGGAGGAGAATGCAATCTGTATGGAGTTTCCCTGAGAACAAGACCCTCCTGTGAGGCCTCTAGACTCCCTTTTCCTATCCTGTCCAGCAAGTGGCACTTGTCAGCCCACAGCTTCCCACCAGTGTAAAGAGGTGTCACAGTGCTTTTAATTCTCCACAGACCCTGTCCCTGCCAGGGACATGGCCGACTCAAGCTGGTTTCTGTTTTCCAGTCCCTGGGGTCTGAGTTCTCTGGAGAAGGGCCACCACTTGAGCTGGGCCCTGCCCCCCCTTTTCTTGGGGAAGTTATGCCCTTTAGGGAATTGTCTCCTCCACTAGATTCATTGCTTTGTCTCTCAGACCTATCTTAGCTCTGCCCTTGCCTGAGTCCAGTGGCCAATTGCAAGTATCTGAGGCTTTCTGTAATGAGCTACTTAGAGTAGTTGTTAAAAAAAAAACAAAAACAAAAAACAAACCTCTTTTCAAGGCCTTTCTCCAGCCCCCAAGTGTTTTGTCAGTCCCAGTATAGACTATTTAAAGAGATGCCCTATAGGCTATTATCTCTTTCACCTGAATATTTACTCTCAGACAACTTTAATTCCACCCTTGCCCGGGTCAGTGCTGAAGCAGGAGCTCTGATGGGCTATTTGAAAGTAAAAAGATAAAGAGAGCAAGAAAAGAAGAAGAAAAAAACCTTTTCAGAGCCAGATTCCCATTACTTATTTCTATATGCCCCTTTTTCTTGGAGCCCAGCCCTTTTCCAGCATTCTGAAAACCTCCAACTCCAAAAGTTTCTGTTTTTTTTCCTATTTTTCTTTTTCTTTCTTCTTCTTCTTCTTCTTCTTTTTTTTTTTTTTTTTCTGTTGTTGTTAGCCCTGCCTTCTCTCTGCCAGACTAATTTCCTCCAGTTTCTTTTGTGCCTACCCTTTGTTCATCTGTGCTTGGAGCTTTTATTCAACAGTCCAAATTTGTTAATTCTGCAGTTGGGGCCAGGTTGAGCCAGCACAGATTGTTTCTTTTTCCCTCAGGAAACCATTTCCAAGACAGTCTGCTGTGCCTGGGGAGTAAGAGTGCCAGCACTCTAGCCAGGGAAATTTATAGATCTTTGCTGTGATCTCAGCCATTCCACCAATTCCAGACTGATGTGCGATGCATGACCAATCACAGAAGTCCCTGAAACAGCAGTTCCATAATGTTCCTGGCTATTTACCAGCTGCCCTAGAGGAGTAACCAAATTCCACACCACACTGCTATGCCATCTTGCTCTGCCCTTCTGGAATTTTATATAATGAATCGAGAATAATACATTCTTTTTTGTTTGGCTTCTTTCACCCAGCATACTTATTTTGAGACTCATCCATGTTCCATATTTGTAATATCAATCATTCATAACATTTATTGCTGAGTAGTATTCATATATATATATACATGCACACACACACATATACACACCACAGTTTGCTTTCTCTTCTCTAACTGATGGAAATTTTGGCTATTTCCATTTTTTTTTAATTTGCTATAAACATTTGTGCAAGTTTTCATATGGACATACATTTTTGTTTTTCTTGGGTAAATACCTAGGAATGGAATGGTTGGACCATATGGTGAAGTACATGATCAATTTTATTTTCTTTTTTTGAGATATAATTCACATATTATAAAATTCACCCTTAAAAATATTAAGTGGATTTAGTAGATACACAAGGGTGTGTAATCATCACAATATCTAATTCCAGAATATTTTCATCATTCCAGAAAGAAACCCTGTACCCATTAAGCAGTTACTCTCCATGTTCCCCTCCTGTGAGTTCCTGGCAATCGATAATCTATTTTCTGTCCCTACGGATTTGCTTATTCTGGACATTTCATATAAATGGAATCATATAATATGTGACTTTGAGTGTTTTGTTTCTTTCACTTACCATAAGTGATCCATGCTGTAGCTTATATTATCACTATGTCCTTTTTTATGGCTGAAAAATACTCCATTTTGTGGATACACCATATTTCATTTATCCATCAGTTGGTGGACATTTGGGTTGTTTCTATTTTTTGTCTCTTATGAACAAGGCTTCTATGAACATTTGAGTGCAATTTTTTGACTTTTCATTTTGAAATATTTTCAAACTTACAGTACAGTTGTTAAAATAATACAATATCTATACAGAGAACTTTAACATACCACCCACCCAAATACCCATATACATCAACTTTTAACATTTGCCACATTTGCCATATCATTCTATCCATCCGTCTGTCCATTTGTCTGTCAGTCCATCCGTTTGTCTATCTATCTATTCATCTAGCTATTTTCTAAGCATTTGAGAGTAGGCTGTTTACATCATACACTTGAACGCTTCATACTTCCCTGTATGTTTCCTGAAAATCAGGGATTTCACTCATGTAACCACTCTAAATGCAATCATAAAGTTCAAGAAATTTAATATTAACATAAAGTTTATAGTCTACATTTCAAATTTTTCATATGTCTAAATAATGTCCTTTTGACATTTCCCCCTCCATTATCATATCTAGTCCAGGATCATGTATTGCATTCAGTTGTTATTGTCTCTTTAGTCTCTCTCTCTCTTATTTTGTAAATGTGGAAACATATATATAACATAAAATTTTCCATCTCAAATACTCCCAAGCATACAACTCAGTGGTGTTGTGGTCACCATGTTGTGCTACCCTCACCACCATCCATAACCAGAACTATCCCATGACCCCAAACAGAAATCCTGCAACCATTTTGCATTAACTCATCATTTCCTACCCTCCCCCACCAACTCTGCTTCTGGTAATCTGTACTCTACTTTCTGACTCTATGAATTTGCACATTCTAGGTATTTCACATAAGTGGAATCAGGCAACATCTGTCCCTTTGTGTGTGACTTATTTCTCTCAACAGTTTTTTTTTCAGGGGTTATCCATGCTGCAGCATGTATCAGAACTTCATTCCTTTTTATGGATAATATTCCATTGTATGTATATACCACATTTTGCTTATCCATTCATCTTTTGATGGGCACTTGGGTTGCCTCCATCTTTTGGCAATTGTGAATAATGCTGCTATGAACACAGAAACCTCTCCCAAAGAAAACTCTAGTTATACAGGGCTACACTAGTGAATTCTAGCAACCAATTAATAAATAATACCAACCTCACAAAGTCTTTCAGAATATAGAGTAACAGGGGACATATTTCACCCATTTTATGAAGCCAGTATAAACCTGATAGCAAAACCTGAACAAAAAAATTACAGAACTACATGCTTCCTGGATATAGAGGCAACAAACAAGTAAATATTAGCAAATTGAATCCAGCAATATACTAAAAGGATAAAACAAGACACTTCTGCTATCTTCTAAGTTGGAGTATCAGGGACAAGATTTACCCTATTACTTTAAAACAACTACAAAACAAACTAACAACATAAATGAAATAACAGTTTTCAGACTTTGAATGACACAGCAGTGCACATCAGTGATTTGTAAGAGAGGGTAAACAAGCAAGGGGAGCCCTGCAATTGCTCCAGCTTACCACATGGCTGGAGTTTCCAGGACATACTACAGGGAGGAAAAATACAGCTTGAGCCCAGCAGTTTCTCTAAGTTAAGGAGACAAAACTGGGAGCTTGGAAGGTCAAGGTAGCCAGAGTTCACAGGGCAGAGTGTCAGAGAGGACAGAGCTGCAAAAAGAGAGAGTTTCTAGAGTTCAGCAAAGGGTTACTCTCAAGCTTTCCTGAGTACTGATTATTGCATATGTGTAAGGAAGCTCCCTAAGCCAGGGAAAGAATACTTTCTAGAACTCACATAGAGCCAGGAATAGTTCATGTTCCCAATATCCAGAGTGGAGATGCCTCATAAAACACAGAATACTGGGAACCATACTGAGAAGTGTGGTTCCTTAGTAATGAGGCCAAATTAGGCATAGCCTACAGGCTGCTCTCATTCTATCTAACCAATCAAGGCTAGAAATGATCAAGCTGCATCCCAGGATAAAGCTCAGAAACATTTAAAGGGATACAAATGATCCATACCCAACAGTATAAAATACAAATTATCTGCTATCTAATTAAAATTTACCTGGCATGCAAAAACCAGGAAAATATCCATTAATAGAAACCAACCCAGAATTGACACAGATTTTAGATATATTAGGTGAGACGTTAAAAGCATTATTATAAATACACACCACAGGTTCAAGGGGGTAGAGGAAAATGTGAACATGTTAAAGATAGATATGGAAGACATTAAAAAGGTCTAAAAATTTCTAGAGATAAAAATGCATGTCTAAGATGAAAAATACGCATTAGACATTGTGAAAGAAAAGACTAGTAAACTTGAAGACTTTGTAATAGAAATTGTCTGAAATGAAACACACAGAGAAAAAAGACAAAAATAAAAAATAAACAGAACATTAGTAGGACAGCTTCAAGTGGCCTAATAAATATATAATTGGAGTTCCAAGAGGAGAGGAAAAATAGGAGATACAGAAACATGTTTGAAGAAAGAAGGGCCAAATTTTTTCATACTAGATGAAAACGATTAACCCACAGATCCAATAAACTCAACTGACCTCAAGCGTAAGAAACAAGAGTAAAACTAAACCAAGGATAGCATAATGAAATTACTTAACACATGGATAAAGACACAATCTTAAAGTCAGCTAGAAGGGGAGAAAAGACACATTATGTGTAGCAGAACAAATGTGAGAATGATAGTGAGCTCCTCAGAAATGATGCCAGTCAGAAGACAGCAGAGCAGCATTTTTTTAAAAAAATGTATCTTCAAATATTTATTTTTGCCAGTTTTAAATAGCAAGTAGGTGACAAGAGACATTTTTCTTAAAAATTTGGAAGAGAATGACGTCTAAAAACAACATATTGGTGTATTTAGTTTGAGAGGGGAGATGGGATTGTGGCTGAAGAGAAAACATGATGATTCTAACTACATTGCTCGTTTGTAGGAATTTCTGAATTACATAACATGATATGTAAATGGAGTAGCAACCTGGGAAGAATAATATTAAAATAACACAAATTGCTATATAGAACAACAAATTTATAGTATTCATTCCTGAGCTCCTATACAACTGTCAAGTATATGGGAATGTCTCATAACCCTTGTCCATTTTTGTCTGGGGACTCTGGTATCCCATAGCTTTAGCGTCTTATTGGGTCATTCAAAATAATCCAAGCAAACAGAATAAACCATCGAACAATGGGCTCACACTTTGACCACCATCTTGATTGCTATTTCTTCCATTTGGCTCAGGGGACTTTTCCCACTTCCAGTCGTATTTCTAGCATTCAGGAATTCTCACTTCCAGTCCTGAGTTCCTGCTGGGTCTAGTTTAGCTTCAGATTGATCTATACTAAATTCTGAATTAAACAACACATCATTAGTACAAAAACAGGCAAAGAGCAAGAGTGAGATTTCACTGGTAGTCTGGATTAAAGAGAAAACAAGCAAAAAACTGTATTGAGGATTGAAATCAACTTCTCTGGGCTTATGGTTTCTCTATAAAATGAAAGAATTGGACTAGATAATTTCTGAGGTCTTAAGATCTTCACTTCATTCAGATGAAGACGCTTTCTCAATTGCCAAATCAATAAGTGCCAAATTATTCATTCGGTGACTCTGGTATATTTTGAGTTCCAGGTGCCAGGCCCAGGGATTCAGAGGAAAACAAATACAATTCATGCCACCACTGAGTTCACAGTTTAGAGCAGGAGACAGAAAAAAATACAAAAATTGAAATAGAGTGTGACAAATACAATAAGAGAATTTTGTAGCAGGCTGTCAGATAAGCACAGAGGAGGAACAACCAAGGAGGCAGAAAGGAAGTCATGAAACCATTCCAAAGATGGAGAATGTTCAGCTTCAAGGAAGGAGAGCAGATACGGAGACAGCCACATAAAATATGTTTTCTGTAACATTAGGCAGGTGAGATCATCTTCCACACTGAAGCCATCTTCTTCTTCTATTCAGCTTCAAGCACGGCATTGTTGATTCAGTGGTTACTGAGAAGCTATGCTTGGCGAAATGCTAGGTTCCTTCTCCCCTTGACCTGTGCCAGATTGGTCTCCAGGCATGCATCACCCACTTCCTTCCCTTCTGCTCCCAAGGTAACAAGAATGCCTGGGTCAAGTCACAGCCCTATCCAATGGGCCCACTCCATCGATAGAGCTCCTGCTACCATTGGGCATTTAGCTTAAAGCATCTCTCTTTTTTTTTTTTAATGCAATTTTATTGAGGTATACTCACACACCATATAACCCATCCACAGTATACAATCAATGGCTCACAGTATCATTGAATGGTTGTGTATTCATTGCCACTATCAATTTTTTCAAACATTTTCATAACTCCGAAATAAAGAAAAAAAAAAAAAGAAATAAAAAAGAACACCCAAACTATCCCATACCCCTTACCCCTCCTATTATTTATATATTTTTGTTATTATTTTATTACTCATCTGCCCAACAACTGGTTAAAGGGAGTGTCAGTCATTGAGTTTTCACTATCATACAGTCACACGATAAAAGCTATATAGTTATAAAATTATTGTTAAGAATCAAGTCTACTGAATTACTATTCAACAAATTCAGGTATTTCCTTCTAGCTACTAGAATACATTAGAAACCAGAAAGGAATATCTATGTAATGCATAATAATAACCATCAGGTTGACCTTTCGATTCTATTTGCGATCTCTCAGCCGCTGAAGCTTTATTTTGTTTGATTTCTTTTCCCCCTTTTGGTCAAGATGGCATTGTCAATCTCATGATGCCAGGGCCAGGCTCATCCCTGGGAGTCCTGTCCCTCATTGCCTAGGAGACTTACACCCCTGGGAGTCATGCCTCACATAGAGGGGAGGGTAGTGAGTTTATTTGCAGAGTTGGCTGAGAGAGAGAGGGCACATCTAAGCAACAAAGGAGGTTCTCTGGAGGTGGTTCTTAGACATAATTATTAGAAAGCTTAGCTTCTCCTTTGCAGGAATAAGTTTCATAAGGGCAAGCACCAAGATTCAGGGCTTGACTTATGAAATTGGGATTCCTTAATGTTTGTGGGAATATCAGGAATTCCCCAGGTGAGGAAGTTTAGTATTGCCACATTTTTACCCTCAAGAGACTTTGCAAATTCTTTATTATTTTCTGCTCAAAGTACTCTGAAGTACATTGGGGTATCATATTAACCTGTACAGAATAACAATATCTCATTTTCCATTCTAGGTTCCATGTAACCACATTGTTTAAATAGACTGACCATACAGGTCGTATTAAAAAGCATGCTTCAGAGAATATAAATTCTGGACCACATAAACATCTCTTAAATAAAACTTAAAACTCGGATAGATGTGACTGCTGTAAGAGCTTACAGTCCACAAACATTTACAACAAGCCTTGTTGGACACTTCACAATCTTGCATCATCTATTGGCCAATCTCTGTCCACATTCTATCCTCTGGTACCTATGCTTTTGAATTCAATTCTCAGCATTTGCTCATTACAGTAATTTTATATTAGTGAGGACTTACAATATTTGTCCTTTTGTTTCTGGCTTATTTCACTCAACATAATGTCCTCAAGTTTCATTCACCTAGTTGCATGCCTCATATTTCATTCCTTCTTGCAGCCATTCAATATTCTGTTATGTGTATATCACAATTCGCCCTTCTGTTCACCAATCAATGTACCCTTAGGCCACTTGCAAATTGTGAATACTGCAGCCATAAGCATCAATGTGTAAAAGTCTATTTGTGTCCCTGCTTTCAGTTCTTCCACACATATGCCAAAAAACGGGGTTGCAGGATCATATGGGAACCCTATATTTAGCCTCCTATGGAACCCCACACCACCCTCCAGGAGGCTGCACAATTCTACTTCCCTACCAAAACGGAATAGGTGTATCTGTCTCTCCACATCTCCTCCAGCGCTTGTATCTTTCTGTTTGTTTTTAAACAATTTTATTCGCACACCATGTAATCCTGAGGACTAGTCAGTAGCTCCCAGTATAATCACATATTTATGCTTTCACCACCATAATCTATATGAGGAGAATCCCATTTCTTCTGCAAAAAAAAAAAGAAGGGGAAGAAAAAAAGGTTAAAAGAATAAAGAATAATAAAAGAAAAGAAAAGAAAAAAAGGAGAAACAACAAGAACAACAAGAAGAATCCCATACCCCTTCCTTATATTCCCCTGTGTCGACATTAGCTTTGGTGTATTGCCTTTGTTACAATTAATGGAAAAATATTACAATGTTATTGCTAACTATAGACCCTAGTGTTCACTGATTATATTTTTTTCCCATATACCATCCCATTTTCAACACCTTGCAATGTTGACATTCACTTATTCTCCCTCATGTAAAGATTCTTATATTTTTATGTTTAATCACCATCATTGTCCACTCTAGTTTTTACTAAGTTATATAGTCCCAGTTTTAACCTCTATCTTTCCTTCTGGTGTCGCACCTGCCCTGAGCCTTCCTCTTTTAACCATACTCACACTCAGCTTTGTTCATTATACTTACAATATTGTGCTACCATCACATAGTATTATGCTGTCCATTTCTGGATCTTTCAGAGCAGCATCTTTCTACTGAAAAATAAAACAGTATATCTAAAATTCTGAAACAGGGAAAATATCTGTCAAAAACAAAGCTTTTTCAGATGTGTAAAACCTGAGATAGTGAATCATAAACAGACCACTATTACAAGAAGTGTTCAAGAAAATCCTACAGGCAGAAGGGAAATGATTCCGGAAGGAAATTTGAATCTACACAAGGGAGTAAAGAGCACAGAAAATGCTGAGTATATGGGTAAGTATAAGCTACATTTTACTTTTAAATCTCTTTAAATGATAGATGCTTGTTTAAAGCAAAATAAAAAATGTGTTTTGGGGTTCTTAACATATATAGAAATACAATACCAAAAAAAATCAGAAGCAAGGAAATAAAATATACTGAAATACTCTTAACGATATTATATGTGAAGTGGTCTAATATTTCTTGAAAATAGATGGTGATAAAATAAAGATGTATACAGTAAACACTGTATATCTTGCAATAATTATGAAATATGTGAAGAAGGAAAATTTGACCCTAAATCATAAGATACTGTGCTTACAGTGTCTCCAAAGATTAAAAATGAATCTTATTGCTTAGCTAAATAAAAATATGATTATATGTATACTACAGAAAAATAAAATGAAATAGGAAAATAATAAAAAAATGAGTTTGGATTATGTGGATTAGAGTTTCCTTATTAACATGGAGAATATATACTTACACATTTATTTGTATTTAAGGTTCTTAGAAGGAAAAGTCTTTAAAAATGTGTGTGTGTGTGTGTGTGTGTTCTGTAATTAGTTTGTAGAAGTAGACTAAGCTTCTTAAGGATAAGGAGCATATGCTATTTATATCCTTAGCCTGTCACGTTGTAGGCCATGAATAAAGTTTTGTAGAAAGGCAAATGAATTAGAATTACATAGTGATATTTTTTGATGAAACTATTCTGTTAAACTGAGATTGTATTTCAAAGGTTTTAGAAGGAAAAATAAAGCCAAAACACATTTCAGTGAATACCTTTGCCCTCATTCCAACCTGGAAAAAAAAAAAAACAAAACATAAAAAATTTAAGGTCAACTTTTTCTTAATTCAATTAAAGAAAATGGCAGTAGAATCTTTGTACAGAGCTATAAAATGAGGTTTTTTTCCCTTTCTATCTTGTTTTGGATACAGAAGAAAGGGACTTATAGTAGGTTGCAAAACGGCCTTGAATGTAACTTCAGGTTTGTTTTTTGTTTTTTGTTTTTTTTTTAAAACAAACACCCAGTTAATCCCAGATTAACTGAATGTACTTACACCTAAGATTCTTGTAGGGAAATCTGAATATGAAAGTAATGGTTCAGGTTTCCATGTTTTCTCATGAAGCTGGGACTCTCTGTTGCAACTGAATTTGGTTGACTTCAGTGAGAGAAGATGCCCAAGTGTATTTGTGCTTTCATTTCTTACAACATTGTTCCATGTTTTAGTCCTTAGAGCAAACATTTAAAAGGGATTATGATACTTGATACTTGATACTTTTAATTGTTTATGTTATGAAGAAATCTTAGTTGATTAAATCATGCGTATTCTTTACCTTCCTTCGGATCTGGGAAGATCCTAACATCTGCCAATATGTGACACTTCTCTTTTCTGTTTTTATTTTAATTTTTAATTAAAAAATTTTTATCAACAAGCACATCCCCTTCCCCTGCCTCCATTTCCCTTACCCCCACCAAACCCTCAATACCTCTAATTGGCTTTCTATCTCTGCCAATTTGCTATTTCTGGTCATCTTTTATAAAGTGTTACCACACAATTTTTGTTTTTATATGTCTTGCTTATTTCACTGAGCATCATGTTTTCAAGTTTCTTCCACATTGCAGCATGTCTCTTAACTTCATTTTTTCTTATGGCCAAATAAAATTCCATTGTGTTTATGTACCACATTTTGTTTATACATTTATTTGTTGATTGGACATTGGTTGTTTCCAGCTTTTCTGGCTGCTATAAACATTGGTGTACGAATACTAGTTTACAACCCTGTTTTCACTCTTTGGATATATACCTAGAAATGGGATTGCTGGGTCAAATGGTAATTCTATACTTAACTTTTTGAGGAATTGCCATATTGTTTTCCCCTGTGGCCACACCCTTTTATATTCCCAATAATCACTAGAGTTCCAATTCCTTCACATTCTCTCCAACACTTGTTATTTTCCATTTTTAATATAATAGTCAAACTTGTGGATGTGATGTGGTATCTCATTGTGGGTTTTTTTTTGTTTTAATTCTGCTCATTTATCTTTTTAAATTCAATTTTATTGAGATATATTCACATACCATAAAATTACCCTGGTGTACAATCATTTGTTCACAGCACCATTGTATAGTTGTGCATTCATCACCACATTCAATTTTTGAACATTTTCATTACCATACACAAAAAAGAATAAGAATAAAAGTTAGAGTGGAAAAGAACACCCCAAACATCCCATTCCCCTCCCTCCCTGTTATTCATTTACTTTTTGTCCTCATTTTTCTGTTCATCTATCTATACACTGGATAAAGGGAGTAGGAGACACAAAATTTTCATAATCACACAGTCATACAGTGTAAGCTATACAGTTATACAATCATCTTTAAGAATCAAGGCTACTGGGTTGCTGTTCAACAGATTCAGGTATTTCCTTCTGGTTATACCTGGTTATATTTTTGAACAGTTTCCGTATACCAGAAAGAATCAGAGTCAGAATAAAAAATAAAAACAACAAAAGAACACCCAAATCATCCCCCCCCCCATTTCATTTAGGTTTTGTCCCCATTTTTCTACTCATCCATCCATACACTGGATAAAGGGAGTACAATCCACAGGGTTCTCACAATCACACTGTCACCCCTTGTAAACTGCATTGTTATACAATCATCTTCAAGAGTCAAGGCTACTGGGTTGGAGTTTAGTAGTTTCAGGTATTTACTTCTAGCTATTCCAATATATTAAAACTTAAAAAGTATTATCTATATAGTGTGTAAGAATGTCCATCAGAGTGACCTCTCAACTCCATTTGAAATCTCTCAGCCACTGAGGCTTTATTTCATTTCATTTCGCATCCCTCTTTTGGTCAAGAAGATGTTCTCAGTCCCATGATGCCAGGTCCAGATTCATCCCCAGGAGTCATATCCTGTGTTGCCAGGGAGATTTACATCCCTGGGACTCAGGTCCCACATAGGGGGGAAGGCAGCGAGATCACCCACCAAGGTGTCTTAGTTAGAGAGAGGGCCACATCTGAGCAACAAAGAGGCACTCAGGGTTAGGCATAATTATGAGCAGGTTTAGCCTCTCCTTTGTAGTAACAAGCTCTTCATGGTAACAAGCCCCAAGATAGAGGGCTCAGCACATCAAGTCAGGCAAAATTTTAAGTAGGCTTAGTCTCTCCTTTGCAATAACAAACTTCATAAGTGCAAGCCCCAGGGTCGAGGGCTCAGCTTTCTAATTTGGTAGCCCCCAATCCTTGTGAGAATATCATTAATTCCCCAGGTGGGGAAATTTAATATTTCCACATTTTCCCACAGTTCCTCAAGAGGGCTTTGCAAGTACAGCTTCATTCTCTGCCAGAATTGTTCTGGGATGTATTGGGGCTTCACACTAACCTGTACAAACCAACCAGACCTCACTCCTCAGTCAACGCTACATATAATTATGTTTTTTGAATAAACTGACCATACAAGTCAAATTATGTAATGTGTTACAAAAAATATAGATTTTACAGCTAACAAACATCTCTTCCTTTGGTCCAACACAGAAGCTGAAGCTCCAAAAACACTGTCAATATCATCCTTTACCCTTCAGTCTGATTTACCTTAGTCCTAACCAAGTCCATTTTGTTCATATCTCTAATTGACTTCTGATCTCTTTTTTCAGGCTCTTTAACATTTGCTGTTTGGAGTAATGCTGACATTCATAGCTGTCAGACTCTGGCTCTGAGTCTCAGGTGTCACACAGGTACCCAAAGTTCCAGGGACTGGCCAGGTTATACACAAACATCTCAGCATCTCCAAGTTTAGAAATAACCCTTACAGCTCAGGGATAGATGTAACTGCTATAAGAGCTTACAGTCAAGAAACCTTTACAATAAACCCTCCCCTGATAACCTGTGTTCTCAGACTCAATTCTCAGAGTTTGCACATTATATTTAGTTCCTATTAGTGAAGCATTATAATATTTTTCTTTTCATTTCTGGCTTATTTCACTCAACATACTGTCCTCAATATCCATTCATCTCACAACTTCACTCCTTCTTGTAGCAGTTCAATATTCCATTCACAGATTGCCATTCATTCCTCAGTTGATGTACCCTTAGGTCACCTCCATCCACTGCAAATCTTGGATACTGACACCATGAACCCCACTGTGCAAATGTCCCCTCATGTCCCTCTTTTCAGTTCTTTGACGTATATATCCAATAACCAAGTTGCAGGACCATATGGCAACCCCATGCTTAGCTTCCTGTGATACCACCATACTGCCCTCCAGATGGGCTGCACCATTCTACTTCCCCACCAGTGGTGATTAAATACATTGCTTTCTCCACATTTTCTACAGCATTTGTATCCCTCTGTTTGTTTTTTAGACAGTTTTATTCATACACCATACATTCCATCCTAAGTAAACAATCAATGGTTCCCTATATAATCACATAGTTATGCATTCACTAATACTATCTATATAAGGACATTTCCATTTCTTCCACAAAGAAAGAGGAAGGGGCAAAAAAAGTAAAAAGAAAAGAGAGAAAAAAAAAAGACAGAGAAAGGTGACACTACAAAGCAACAAAAGAAAAAATAAAATTAAAATAAAATACAACAAAAAAGTCAGACAACAAAATGAACACCAAGAATCCCATACCCCTCCCTTATATCCCCCTCATATAGACATTTATCTTTGGTATATTGCCTTTGTTACAATTAGTGGAAGCATATTATAATGTTACCATTAACTATAAACTCCAGTTTGCATTGATTGAAATTTTTTTCTCCAATACTACCCCATTTTTAACACTTTGCATAGCTGACATTCATTTGTTCTCTCTCATGTAAAAACATGTTTGTACATTTAATCGCAATCATTGACCACTCTAGGTTTCACTAAGTTATACAGTCCCAGTCTTTATCTTCTGTCCTTCCCCCGTTGTCCTACCTATCCCAACCTTTCTCCCTCAGCCTTATTCACAACTGTCTTTGTTCAGTGTACTTACATTATTGTGTTAACATCACTCAATATTGTGCTCCAAACCTCTCTTGTCTTTTCTTATTTGTCTGTAGTGCTTCCTTTAGTATTTCCTGCAGAGCAGGTATCTTGTTCACAAACTCTCTCAGTGTCTGTCTGTCAGAATATTTTAAACTCTCCCTCATTTTTGAACGACAACTTTGCCAGATATAGAATTCTTGGTTCATAGTTCCTCTCCTCCAGTATCTTAAATATACCATACTACTGCCTTCTAGCCTCCATGGTTTCTGCTGAGAAATCCGCACAGTCTAATCGAGCTTCCCATGTATGTGATGGATCACTTTTCTCTTGCTGCTTTCAGAATTCTCTCTTTGTCTTTGACATTTGATAATCTAATTATTAAGTGCCTTAGCATAGATCTATTTGGTTCTTTTCTGTTTGAGGCATGTTGTACTTCTTGGATCTCTAATTTTATATCTTTCATTAGAGATGGGAAATTTTCAGTGATTATTTTCTCCACTATTGTTTCTGTTTCTTCCCCCTTCTCCTTCTCAAACACCTATGACATGTACATTCATGCACTTTGTATTGTCATTCAGTTCCCTAAGACACTGCTCATATTTTTCCATTCTTTTCCCTGTCTGCTCTTTTGTGTGTGGGATTTCAGATGTCCTGACTTCCAGTTCATGAATCTTTCCTTCTGGTTCTTTAAATCTGCTGTTGTATGTCTCCATTGTGTTTTTTATCTCTTGTATTATGCCTTTCATTCCCATAAGTTCTGCCAGTTGTTTTTTCACACTTTTGATTTCTTCCTTATGTTCACCCAATATCTTCTTTATATCCTTCACCTCTTTTGCCATATCTTCCCTCAACTCATTGATTTGATTTTTGGATTGATTTAGGAGATTTGTTTGGTTAGTAATTAGTTGTTTCAATTCCTGTATCTCAGTTGAAGTGTAAGTTTGTTCCTTTGACTGGGCCATATCTTTGTTTTTCCTAAGGTGACTCAAAATCTTTTGTTGTCTAGGCATCTGGTTTCTTTGAATACCCCAATCAGATTTCCCCAGACCAGATGGGCCCAGGTCTCAGGTGGAAGGTGTAATTAGTTTCAGGTTTCCCTGAATAACAGGTTGTCAGACTTCCCTGTGAGGCCTCTAGACTCAGTGCTTTCCTTATCCAGCCCAGCAGGTGGTGCTTGTCAGCCTGCAGCTCCACATCAGTGTAAAGAGGTGCATTCCCTTTACAAGGATGATGGATCAGTCCTGGCCAGGGGCCAAAGGTGTCAGAAGCCAAGCTTAAGTTGTTTCTGGTTTGTTTGTTTTCCCCCAGGCCCTGGGGTCTGAATTTCCTGAGGGAGGGCTGTCACTTGAGCTGGGCCCTGCCCTCCCTGTCTTAGGGAAGAAACACCCCCTATGGAGTTATTGTCTACACTTGAATTCCTCCTTTGTCTCTCTGACTCTCTTAACTCTACCCTTGCCTGGGTCAGCAGCTGCCAATTGAAAATGCCTGAGGCTTTCTCTAATGAGCTGCTTAGAATGAGAGAAGAAAAAATGGAAAAAGAGCAAAAGCCCCTTTTCAGAGCTTGTCTCCAGTCCCTCAGTTTTGCTGGTCGACCAGAGTTTGTACCCTTTTTGGGGGCAGCCCTCTGAGCTCAGTCATCTCCAAAAGCTTCTGTGTTTATTTAGTTTTTTTTTCTCCAGCCCTGCTGCCTCTCTGCTGGGAGGAACCACAGATTCCTGTTTGCTCAGGGCCTATCTGTGCTTGTATGTTGTATTCAATAGTCCAGATTTGTTAAATTAAAACCACAATTAGAGCTTTGCTGAGCCACCCCTCCCTGCTCTGACAGGGACTGCTTCTTTCTCACACAGCAAAGTTTTGCAGCATGGCCTCCCATGCTGGGGGGAGGGGTGCCGGTCCACTGTTCCACCCATTCCAGGATGGTGTATGATGTGTGAACACAGATGTCCCCCCAAAATTGTTCTATAGTCTTTACTAGTTGTTTCTGGCTATTTACTAGTTACCCTAGAGGACTAACTAAATTCCACACCTCTCTATGCCACCATGTTGCCCCGCCTCCTCATTGTGGTTTAAATTGCATTTCCCTAATGGCTAATGATGTTGGACATCTTTTCAAGTATTAATTGGCTATTTATATATTTTCTTCAAGTCCTTGCCCATTTTGAAATTGTGTTTTCTTTTTGTTGTGTTGTAAAAGTGCTTTATATATTCTGGTCATTAAACCTTTATCTGATATATGGTTTGAATGTATTTTCTCCCCTTCTATAGGTTATCTATTCATTTTCATGATAATTTCTTTTGATGCACAAAATGTTTAATTTTGTTGAAATCAAATTTATCTATTTTTCTTTTGTTGCTTGTGCTTTTGGTGTCATATATAAAAATTCATTGCCCAACCCTAGGTCATGAAGATGTTTCCCCTATGTTGCCTTCTAAGAGTTTCATAGTTTTAGCTCTTATATTTAGGTACTTGAGGCATTTCAAGTTGATTTTTGTATATGGTGTGAGGTAGGGGTCTAATTTCATTCTTCTAAGTGTGGATATCTAGTTTTCCAAATACCATCTGTTGAAGAGACTATTCTTTCCCCACAGTGTGTACAAAAGTAAATTTACCATAAATGTATGGATCTATTAATGGAGTATCAATTCTGTTCCACTGATTAATTTGTCTATCTCTGTTCCAGTACCACACTGTTTGATTACTCTTGCTTTGTAATACAGTTTGAAATTGTGAAGTCTGTATCCTCCAACCCTGTTCTTTTTCAAGATTGTTTTGGATCTTTTGGGCCCCTTGGAATTCCATAGACCTGAGGATCAGTTTTTCCATTTCTGCTAAAAAGGCTGCTGGAATTTTAATAAGGATTGTATTGAATTTGTATATTTCTTTGGGTAATGTCAACATATTATCAATTATAACTCTTCTAATCCATGAACATAGGATTCTTCCCATTTATTTGGGTCTTCTTTATTTCAGCAATGCTTCACAGTTTTCAGTATTCAAGTCTATTGTATCCTTATTAAATTTATTCCTGGATATTTTATTCTTTTAGATGTTATTATAAATGGAATTGTTTTTAAAAATTTCCTCTTCAAATTGCTTATTGCTGGTATATGAGAACACAGCTGTTTTCTGCGTGTTGATCTTGTTCTCTGCCACTTTACTGAATTTATTTGTTCACTCTAATAGTTGTCTTGTGGATTCCTTTGGGTTTTGTATATACAAGGTCATGTTGTCTGCATTTAGTGATAGTTTTACTTCTTCCTTTCCAATTTGGATACCTTTTCTTTTTCTCGTCTAGCTGCTCTGCAAGAACTTCTAGTATAATGTTGAATAGCAGTAGTTAAAATGAGCATCCTTGTCTCGTTCTTGATCAGAGTGGGGAGAACTTTAGGTCTTTTATTGTACAGTATGATGACCACTTCCCTTTTCTTAAGCACTTGGCGTATATTAATAATTGGATTATCAGTTAATAATCAAAGTATGTTTTTTACCCCTGATAGGCCTGATGCAGGTCAGAGTGCTATTCGACACAGTAGTGAAGGCAGCCTTTACATTTATGTTGGTGTTGGATTGTGAGATGAAATTTATTTGCCATGCTCTCCCAATTGTAGGGTCTATAGTCTTATTAATTATGCATCTTATTTCACTTTGTGGGAGCTAATGGAATTAGGGACATATTTTTTCAATAATCATTTAGTAAACACTTCCTCTGTATCAGGTTCATGTAAAGCATTGGATATAGAAAATGTATAGGACATGTTTCCAGCCTCCATGAGGCTCACTGAGCTATGGGGGATATGCATAATTTCTATGGAGACTGGCGTCTCAATGTATTCCTGTTTAGGTTATGAAAAACTTTGAAGTGATGATGAAAAATTCTATTCTGTATAAATGTTGACACAGGGTAAGAAGTACTGGTTATCAGACATAGCAAACTACTTCCCATGATTTCTTCAAGAAAGTGAGTACTCTTTTCTTTTATGAAGAATTTGAATTCCATACTGGTAAATAATTGTATTGAGTAAAACCAAAGGTGATTAATAAACTACCAACTTTCCTGATACTTTTCTTTTCCCCACTCCTACTTTCTATCCTATCTCCTGCAAAAGAACAACAGCTTTTGTCTCTCCTTGTCTGTTTTCTGTTTTTTGTGAAATAGGGAAAATATTTGCATCTATTTCACATGACTACTGTGAGGACTGAGTGAAATAATGCATATAAAGTACTTAGAAAAGTCCAGGGCTTAATAAATTGTTGGTTTTAAAAAAAGAATTATTATTATTATTATTGTTTGCTTGAAACATTTGCTTAGATTTTCCTCCATGTGCATTTGGTTTCCACTCACTCCATTTCCAGTATAACCTCTCATAGTATATGCAGCTCAAAGGGGTATTAGAATTTGTGAACTCATGGTCACACTGAACATGGATATTGTCTTAGATTTGGGCAAGAAATTATTGGCAAAACCACCTCCAAAATCTGAATTTGGCACTTAATTTCATTAGCTGTGAAAATGTGAGAATTATTTGCTCCTCAATATCAACAAAAATGAAGCAACTGTTAATAAATGGAGAGAACATCAACCACTGTGCCAAGAAAGGCCCAGCTGCGTGCTGACAACAGTCTTGGCAAGGAGCACATGTGACGGTTTAGTACGGCATGCCATTTGTCCTTAGCATATTCACTGGCAGCCAGTCCTATCACAAGCTCTGCTGACAGGCAGTAATCTTATCTGGTATCCCATTTATTCTCTGTTTTTCTCTTCCCAGCACAACTTCAGTTTCCTTTTGATTTGGCATTTTGGTATTTGTAATCAGTACATTGCATTCCATCTTGTTGACTCTTTTGGCCTTGGCATAATCAAGATTGAGAATCTTCACAGTGAGTTTGACTAGCATATATTTGTCTATTTGGTCATTATTTCAGTCAATAAGCATTTAGCCTCCAGTGGTTCGTAGACTCCATTGGCCTCTTGGATACATGTCAGGTAACTGACACTCTATTCAGTTGCCCAGTATACATGACAACATTCACAAGGTCTAAACACTCATTTGGAAGAGGTGGTGTGTGCCAAGCCTCCTAGCGTTTTCTTGGCTTCCAGTACTTGTCTAAGTCATGAGAAAGAGAAAACAACTCAGGATTATTTCTGAACAAATGCCCAATGGGTTATTTTCATTAAAAAAAGATCTCCTTTTGATATATGATTGGTTTGTTTACTGTCTGTCTCCCCCACCACAGGGTAAGCTCCGTAAAGGCAGGGACTCTGGCTCTTTCATTTACTGCTATATCCCCATTGCCTAGAACAGTTTCTTGTAGGACTTTAAAACATGTTTGTTGAATTAATGAATCTAATTAGTAAATTTTTTGAACTTTGATTAAGCACTAGCATTTTGCTAGGACCTAGACATGTCAGTTAACTAGCTCCTTGTTCTGATGGATCATATATTCTATTGTGAAGCAAGATAATGGTGAATAAAGTAATTACAGATTGGGATTATAGATTGTGATTAACTTTAGAAAGCTATATGATTAAATGATGAAAGATTGATTGGAGGGGATGGACAAAGCCAATCTGAGAGGAACATTCCAGAATCTATAAATTGCACAGTGGGGAAATGACTTACTGTGTTAGAAAAAAAACAAAGGAGATCAATGTGACTGAAATTCAGTGAGCAAGGAGGAGAATGAGATGAGGTTGGAGGATTATGGAGGAACCACTTTATGAGACCTTATAGACCATAGTAAGATAAAGTGTAATGTGAAGCCATTGCAGGTTTTTGAGCAGGAGGGCGACATCTGATTTATAGTTTAAAAGATCGCTATAAAAGCCATGTGGAAGTTGTATTGGAATGGATTAAGAGTGCAAACAGGGGAACCAGTTAGAAGTCATTTCAGGAGTCCATATGAGACAAGAGTAACTTGACTAAGGTGATGACACTGAAGTTAGAGAAAAGTAGGTTGATTTTAAATACAGTAGAAGGAAGAATTGACTCATTGTGGTGATGAATTCAGTGTATGGAGAGGAGTGAGTAAAAGTTGTATGAAGGATTATTTCTAGATTTCAGTAGGTACACGAGTAAATGGAAGGAACAATCAGTGGCTAAGTGGTGGTACCATTTATCGAGATCAGGATAACTTGAGGAGGGAAAGATTGGGTGTGGAAATCACTAGCTTTATTTTATGCTTAGTCAGTTTGAAGTGTCTATAATCCATAAGCATGGAGAGTTTAAATAGCTCCTTCGATGTATTAGCCAAGAGAATAAAGGGGAGATATAAGCTGTAAACATAATTTGGGAGTGTGGCAGAGATGGCTACTGCCTGACTAGTGTCATTCTTTCCTTCTACCTTACAAATGTAATTCTCATTGTTGTGGGAGTGGAAATAGGTCCAACTGTGAGAACTGTATTTCCTAGCTTCCCTGGCAGATAGGATAGTCAAGTGACACCGTTATAGCTAATAAAATGTATGTAACAATTGTTGTGATGTACCTCTGAGAAAATTATTTAAAAGGGAAGCAGGCTTATTGACCCTTTGCTCTTTGCCCTTTCCTTTCTTCATAAGTGAAATGCTGATGCAGTCAACTTCTGATAAAAAGATGACAAGCACATGCTGAAGTTGGCTAAACAAAACGGTAGAAGAAGGCTGGGCTATAGTAATTGCATCAACCCCAGACTATCTACCTCCAGATGCTGCATTTCATGAGAAAAACCAGAGCCCTATTGTGTTTAAGTCAGTTATTCAAGTTTCTGATACTTTTATCTGATTGTAATTTCTAACTGTTAAAGGGTATCTTGGGCATGTGGATAGTATATTTGTTAGGGTATTTCTAGCTGCAAGTAAGAGAAAACCTGACTTAATAGTGTTTTTAATTTCACATAATGGAAGTAAGAGGAAACACAGACTCTAGGATTCGCTGTTCCAGGGGCTCAAAGAGAATATCAGGGACTCATGTACTTTTCCTATTTCTGTTGTCATATTCTGTGGTGGCTTTGTCCTACTGACTTCCTGTTCATATCCAGTGGGAAAGAGAACAACTGTCCACCAAACATTAAACATAAGTCCTTATCCTTACTCTGATGGAAATAATTTAGGTCACAACTTCATTCCTGAAGGAATCATTGGCATCAGAGGAATTTGCTGATTGGCATAATCCTGGGTTTTGAACTAATCACCAGCAAGGCGGAAGGGCTTATCCTTATTGGCTTGGAACTTTTCCTGAAACAGATGAGTATTCAAACTTTATTGCTATTACATACTGAGGAAAATTTGGGATGGATATTGAGGATTTAATCAAATTTTAAATGAGTCTACCCTTTTGACTACTGTAGTATATTGAAAAATCTTGGCTGGTCTTTGTCCCTAGATTCCTGGGGAAGCAATCTCTGAATCTTTAGAATTTCCTGTTATAGGAATGTCTTTTGATCTTCATGGTGGGCCCAGGACCACATCTGACAGTTACAGTTCAGGGCCTGCCACATTGCATCTCTGGGATGGGGGCTGGCCACACTAGAGAAACCAACCATGTGATTAGACAGTTGGGTCTTCGAACCACTTCATATCAACCCACATCAGCCCGCCTCCCTGACCCCTGGGTGGGGGCGGGGAGCTGGAGATTGAGTTATGTCATATAAACTTGGGACGCTTGAAGCCCAAGAGAGCTTCCATGATCGATAATGATACCATTGTGCTGGGAGAGGACCACAAAGCTTGCCTTATGCATCTCTACTTTCAGCTTCTTATTTGTATCCGTTTACTAAATAAAGCTATTATTGTAAGCATGACACTTTCAGTGAGTTCTGAGTCATTCTGTTAAATTGTTGAACTCAAGGGGGTGGTGGGGACCCCTGAATTTGTAGCCAGATGGTCTGAAGTGCAGGCAGGCTGGGCTTCGCACTTGCAACTGGTGCGTGAAGGACCATTTTGTAGAGGATTGCCCTTATTCTGTGGAGTCTGGCCTAATTCTGAGTGGTTAGAGTCTGAATTGAATTGGATTGAGTTACCACAATATTTGCAGTTGGTGGCAGAAGTTGTGGAAGCTGTAGAAGTTTCTGCAAAACTTACACACAACACAGCATCCAAACTTAGCTCCTTTTCAAATATACCACTTAAAATGCTCACACCAGCATGAAATACAATCATCCTCTTCCAAAATGAGACAGCTCAAAGCCTCACTGTTAGGATTCCAGGTCTCGGGTTGGTTGGCTGTTTCTTCCATCTCATCTAGATGTAGCTTCTCATTGTACTAAGGAAAAATCACTGTTCTCTACCCTAAACAGAATAACCACAATGAAAATTCCTATTTGGAATTGGGCAGAATGGAAGGCAACATACATTTTTCACCAAATACATAGCATAAACTATAAATTGATGGTTGGAAATATTGAAGACTTCCTGATCTGGTAGTGCAGTGACTTCTCATGTTAGATAATGTAGTAGTATCCAGATTTGCTCTCTGGAATAGACTCACTTGTCAATCCTCCTCTATCATCCAAGGTCCTACCCTCTGGGAAGGCCAGTCTTTTCCACTGTAATTTATATGAGATGGACATTGGGTGGGATGCCCTTTCTTTAGTAGTCCACTTCCTGAAAATATATATCCAACGGGGATTTCTGTTCATATTTGTTTGTGATTTTCATTGTGTAGTAACCATATCAGAAGATTTTAGTGTTGTCATGGTATTTTAGTTTGCTAAAGCTGATGAAAACGTGATATACCAGAAATGGGTTGGCTTTTTCAATGGGGATTTATTAACTTACAAGTTTACAGTTCTAAGGCCATGAAAAATTGTCCAAATTAAGGTATCAACAGGACTATACCTTCTTACTGAAGACCAGCTACTGGTGATCTTCTACTCCTCAGTCCTGTGACCAAACACATGGGCAATGTCTGCTGATCTTTCCCTTCTCTCCCAGGTTCCATTGCTTCTAGCTTCTAACTTCAGCTTCCTCTCTGAGCTTCTCTGTGTGTGCTTGTCTCTCAGCTTCTCTGGTTTTTTCTCTCTTTTAGCTTCTCTGTGTGCTTCTCTGAATTTCATCTCTTAGCTCCTCTGGGGCTTTTTTTCTGTGTCTTCTCTCTGCCTTTTATCCTCTTATAAAGGACTCCAGTAAAAGGATTAAGACCCACCCTGAATAAGGTGAGTCACATCTTAAATTAAGCTGAGACTCTATTCAACAAAAGATTCTACTTGCAATGGGAATGAATTAGGTTTAAGAACGTGCTTTTCTAGGGGTACATACAGCTTCAAACCATCATACATGGACTTGAAGTTTGGAACTTTTCCTCTAGCAAAAGTCTGTTTACTTGGAATCTAAGTTTAATGGCTTGTATCTACATTTTGCACATTTTGGCCTATCCCTTGAGGAGATTTCAAACAACAGCCTTGGGTTGGTGAATATCAAAATGTGTCTTTTCTCTGGCAAAGAATAAAATATGAGTTGCCCGAGTCTTCTGTTTTTCTTGTGCTTCAATCTTATATCCTTCCAAATAGCCTACCTCTCAGTCTCTATTAGCATTAAATTTGTTAAGTTAGATAATTCCATTTCTCTAACCTTCAAAGTTGTATCATTTTGGATAATGAAGCTATTTTTTCTTCTTTCTATGCTTACATTGGGCCACATTCAGCCTTTTTTTGTCTTTCTTATAAGGCTTTATTGGTAGCCTTAAGATATATGCATTTCTTCCCAAGTCCCTAATTGCTATAGCCTCAGTAGGCACATTGACTGAGTTTTAACATAAAAAAGGCCGTAGTTTGACTCCTTCAATGTGGTATAAGTCTTAGATTGTCAATTTACCAGAAAGGAATAATTGAGTCTTTCTTTTCTGTTCTGTATTCTTCATCTTCCATTAAGCCTGACTGTACTCTGTAGTGCTCCATTTCCTGGTATCAAAATATGTATTAGTTAAGATGCACTTAGCTGAAAATAATAGAAATGTTGCAGTGGTGGTGCTAGTCATGGTTCAACAGGGATAGGTATGTGCCCCAGGCTCAGCTAATCAGGGTATATTCTATCTCCTTGGTCATAGTGATGCAGTGTTATATGTGACATCCAAAATAGTCCAGTCAAGATAATCCTAGGGGATTATGAACTTGGAGCTGTCAGAGGCCATGATGTAGAGCCAGAGAATGAAGCCAACTAGATAGAATTCAGAGCCAAAGTCTGGAGAGAAGCCAAATTCTGATGACATCATTGGGACTTTGAATTGAATATGTATAGAGCCAGGATTATTTCTGGCCTTCTCAATTAAGTGGGTCAATAAATGTGTTTTTCTTCTTAAGCTTGTTTGAAGTGAAGTTTCTGTCATACTCAAGTGTTGAGGCTTCTGGATTTATCTTAATAGTTGGACTATGAGGAGTCACTCAAACTCATCTAATTAAATAATTTTGGAGATGAAGGGGCCATCTAAGATTTTTCATCCACTTGCTTCAGTTTTATGATGTGAACTCATAGCTATTTAGCTTCAAAGTCAGGATAGATCTTCTTGCTCCTAGTTCTCTCCAGTAGGCTGTACTTGTTAATGACATTAGAAATGCATACAATTGCTGGGGGGCTCAATATTAATATTTCTAGATATATTTTAGTTTGTCAGAAAAATTAGTCCCACATTGTGATGGTTAAATTTATTCATCAATTTGGCTAGATTATGGAGTCCAGTTCTTTGGGCAATTACTGGCCTAGTTGTTAAGGTGGAGATATTTTATAGATAGGATCAGCATCTACAATCAATTGACTTAAGTAAAGGAGATTGCCCCCCATAATGTGGGTGGGACTTAACCAATCAGTTGGAGATCTTAAAAGCAAAGAACTGAGGGTTCCAGAGATCACAAGGAAAACTGCCTCAAGAATATACGTATCTACCACTCCTTCCTGAATTTCTAGCCTAAAGAATTTGGACATCAGTTCAACATCACTCTCTGAAATTTCCAGCCTCTTGTCTGCCCCTGGGAATTCAGACTTGCCAGCTCCAACAATTGTCTGAGCCAATTCCTTATAATAAATCTCATACACACATTCACACACACACATTCTTCTACATCTTTAACTATCCATCCATCCATCCACCTATCCATGTATACTGTTGCTTCAGTTTCTCTGGAAGACCCTGAATGATACTATATTAACAATAACATATTTTCCATTAATTTATGAACTGATAAGATTTACTTGTGGCGGATGGTATGCACCTCTTTGGTCACTTGTATTTACCTTTTTTCACACCAACATAGAAGTTTATGTTAGATTATAGGGGTATATTTTTCTAACTTTTTATTTGAAACAATTTTAGATTACAGCAGTGGCAAAGAAAGTTCTTAGATACCTTTCACCCAGATTCCCCTGTTAACATCTTATGTAATTATAGAACAATGATCAAAACTAAGAAATTAGCATTGGTATAATACTATAAATTAAGCTCCTTTATTCAGATTTAACCAGTATGTTGACTAATGTCCTTTTTCTGTTTCACAATCCAGTCCAGAATCCCACACTGCATCTGGTTGTCATGTTAAAGAGATATTTGATTTGAATTATTAAAAATGCAAACGGTTCTTTGTAAACTTGTCTTCTAAAATGTAGGGAAGCCTCTTCAAGATCTTGTGGTAGGAAATTGTTTCTTAGACTTCATACCCAAAGCACAAGCAACAAAAGACAAAATTGGTAAATGGGACTGCCTCACAATTAAAAACTTTTGCGCTTCAAAGGACTTTGTCAAGAAAGTGAAAAGGCAGCCTACTCAATGGGAGAAAATATTTGGAAACCACATATCCAATAAGGTTTTATATCCAGAATATATAAAGAAATCCTACAACTCAACAATAAAAAGGCAAACAATCCAATTTAAAAATGGACAAAAGACTTGACTAGGTATTTTTCCAAAGAGGATATACAAATGTTCAAAAAGCACATGAAAAAATACTCAGCATCACTAGCTATTAGGGAAATGCTAATTAAAACTACAATGAGATATCATTTCACACCTGCTAGGATGTCCTCTATTAAACAATCAGGAAACTAAGAGTGTTGGAGAGGATGTGGAGCAATGGGGGCACTCATTCACAGCTGGTGGGAATGTGAACTGGTGAAGCTGCTGTGGAAGACTGTAGCGGTTTCTCAGGAAGCTAAGTATAGAGCTGCCATATGATCCATCAATCCCGCTACTAGGTGTATACCCAGAAGAATTGAAAGCAGGGACTCAAAGAAACATTTGCACATTAATGTTCATAATGACATTATTCACAATTGCCAAAAGATGGAAGCAACCCAAGGGCCCATTTATGGATACATAAATGTATATACATATGATAGAATATTATTCAGCTTTAAGAAGGAATGAAGTCCTGATGCATGTGTCAACATGGATGAAGCTTGAGGACATTATGTTGAGTGAAAAAAGCCAGACACAAAAGGACAAATATTATATGATCTCACTGGTATGAAATAATTATAATAAGCAAACTCATAAAGTTAGAATCTAAAATATAGGTTACCAAGAGATAGAATGGGGGTAGAGAATGGGGAGCTGTTCTTAATTTGTGCAGAATTTCCAATTAGGTTGACTGAAAATATTTAGAAATGGATAATTGTGTTGGTAGCACATTCTTGTGAGTGTAATTAAGAGTGCTGAAATATGTGTGTTTGAATTTGGTTGAAACAGGAAGCTTTGGGTCTTGTATGTTACTAGAAGGATAGTTAGAGGATAAAACAGGGGACTGTATGATACAGTGAACCCTGTTGTGGATGACTAATGTAGTTAACAGTACAAATGTAAGAATGTTCTTTCATTAGTTATAATAAATACAAGTCACTATTATAAGGTGACGATACCAGGATGGTATATGGGAAAAATACAGCTAATGCAAACTATGGATTATAGTTAACAGCAGTATTTTATTATTCTTTCAACGATTGTAACAAAGGTACCACACCAGTGCAAAGTGTCCACAATAAAGGGATATATTGGAATGTTGTATTTTTTACATGATTTTTATGTAAACCTACAACTTCTCTAATTAAAAAAAAGTAATAATTTAAAACATTATGCTAAGTGAAATAAACCAGACACAAAGTACTACATACGGTATGATTCTGGTTATTGAAAATGTAAATATAAATAAATCAATAGAGACAGAATTAGATTAGTGGTTACGTAGGGCTGGGGAAGGATAGAGGGATTGAGAGGTGACTGCCAAGGGGGAAGGGGTTTTTCTTTTTGGAGTAATGAAAATGTTCTAAAATTGATTGTGGTGATGAATCCACAACTCTGTGATTATACTAAAAGCTACTGATTGTACACTTTGGATGGATTGTATGGTATGTGAAAATATCTCAATGAAACTGCTAAAAAAACATGCTGGCTTCTCTGACTACAACGCATTTCAAGTCAACATGGCTGATTATACTTGGTATTTTTAAACTGTGAATGAACTGTCAGGCCATTGTTTATAGCCTGCTATGCTACTTGGAACAGAGCATTCAGTGAGTACTGATGGTCAATCTTGCTTTGTTATATAATAAAGGAGTTGTTGAAAAGGTTTAATTCAACTTTCTATAAATACAGATATTTTCCCTTTTAAAGACATTTAACTTTTTTTTTTCAACGTCAGGATTTATTAGGTAATTCTCTGGAGTGATGAGATTCAGGGGATATAAATCTCACCAAGAAAGGTGAATTGTGTATGAATATTGAAATACTAAAGCTGGAAATTAAATTAACCCACACTGTACTCTCCTCACCTCATTTTGTAGTAGAAAACTGGTGATAAATGCTATGAGCTGGAGCATAATATTTTGTTATAAATAGAACTCATGGAATATAGTTGTTTTGGTTTGTTAATGCTGCCATTATGCAAAATACCAGCAATGGGTTGACTTTTATAAAGGGGGTTTATTTGGTTACAAATTTACAGTCTGAAGGCCATGAAAATGTCCAAATTAAGTCATCAACATGATTATACCTTCACCCAAAGGAAGGCCAATGGCATCCAGAAAACCTCTGTTAGCTGGGAAGACACATGGCTGGCATTTGCTGATCCCAGGGTGTGTTCCAGCTCCTCTCTCAGCTCCTATGCATTCTTTAAAATGTTGCCCTTGAGGTGTTTTGTCCTCTCATAGCTTCTCTGGAACAAACACTGGGCATCTCCAAAGTGTCAGCAAAAGTCTTCTTTCAATGGCTGTCTCCAAAATGTCTCTCTCAGCTGCTCTTAGCTCCTTCTGTTTGTGAGTTCTTTTACAGGACTTCAGTGATTAAATCAAGACCACTCTGAATGGGCAGGGTCCATATCTCCATGGAAATTATTTAATCAAATGTTTCACCCAGAGTTGATGAAGTCACATCTCCATAGAAACACTCAACCAGTATGTCCCAACCTAATCAACACTAATACATCTCCCCTCACAAGACTGCATTAAAGAACATGGCGTTGGGGGACATAATGCACCCAAACTGGCCCAATAGTCTTTGGACTAAATTGCAAATCCTAAGAAGAGAAAATTTTGTTATTAAGAAATTGTCTAGGTATTTTTAAAGTTGGAGGAGCTACAGCATTTGGATAAATTTCATTTGCATATATTTCACCTTTATATCCACACAGTACTTAAGGTAAAATATTTTTGACAGATTATCTCAAGAATCTGCCACACTCACTATAATTTTATTTCAATTTAAAAATTGAATCCATTGTCACTCTTCTCAATATTATAATTCTATATATCTTATTTACTGCTGAATGAATTCTTTTGTTTATAATTTATGGTGCAAATTTTTATTTATCCTGGAGTTAATAATTGCTTCATTTTTTCATTTGCTTTCTCTCTTAAACATTTGATGAAATGATAAAATATTACCACATCAGCAAGTAACTCTGGAATATGCTTCCTTTAATACAATTTGCCACAGAGTCAGGCTTGTCAGATAATTGATCAGTTTTGTACTTTTTCCTGGAAACATCAGTCCTGATTGAATTGTTCTTCTGCCTCACATTGGACTGGCAGCTTTTTAAAATTGCTGTCTTTGCTGTTGCTCTGGGAAATCCTTTGGCCTGTTTTCTGTTTTGGATCCCTGGTTTCCTGGACCTCACTCCTTAATTTGCTTCCTCATTTTGGGAAATCATATTTCAAATGATATCCTGAGAATGGGTGTAGGAAAGATGGATTTTCTTACGTTTTACATGCTTTTGTTGATTGTTTAGCTAGGTATAGAATTCCAGGTTAAAAATTATTTTTAACAAGACATTTGAAGACTTTGACCTATTGTCTTCTAACTTTCAGTACTGCTATTGAAAAGCCCATTATTTTACATAATCCTGCTCTACTGTATTCAGCCCCTTTCATTTTCTGGAAGATTTTAAGATTATAGCATCTTATCTTTTTCTATAGTGCTCCTTAAATTTCATAATGCTGTGCTTTGCTATAGGTAACTTTTTTCATTTATTTTGCTGGACACTAGGTGGGCCTTTTCAAATGGAAACTCACATTATGCAGTTCTAGGAAATTTTCCTGTATGTTTGTACTTATTAAATAATTGTGGGTATTTAATAGTTTTCAATTCATTATTTCAGTTCTTCATTCTTCAGTATGAATTATGAAATTCATACTAGTGAGAAATTCCTACTAGTCAATTCCCCCCCGAATTGATCTTCTAATTGTCTTACCTTTTATCTTCTAATGTTAACTCTGTTTTTTTAATTTCACTTTCTAGGAAATTTCCTCAACTCCTTCCTCTAATACTTCCTTTGAATTTTTCACTTTGGCTATCATATTTTAATTACCAAAAGATCTTCCTTGATTTGTTATTTTTTTATTTTAAGATCTGTTTTTGCATGTTATTGGTGTAGATTTCTATGGATGCATACATACCGTGACACATATAGTTAGGTAACTACTACACAATCAAGGTGTCAAACAATTTTATCACTTTTCCACATTCCATCATGCCTCTTTTTAGCCAAACCTTTGCCCCACTGTTAGCCTCTAATAAATACTGATTTGTTTCCTAGCCCTATAGTTTTGCCTTTTCTAGAATGTCATATAAATGGAATCATACAGTATATAGCCTTTTGAATCTGTTTTTTTTTTCATGAGCACAATGCATTTGATATCTATCAATATTATTACATGTATCAATAGTAAGATCCTTTTTATTGCTGAGTAGTATTCCATTTGTTTAGATGTACCACCAATGTTTATAATCTTTCTTTTGCTCCCAACTTTGTCCATTTACCTCTTAGTTCTTTTTTGTTTGTTTTTTGTTTGCTTTCATGAAGGAGGGTTTCTTCATATGTATAGTGATCTTTTGTTTTCTATGCCTATTGCATCTTGAAAGAGTAAAAATCTCTGTGGGTGTGTTTGGGTGTATGAAGTTAGGGGTGCAGTAGCCGCTATTTTTGTGGGGGACACTAAACATGTCATTTTCTGTAGATCTTTTCTTTGATAAGTATAATTTTCTCCAGAAAAGAATCCTTCAACAGCCACCTTCACTGGGTCCTTCATTTTCTTCTGTTAAAAAAAAATTGAAAAAAAGGAGATATAAAATTTTGGTCAAATTTTACAAAAATCTCAGTGAGGCAGGGAGGCCTCAAGTGACTAAAGGGTTATTTGTAGATTACTTTTATAATGTCAAATTCATTTGAGCCTGTATTATAAAATATAAAATACTTTAATAGAGATTTTAAATAAAACTTTTAAAGATTTGAAAGGCAAATACCTCTTCTGGTGTCATAAAATCCTCACACAATGAGGACAATACTAAGTTTTATGTAACCAATGAAAAATTAAGAAAATACTTCTCATGCCCTATATTAATAACAAACTTGAAAGAAGCTTACTATTTTTCCCTAGTTTTTATATAAATAAAATGAGAAGATAAACTGTATAAAACCCAGGTGAAAAAAACCTTATGGGGATTATATTAGTCTGTGTGTAATTGTTTTTGAATGGGTCCCATAAGGTAGAAGGCTAGTATTTCCTGGTGGGACTTGTTTCCTTTGCATTACCCAGAATAATATTAAATTGATTTATCATATTAGATCAGTATTTTTTGTATAGATGTCCTGGCCTGACTCAGTATAGTGCTTATTACAACTTAAATGCTTTTCTTTCTTTCTTTTTGTAAAATCTTTTATTGGATGCGAAATCAAAATGTTGGAACCATCCCCTACATTATTCAGGTAAGTAAGATCTGGATCAGTAAATAGAGAATTTCATCTCTTGCATTTTTTAATTGATGTGTTAGTGCTCCATTACTACTGAACTCTGCTGTTATTTCCTTGGTGTACCACAAAATGTAAGGAGGCAGTAAATGCTTCATCTGTTTCCATCATTAGGTTAGCCATTTCCTTTGTGAGCTGCAATCTTGAACTGGGGAAAATGAAGTCTTGCGCAAAAAGAGGGTTGCCTTTACTTAACATACAAATGTTTATGGTACTTTGGATTAGTTTTGGATTTCTTTGAATTTCAACAACTTGGAAAAGCTTGAAATTCAGTTGGAATCCAACTATTTGAAGATTTAATGGAACACCATTAATAATTTAAAGATATGTAAATGATCTTTTCCTAATTAATTAATACAGCTCATTATTACATATATTATCCAAAATTCCAAACCAATATTACATGTCCAAAAATTAAAGCCTGAATATTTGAATTGACAACTCTGTGTGAAAGTTGTGGGCTGGAATATGCAGGTGAATTCCATGATAGGAGGATTTGAAAGCACTATGTAAAATTTTCATTCATAAAGTACAACAGAAGTCAAGGGGATTTAAATTCCATAAGCCCACACATAAAGTTGTCCCTCAACTCTAAAAGCCTTACTTTTTTTAAAGCCTCCAGTTGAAAAGTCTTCTTTGACCTTAACGTGCTTAAGTATGAAATTATCTACAAATAACTTAATTTTAAAAGTTTTAAAATATTAATTTAAATTTTAAATTTGGTTTTTAGGTTCAACAGTGGGCATGCAATAAATGCTTGTTGAAAGAATGAACATCATTAATTTAATCAAACAAGAAGCAGAGCCATTCAACCCTTGGGGTGACAAAGGGGGTGGTTGCCTTAGGAACAAAGTGTGTGATACTTGATTTTCACCATATTCTGGTATAGGGGCAATGATAACCAGGAAACAGCTGGTCAGGCAGAACAACTGGTAAAATAAAACAAGGAAAAGGAAACACACACACATTTTGTCTTTTTCTTTCTCATATACAGATAGCAATAATTTTTTTTTCCCCAAATACCTGCTCAGGCAAAGGATATGGATCCACCTTTCCCCAATGTCTTTTAGGCTGCCCTGAAGTTCATTTTAATCTTTTTAATAATATTGACCATAATAAGAGAGGAAGCAAAGATTCATCAATTGCTCTGGGCATTCCCTATTCCCTTGTTTAATATATTTCAACATGCCATGGAAAGATAAAGCTCCTGTATCAGAACTATCAAGAATATTGATAAAAATGTGGATTCCTTAGGTCACACATCTAAGTTACTGAATTGAAATTTCTGAGGGTGGTTCCGAGGTATATGTGGGTTATATAAGCTTCCAAAGTGATAGTGATGTACACTTCAGCCTGAGAATCTCTGCACTATCTGTGACACTGCTTTCAGATACGATTGAACTTCTGTCATGCACACAACTTAATATATGGTCCCTATCTAGTTGAGATACAATAGCCAATAGGGAATAAAATAGTAATCTATTAGAGGTAGAAGGAAGGGTGCAATGTAATTGGAAAAGCTGAGCCCTGTAGTCATTCATTCACTCACTCAGTCTTTCATTCACTCATTTATCCATTCATTCTACAGATCATGTGCCAGAAATTGTTGGGTGCTGTGTCTACAATAATGGGTGCCATGTCTACAATGATGAGCCAAAAGTGGAAGGCCACTTCCCCATGGAGTTTCTGGTCTAATGAGGGAGAAAATATTTGGATTGTTAATAACTAGGGGACAGGTATTCCAGGTAAGGAAAGCAACCTTAGTGAAGACACAAATTCATAGTCATAGTGAGACTGACATTTGGAGGAGACTGATGGTATTTTTTTTAGAAGATTGGTTTCTTTAATAGAGTAGGGCAATGCCATTCAGGGCTTTGAAAATCAGGCAGAACAGTTTTGATTTGTTAAAGGAAGCTATATAGTACATTGCAGGTTTTTGAGGAGGGGAGTGATAAAATAGATGCTTCATTTGAGAGAAATAACTCGAGAATTATGCAGAATAGATTAAGAGAAGAGAGATTGGGGGCCCAGGTTTAGGTGGAAGTTAATATGATTTTGAAAAAAAGGTTTCAATTAGTAGTACCAATGGGTGTGGAGAGAAAGTGATAAATAGATGTATGCCATGATGGGAAATTACTTTGATGCAATGGTAGCTTCCAAATATGCTATCAGAAAGACTATTCTGTAGGTTATGAAAATGAAAGTTTCACAGACCAAATTAGGAGATGCTTAAATCATGTGGTTTATTGAGTCATTTTACACTACCTTGTGAGAAGCAAGGGGAAGGAGATGAGATAGGTTAATATGCCAAGGTGCAATCAGAATGGTAGGAGCACACTACCTGAATCCTGAGGTATGCACTGTTCATATATTCTGTCTTGCTCTCTGCCATATCAGCTTTCCCCACTGATGGTGTAGTTATGAGAACCAGTTGAGGTCTGAGCAAGAGGTCTCAGCAGATGGAATATTCGTGGAGTCAAACATGCTTGCTCTGTGAGAGAGATAAAAGGGCAAGTAGATCTGGCCAGTATCTATAGCTCATAAATGGTTTACAGAACTAACTTCAATTTTATCTGTGAGTTTCAGGGAGATGACATGTGGGGCCAGAAAGGGTGTCACCAATGGAAACCCATATAGAATGCCTCATGAGTATTTGGTGACTATTTTCTCCTTCCATTCTTTCATATCTAGACTCTATCTACTTTATCTATGTCTAACATGTTTCACAAGATACTTGTTTCTAAATATAGTTCCATCTATCTTCCTTCTTTGTCTTATTTTCCATAGCAGAATTGAATATTCCTAAATAATACAGCAAACACATGACAATATGAGCCATTTCTAAATAAAGTTAACATAGAACAGGGATGAGTTATTGATAATCTCAACTAGTATGGAAATAGAATAGGACATTAGGCATCTGAATCAGGGGTTCTTAAAGTGACGTCCACAGAATCTTAGGAGCGTATGGGTCTGTGACCATTGAGACTGGATGCAAAATTGTTTGCATGGGTGCCTTCTGGGAGCACTGTGCTTTTTATCAATCTCCAGAAGACTTTAAAACTAATACTCTGGATGCCATTAACCTACATGCCCACCATAGGCAGGCAAGTAGAAAAAATATTTGAAATAGAATTCAGGGTACTAGCCAATAGGTAGGGTTTCTGGTGAATTAGAGAGGTCATGCCCCATCTTACAGGAATGCTGCTTCTGCCTCATATCATTGTTGCTCTGTAAGAATTCAGGCTCTGATGGCCAGGAATTCTGATTTTTCAAGGAAAGCCAAATACATTTTTTTTTTTTTTTTTTTTTTTTTTTGGTGAAACGTCTAGGATAGACTTTGATAGTTCTTTTTCTTCAAATATTTTTTTCAGCTCTGCTCTCTTTTTCTTTTCCTTCTGGGAGTTTCATGACACAAATGTTACATTTTTTGTTACTGGCCCACATATGCCTGAGGCTCTCTCTTCTATTTCTCACCCTCTTCCTCCTCTTCCTGCTTCTTTTTCTTCTTCTTTTTTCAATTTATTTTCTTTCTGTTTTTTGGATTAGATAATTTCTATTGATGTATCCTTATGTTCACAGAACTTTATGTTCTGCTACTCATTTCTGCTATTGAGCCTATTCAGGGAGTTATACGATTTCACTTGTATTTCTTAATTCTAAAAATTTCATTTGCTTCTTCTTATATCTTCCATTTCTTTGCTGGGTCTTTCTATTTTTCCATTTATTTCAATAATGTTTGTAATTGCTTGTTGGAGCATTTTTATGATAGCTCTTTTAACATTCTTGTCAGATAAGTCCAACATTTTATCATCCCTGTTGATTATCTTTTCTCATTGAGTTGAGAATTTCCTGGTTCTTGAAATGACATATATTTTGGGCTTTTTTGAGTGTTATTTTATGAAACTCTGGTTCCTATTTCAATCTTCTATTTTAGGTTCAGAGCACATGACCCGTCCACTTTCATGGGCTGTGGTTTCAATGCCGATTTAGTTTTCAACCCTTTGCAATGTTGTTGTCTGCCCTGCTTGCCTGCTACCAAGGGGCCAGTTTGAAACCTCTGTAGTATTTGACACCATGGCTCAATTCTCAAGGATTTTGCTCTATTGATTCTGGTCAATTTCACAGTTTCACACATGGGTTGCATGGGGGTGTGCCTGCAACTTTATATACAGATACAAAGAATTCTTTCCTACTCTCCTTAATTCTCCCACTCTCCATGTAGTTGGAGGGGGCAGGGTGCTGTGTCTCTGTTGATGTGCAGATAGTGGACAGTGGTCTCCCTACAGTCTTCACAGTGCCTGGCAGGGGAGGGGGAGAGGAAAGCTGCTTCTGTTTTGTTCGTGCAGGGCAGGGAAGTCTCCTGGTTGGAGAGGGGGAGGTTGACAGGACTCTACCCTACAATTTCCATAGCACCCAAGCAGGGGGCAGGGGGACTGCAGCCTCTGCTTGGTTAGTGTAGTGTGGGGACCTTCAACATGGCTCTCTCCCCCAGTCTCAGCAATCCTTCGTGAGACTGCTTTTGTGGTGATTGCCTGGAGTAGGGTGGGTAGAATAAAAGTATTCTGTCCTGCAGGCTATCTTCTTCTCAGTCCTTTGGCAGGGGAGAGCAGTCTTTTTTAGGGCTCTTTTTGTTTGTTTGTTTGTCTGCATCTGTTTGTGTTTGTGGGCTACAGCTGCCCTAGTGCCAAAACCAAAATATGTAGGAGACAAAACCAAACCAAACCATGGAACTCACTACCATATTGTTCCTTGAGTTAAGGATTCCCTTTTCTCTCTGTCTTTCATGGTCTTCTGATATCTATTTTGTCTAGGTGTTTAGTTGTAATTAGCAGGAGGAACAAGGTAGAATGTGCTTACTCCAACTTTTCTGAAAGCCTTCACCCCTTTCTTGTGGCAATGTCATATACTTTTTAAAAGGCTGTGTGGGATGTGATGTCTAATCTAACATCGTCGTATTTATGATGGATTTTTAATTAATCACCATAAATAGAAATGATAAATAACCTCAAACACTTAGTAAACTAAGTTCAATGTAAATATGATGTTATAAGTTCTGTTAATTTAGGGATATAGTTTATGTATGTCTCCCTCTACCAAGTTCTGCTTCTCAAGTTTTTATGAACCATTTCAAAGGCCATGGGACCTAAGCTTGGCCAATTGCATGCTATTTACTGGGATTTGAATCATTAGCTGAATAACAAAAAAAGAAAACAGTTGGAATTCATCCACTCTGGCATTCACAGAGCCCTGTAGATAACCATTGTCTTAGCTTTTATTTTCCCCTAAAATGGAGCCTGGCACAAGGGCTTGTGGGCAGGTAGGATATTTTGTGAGTGATCCTAAGTAACATGAGTAGGGGGCTGGGAAGGGCTAAATAAGGAAGGAGAGAAAACTCATTCAGAGCTGCATGTCAAGTTTATCACTACTCTGGCAATTGGGGTTTAATCTTTTCAGAACCATAGGATCATCCATGTAGAAAGCAACTCAAAATTATCCAGTTGGGCGATGGGAGATGGGAATATTTTTCCAGCACCTCATATCCCTATTGGTTGTCACATGAATTGCTACCTTTCTCACACTTCCAGGTTTGTACCTGTGTTGGAATGGGTGGGTGGGTGCCCACAGGCACCCTGTGTGGCTAGGACAACCCTGTAGAGAAGATGCTGTTATGTTACACCTGTGTAGCTGCTTTCTTCAGCAACAGCTGGAAGAAAAAGTTGGTCCAAGAGATGTGAGGCAGGTCCAAGAGTTTTCTCACATACACTTCCATCAGTGACCCTTTTAAAAATCTCATAGCTGTCTTCATGTCCTTCCTCATCTTAATCGGGTGAGAAATCCCCAAATCAACTTCTAATAAATTCTTTCTTTTTTTTTGGCTTATGTTAGCCATGAGTTTCTGTAGGTTGTAACCAAAGAACCCTAACTGACACATCCATTAATCTGTTCTCTTTTACTAGGAGATCGTTTCATCTGTGGTGAAAGTCTATATTCTCCTTAGGTAACTCTTAGCGTGTTTATCAAAATGCTCAAGCTATGCTTCAGGACCACATGGGTGTTGTTAAAACAGAACCTTCAGGCCCCATATGTGGAGGTTTCCCAGTTGGTTTGTGATTCTTCACAGTCCGGCCTAACTTATTCACACAGTATTTAATGACATGCGATGCTTCAGTTTTGAATAGATGCAAATAGGCAGCAAATTGAAAATACAAGTTAAAGGGATACAGGTGGATGTTATCACATGAATAGTATTTGGTCTTCTGAAATTATAATTATGACACTCCTGAATGATCTCTGATCTTACTGTATTATGATGTGACAGATGTGTATTGCTGTGATTTCTCTAGCGATGCTCGCTGTTACTTTCTTGTCATCTTTAATAACAAAGCAACTGGACAGATTAAATTGAAATGATTTATCCTCTATGAATGCCATAGTCAAAGCATGCTGTCATAGTAACAGGTTAAAGTTTTTCCATAAGAAGGTTATTATGCACAATAGAGTGGTACAGCTAACAGCCCCTTTACATCCCATTATGCCAATGATACAGTAATGCATTTCCGTATGGGAATTGATGGAGCAGCCCTTTGTGATCACTTGCGTCAATTTTTTAAATGCTGATTATATTGAAGAGCAACATATAATAAAATTCCCATATCATAAGTGTACTTGAAATTTCACACAGTAAACACACCAGCATAACCAGCGCCCACATCAAGAAGCAGAACATTAGTAGCCCTACAGAAGCTGCCTCCTGCCTGTCAAGTCACAATCCCACCCCTTGGGTAACTACTATCCCAATTTTTGCCACCATGGATTAATTTTGCCTGATTCCTTTATTTATTTTGAGTATTCTATTTAATTATTTCTTATTGAGGTGTAATTTACTTTTAGTGAAATAAATCTTAAATGGTATAGTTTAATGGGTTTTGACATGTGCACACACCATAAAACCAACACCCACTCAAAGGATAGGACATCCCCTCACCCCAGAAGATTTCCTCAGGCTCTTTTCTAGTCAATCTCAGTCCTCCCCAAAGCAATCATTGTTCTGATTTGTTTCACTATACATTAGTTTTCTTGTTCTTGAAATCCACATAAATGGAATCCTACAGTTCATACTCTTGGATCTGGCTTCTCCTTTTTCAGCATAAAGTTTTTGAGATTCATACATGTTGTATGTACAATTGACTTGTTTTCGTAACTGATGAGTGGTATTCCATAACACACATGCACATACACACTACAATTTGTTTACCCAATCTTCTGTTGAGGGACATTGGAGTAATTTTTGCCTATGGCGAATAATGCTTCCATGAACATTCTTGATCAAGTATCTTTGTGGATATAGGTTTTTATTTCTTTGGGTGGAATTGCTCGATGATGGGAAGGTTTATATGTAACTGTTTAAGAAATTTTCAAACTGTTTTCCAAAAGTGATTATACCATTTTACACTCCCACCAATAATGTATGAGATTTTTGTTACTCTAAATTCTTTTCAATATTTGGTGCTGTCAGTATTTTAAATTTTAGTCATTCTTGTTAGTGTGTGGTGGTAACACTTTTTGGTTTTGGTTTATAATTTCCTAATGGTTAATGATTTTGAGTACTTTTTCAGGTGTTTTTGGGCCATTGAATATATACATATTTTTGTGACGTATCTGTCTACTGCTTACTTTTATTTATTTATTTTGTCTTTTTAACATTTAACTGATAGAAATTCTTTATCTAGTCTAGATAAAATCCTTTGTCAAATAAATATAGCATAGTATCCCATATGTGGCTGGCTTATTCATTCTTTTTGAAGAAAATATTTGATGAGAATATGTTTTCTCAATAAATGTTTTATCATTGTTGATGAAATCCAATTTATCAATATTTTCTTTTAAGATTAGTGCTTTCTGTGTCTGCCTAAGAAATCTTTGCCCATCTTAAGGCAAAAAGGATATTTTTTAAAATTTTCTTTTAAAAGATTTGAAGATCAGAAGATTTGGGAATGGGTGAATGTTTCTCCCGTTGTTCCAACACCATTTATTGAAAAGATTCGCTCCTCATCCATTAATCAACTTGTCCATTGTTAAGCCAATATCACTCTTTGCTGATTACTGTACCTTTATAATCATGAGTCTTGAAATCAGATAGAATGAGTTGTCCAAATTAGTCCTTCTTGACAGGATTGTTTGGCCATATTAGATCTTTACCATTTCCATATGTATTCTAAATTTGCTTGTTGTGCTGATTTGGATGTATATGTCCCCCCAAGAGCCATATTCTTTAAAGCAATCTTTTGGGAGCAGATTTATTAATCTTTCTGATTAGGGTGTGACCTCTTGATTGAATGTTTCTATGGAGATTTGACCCTGCCCATTGATTAGTTTACTGGAGTCCTTTAAAAGGGGCAGACCCAGACGCTTGCTGACACTTTGAGATGTTAGCCCAGAGTTTGCTCTGGAGAAGCTAAGAGAGACAAGCCCAGAGACATTTTGGAGAATGCCATTTTGAAACACAACCTGGGAGCAAAGGAACAGCATAAGTCAACCATGTGCCTTCCCAGCTGACAAAGGTGTTCTGGACGCCACTGGCCATTCTTCAGAGAAGGTATCTTCTTATTGATGCCTTAGTTTGGACACTTTTATGGCCTCAGGACTGTATATTTGTAACAAAATAAACCCCTTTTATAAAAGCCTATCCATTTCTGGTATTTTGCATAAAGGTAGCATTAGCAAACCAGAATACTTGTCAATTTTTACAGAAAGTCTGTTGTGATTTTGACTGAGATTGCACTATAAAGAACAGACAACTTAGCAACAGTAAGTCTTTAATTCCATGAACATGATATGTCTCTCTTCATTTAGGCATTTTTAAATATCTCTCAGCAATATCTTGTAGTGTTCAATGTAAAAGCCTTGTAAATCTTTTGTTAAATTTGTCCCTAAGTATTTAACATTTTTTGAGGCTATTGCAAATGATATTAATTTATAAAAATTTTATTTTCCTTTTGTTTATTGCTAGTTGATAGAAATACAATAAATTTTAATATATTGATCTTGAGTCCTATAACCTTACTAAGTAAAATACATCTCCTACTAGATTTTTGCAGATTTCATAGGATTTTCTGGATCCACAATCATGTTGTGTGGGAATAAATGATAGTTTTACCTCTTTTCCAATCTTTATGCTTTTCATTTAGTTTTCTTGCTTTAACTGTTGGCTATTATCTTCAGTACAGTGTTGCATAGACGTGTTAAGAGTTGACATCCTTGCCTTATTTACAATATTAAGGAGAAATAATTAACTTTTACCATTAAGTATGATACTAGTTGTAGCTTTTTTTTTTAAGCTTAAAAAGTTTCATTGTTAAAGTCAGCAAACATTAAATTGCATTTCCCTAAACAATCAGAACAAATAAAACACAAGAAAAAAGAAAATAGTTTTTAACAACTATTGGTTCGTTGAAAATCTGCACATAGGTAGTTAATATAGAGAATTGCTATCACACTCCTAAGTCTTTGTTCCATAATGTTAATTCACATTTTTAACGTGGCACATGAGTGTGCTATTTGCATGTTAACTTGAGGACCTTGTACCCTAACTTGAGCTTGATAACAGTTCTCCCTGCTATGGATGATATATCCCTAAACTGATTTTAAGTTTGCAGCTACAGGCTTTCCCTCAGTTACTTCTGTTAGTGATTTCTCAGCAAATTTTACAATTTTCAAGGATACCTGCACTGCCAAAATCTTAAAGAATTGGGGAGGTGATAGGTAATGCTGGAATAATTACCAAGGTTTTCTCTTAAAGAGTGAAAATACCACCTCTTTAAATAGTTGGTCTCTTAATCTCTGGAACTCAGATGTTGTCACTTTTTTCTTTCCTATGTGTTATGTATTTATTAACATGCGATGATGTGGTTTTGTTTATATGGTAATGCTAGGTTCAGATATACCATACATTTGTGTAAATATAGGTAATATTTTCTGTTTTTCAGATAGTACCCTTCCTGATGCCAAGCTGCAAAAGTTTTTTCCCTCTTTGTTGGTAGTGCCAAGTTGGACTGACAGCTTCTAAAAAACAGTAATTGTAGATTCCATTGTGCCCACGGGACTCATTTTGTAGGCAGTGATTTGGGTTCTTTTTCCATGTATATTAACTTTAACTTGTTTACATTGGATGTATGATGCTTTTCTGTTTTGTCAGAATCTCCAAAATTTTTCCTACTAACCAACATTGACTCAGCATTTTCAACAGAAAGAAATTTTGTCCATCCAAAGAAGTTGATCATTTGTCCTTAAAAACATTGTCATGTTTTAGTGATGGCCATTTAAGTAGCATTAGTTGTGAAATCTTAAGAAAGATATTATTAACTAGCCAAAAGGTATTTCCTTAGAGAAAACATGTTGCATTCCACTCAGTAGGTTTTGTTTCCTCAAGGGTCCAACCTTCTATTTTGGACTTCTCAGCTCATTCTGTATAGAAGTGAGATTCTGGTTTACTCTTATTTTTTAATATTCATTTTATTGAGATACATTCACAAACCATGCAATCATCCAAAACAAATCGTACATTCGATTGTTCACAGTACCACCACACAGCCATGCACTCAGCACCAAAATCAATCCCTGACACCCTCATTACCACACACACAAAAATAACAAGAATAATAATTAAAGTGAAAAAGAGCAATTAAAGTAAAAAAGAACACTGGATGCCTTTGTTTGTTTGTTTCCTTCCCCCATTTTTCTACTCATCCATCCATAAACTAGACAAAGGGGAGTGTGGTCCTTATGGCTTTCCCAATCCCATTGTCACCTCCCATAAGCTACATTTTTATACGACTGTCTTCGAGATTCATGGGTTCTGGGTTGTAGTTTGATAGTCTCAGGCATCCACCGCCAGCTACCCCAATTCATTAGAACCAAAAAAGGATTGTCTGTATTGTGCATAAGAGTGCCCACCAGAATGATCTCTCGGCTCCTTTTGTAATCTCTCTGCCACTGAAGCTTATTTCATTTCCTTTCATTTCCCTCTTTTGGTCAAGAAGATGTTCTCCGTCCCACGATGCCGGGTCTACATTCCTACCTGGGAGTCATAATCCACATTGCCAGGGAGATTCACTCCCCTGGGTGTCTGATCCCCTGTAGGGGGGAGGGCAGTGATTTCACCTTTCAAGTTGGCTTAGCTAGAGAGAGAGGGCCACATCTGAGCAACAAAGAGGCATTCGGGAGGAGGCTCTTAGGCACAGTTATAGGGAGACCTAGCCTCTCCTTTGCAGCAACAGTCTTCCCAAGGCAAGTCCTGTGGTAGAGGTCTCAACCCATCAAACCACCAGTCCCCTATCCCTGTGAGCATATTAACAACCATCGAGGTGGGGTAGGCCAAAACCCCTGCATTCTCCACCAGCTCCTCAAGGCGGCTCTGCATATTTTTTCCTTTTTTTTTTTTTAATTAACTCTTTTTTTTAAAATCAACTGTGTAAAAAATAAAAAAAAATTAAAAAAACATACAATAAAAGAACATTTCAAAGAGACCATAACAAGGGAGTAAGAAAAAGACAACTAACCTAAGAGAACTACTTTACTTCCAACATGTTCCTACTCTACCCCAAGAAAGTAACCTAATAGAGCAGCATTTCTGTGAACTTGTTCCTACCATACCCATCAAAAATTAACAGACCATAGTCATTCCTGGGCATTCCCAGAACGTTAAATTTATGCGCGATAGCTTATCTGTTCTTATTGGATTATCGTTCCCCTTCCTTACTTGCTCTCACTAGTTCCCCTACATTCTACATTATAAACCATTTGTTTTACATTTTCAAAGTTCACATTAGTGGTAGCATATAATATTTCTCTTTTTGTGCCTGGCTTATTTCGCTCAGCATTATGTCTTCAAGGTTCATCCATGTTGTCATACGTTTCATTTCACGACATCGTTCCTTCTTACTGCCGCATAGTATTCCATTGTGTGTGTATACCACATTTTATTTATCTACTCGTCTGTTGAAGGACATTTGGGTTGTTTCCATCTCTTGGCAATTGTGAATAATGCTGCTATGAACATTGGTGTGCAGATTATCTGTTCATGTCACTGCTTTCAGATCTTCCGGGTATATACTGAGAAGTGCAATTGCTGGATCGAACGGTAACTCTGTATCTAGTTTTCTAAGGAACTGCCAGACTGACTTCCAGAGTGGCTGAACCATTATACAGTCCCACCAACAATGAATAAGAGTTCCAATTTCTCCACATCCCCTCCAGCATTTGTAGTTTCCTGTTTGTTTGATGGCAGCCATTCTAATTGGTGTGAGATGGTATCTCATTGTGGTCTTAATTTGCATCTCTCTAATAGCTAGTGAAGCTAAACATTTTTTCATGTGTTTCTTGCCATTTGTATTTCCTCTTCAGAGAACTGTCTTTTCATATCTTTTCCCCATTTTATAATTGGACTGTCTGTACTATTGTCATGGAGTTGTAGGATTTATATATGCAAGATATCAGTCTTTTGTCAGATACATGGTTTCCAAAAATTTTTTCCCATTGAATTGGCTGCCTCTTCACCTTTTTGACAAATTCCTTTGAGGTACAGAAACTTGTAAGCTTCAGGAGTTCCCATTTATCTATTTTTTCTTTTGTTGCTTGTGCTTTGGGTGTAAAGTCTAGGAACTGGCTCCCTAATACAAGGTCTTGAAGATGTTTCCCTACATTATCTTCTAGGAGTTTTATGGTACTTTCTTTTATATTGAGATCTTTGATCCATTTAGTTGTAGCTTTTTAAAATGGATATCTTTATCAGATTAAGGCAGTTCCCTTCTGTTCCTACTTTGAAAAAAGATCTTTGTTTTATCATGAATGGATGTTGAATATTTACAAATGCTTTTTCTGCATGTATTGAGATGATCAGATGATTTCTTCTTTATTTGAAATATGATAAATGACATTGATTATCAAATGGCAAATCAATTTTGTATTCCTGGGAAAATTCCTACTTATTTATATTATATTATTCTTATTATATATTTCTAGATACGATTTGCTAACATTTTGTTCAGAATTTTTGCATCTATATTTATGAGGGATATTCGCCTGTAGTTTTTTCCTTGTAATATTTTGTCAGATTTTGGTACCAGGATTATGTTGGTCTCATGAAAAAGGAAGTGTTATAAATCCCTATATTTTCTGAAACTATATGCAGGAATAAATATGTGTTTCTCTCAAATGTTTGACCACATTCACTAGTGAAGCCATCCTGCCCTGGAAAGATTTTAAGTTAAAAATTTAATTATTAACAGTTATCTGGCTGTTTAAAATTTCTCTTTCTACTCTCTCAGTTTGGATACTTTATTTTGAGTATTTGTCCATTTACCTTAGTTGTCAATTTTTTTGTTATAAAAGTTCTTTTAAGTATCTGTAGAATATAGTGATGTCACCCTTTTTGTTCCTAATATTGGTAATTTGAACTTTTGTTCTTTTTTTTCTTGAAAAAATGCTTGAGTTTTAGGATTCTGCCTTCATGGAGGAGAGACCCATGGTAGAGAATAAGAAGTTGGGCGTTGAATTCCAGTGGTTCTCAATGAGGGGAGGATGGGTGGCTTTGCTCTTCCTAGGGACATTTGGCAATGTCTGGAGACATATTTACTTGTCACAACTGGGCAGGGGGTGGTACTGAATTCTAGTGGGTAGAGTGTAGGGATGCTGCTAAACATTCTGCAGTGCCCAGGAGGTCCCCACAACAAAGAATTATCCTGACCAAAATGCCAGTAGAGCTGAGGATGAGAAATTTTGTTGTGTTCTGATGGACTTGGGTTCAAAAATCAGCTGTGCCCCCTTCTTACCTACATGATCTTGATAACGTTATTTAACATGGGACTTATAGTTACTTTCATTGTTGTGAGGATTAGTAATAGGAATAGGGAATTAGCACAGTGCTAGGAATATAATAGACCTTTAGTAATTGGTAGTTTTTATCATTGCTACTGTTGCTTTGTATTGGGTTGATTTTACATTTAGATAAGAGATTCCTTAATGTTCAGTTTGTAATTATATCACCTCAAGAAGGGAAAAGAAAATGTGAAAAAAAGGTACTAGCTTGTGGATGGGGACTTCTCACAGAATTTTCCATTGGGACAAAAAAAAAAAAAAAGGATCCAAGGCCTATACTGACAATGTATAGGGCTACATATTGAATATATTTTGGTTTAATATGGACCACAAATCACAAATAACTTTGTGCTGTACAGTGAGACCTGATTAGACACGTTTTGATTTTTAGTGTTACCAGTCTGCATCCAAAAGGAAGATAAAGCATTTGAGCAAATAATTAGAGCCCATTTCTCTGGTGAGAAATAGAGCATTTTTATCATATCCTTTATAATATGTTGTATATTCTGAAAATACACTATATTATATATTCCCTATTTTAAAAGTGTCTTGTTTGGGAAATATGACTTGCTGCTTTGCACATAGTGCTTATTAAAATGAAAAAGTGAAATGAGATTCATCTCTAAAGACTTTCCATGCATAAAAAGACAACTGAGAATTGCAGGGATTATGCTATCAAATGGACTTACTTTTTTATGGCAGGGTTTTCCTGCTGTATAGAATAGGATAGAATGTCTTAGAGTTTTGATATCTTCTATTTAAATGAGCTACCCTCCTCTACTTTTCATCAGTATTTACTGAGTGCCTAACATGTGCCAGATCCTCTGTAGGGGATGGGAGTATCATTGTGAGCAAAATAGTCCAGCAGGGGAGAAAGGCATTAATCAAAGATCACATGAACATGTCATTTCAAACTGTGAGAGGTAGTATGAAGGAAAAGTATAGGAACCCACCCAAGGTAAAAAAGTTCTGTGGTATTTATGTTCTCAATCTGAATAGGTTAAGTTATTCCTAAAGACAATGTTGTGCTATTTCCTGCATTCATTTGTTCATTCCTTCATTCATTTGAGCTATCTTTATTAAATATACTCCAGTTGTGTTGCAGGCACTGTGCTAGCTGCTGGAGATAAAATTGTGAGCAAAATACTCATGGTACCTTCATGAAACTTATGGTTTAGCTATTTGAGTGACCACATGTTTTAAGAAAGGAAAAGAAATATTGCCATTCCCCTTGCAATGTCACAAATAAGGGGGCAAATAGAAAACCAGACAAATTACCTGCAGACCAAATGAAAGCTTGTGGCTATTGTTAGTGATGCCAATTACACACTGACCTTTGTGACAACACATGAACAAATCTGCCATTTACTGTAAGCGTTTTCAGGGAGAAAGAGGAGACTCAGTTGACATTATTAAATAATGACCTTGATTATTGAAAAAGAGAGGATACAGAGATGAACATCAGCAGAATCTCCTGATTGTGTTATAGCTTCCTAGCCAGCAGGAGATTGTCTCTGACTAGAAGAGATATCCTTTGTCATCTATTTCTAAAATGAATTATATATGTTTAAGTGTTCACAAGATATATAATTTCATGCTTTCTCTCTAGTAAATAGAAATTATAGATAGATTTAAAAAATAACAGCCCTCAAATTTAGTAGTATATTTATATGTGATTATTTAAAACTCCATTTATTAATGCTTAATTACTGTCTTCTATATGAGTCCACTGCATACTTTGTAAACGTTTTCAATAATCACATGAAATTTTAATGAATATATAATAATGGTCTTAAATTTAAATTAAGTGTACTTGTTTCCCTTGAAGATAAAGTTAAAGTGCTACTAAGAATTATTCAGGAAAGTGAATTCATTTTATATGAGAAATACTATTTATTACTTTGGGTAATAGTAACTGCTAATACATTTTTTCTTCTCAAAAAATAGAAATAACTGACAGAGTCTGAGTGTTTTTTGTGTGTCATGTACATGTGATTATTGGATACTTTGCATGGATTGTTTAATTTAATCTTTAGTACAATTTTAAGAGGCAGACCCTGGTGTTATGTTCAGTTGGAAGATGTGGAAAAAAATGTTTAGAGAGGTTAAGTGATAAATTCAAGATTGTACATCTTCTAAGGGCTGATAACAGGATTTGATTCTGGAATGTCTAAAATCCCAGGGTCTTAAGCACTGTTTCATTAAAGCAAAATCATTGGCTTCATTTCTGATTCATGATTAATTTAAAATTAATTAGATGGTTCATCAAAGCTGGACACTGTCCTGGTAAATGCATTGTTGGAAAACTTTGGCTTTGTCAGTAACAACAGGCAAAATGATAGTAATAAAATATGAACACCTTTGTCTTGTAGGGAGGAAACTGTGGTATGCTGGAGCTGGCTCATACTGGCCCAGAAGAGCCAATTGTTAATTTTTCAGGAATGATGCAAGTCAGTTGCTAGAACATTGGTAGTTTGAGTCTGGTCAAGGTCAGAATATTCACGCCATTGGAATCTGGAAAACTCTATGAAACACCACCCCTTCCTCTAATCTGGCTGCAGAGGTGGTAGTTAAATATTAACCTGCACACCACCGAGTGAAACTAGAATCAAAGTGAAAACTCCAGGATGGCATGTTAGGGGAGTAGTTCCCTGATATTGATGGAAATTTAGTCCTTGAGAGACATTTGAAACTTCTATCTACTTTTATATTCAATCTAATGGAAACCCATAGCCAAATGCCCTATCAAAAAATCCCTCAGTTTCTACAGAATTGTTTTACTTTCATATACTTGTTTTCATATATTTCATTTTCATTTATACTTTATGCCAAATGTCCAGAAGATTTTTATCTAAGATCATGTATATAAATACAAAGCAATATATTATATAATTTGAAACCAAATTGCTAGAAATTTTTCTGCATATTTTTAAATTAAATCAGTTTGAGTAAGATTTCTTCATTGTTCAGCAGCAAAATGAGTAACTTTTACTCATTTAAATAATAATAAAATATTATTTCTTCTCCTTTCTTTTCTTTCTTCTTATCTCTCTTCTCCTCTTCCTCCTCTTTTGCCTTCCTTTTCCTCTTTCTTTTCTTCCTCTACTCCTTTTTATTCAACAATTTAACACAATTAACTCTTTGAATGAGACCAGAGCAAAAATTCCCTGTTTCGTGAAGTTGGCTGTTTTGAGTTTTGCTGATTCACAATGCCTCTAAGCACTGAATGACATTATTTATATAAATTTATTTAGAAAGAGGAGTAGTCAAATAGAATCACATGCATAGTTTTCATAGGAAAACAGTCCTTTTTCACTTGTTCAAGTTCCTTTAGTTAAAATATGCAACTCTGGAGAGCAGACTTTATTATATGAAAGCACATTTTCTTCAGTGGTCTGTTCATTGCTTGTATAAAGCCAAATGACATCTAGGAGCTGTCATTTGGGAAGATTCTTTCCTTAAATCTGCATGATGAAAAAACTCAGAAATATTGGTTGTGTTGGTGTTGCTATTATGTGAAATACAGCCCAAGCTATCCATCCCAAACATTGCTGTCAGAATGAAGACCAATTTATAAACACACTGCTTTTCAATGACAAATTCAACTCTGAACTTCAGTCTAGGGAAGTTGAGTACCAAGACAGTTAATCTCTTAAACAGAATGTCAAGTTCAGAGGGTCTAGAATCACAGAATCTAGTAGTGCTTGGTACTTAATTCTTAGAGCAAACTGCTTTTTCCTTCATAAACGCGTTGTTTTGTCTAGTCAGCATCTTAAAATTTCATTCTTATCCTTCTGTGGCTTTGGGGCCAAAAATGAATCTTCTGGCATGAAGAGTTCCTTTATTAGCAATGCTGTTGTTTCAATTTTGTAATAATGATTGATGATCAATTCCATTTAAATAGTTTCCATTGAGGAGGTTTGCTTGCTTTCTTGGAAGTCTATTCTAGTGTTTGGAACCATTCTTGCAGTGAAATGTTCTTCAAGTCCACAAAAAATTTTCCTTAAGTAATTTCCTCACATTATTTTTTCCTGTGGAAATGCAAAATAGCTGGCCACTGGCTTACTCCTAAGGGGAACTTCTATAGTTACAGATAGTTAAATTGTTTATTAGCTCCTCTCTTCTAAGGCTTCTATAAATCTAACTTTAGAAGAATAAAAATCCTATTAGTTTACAGAATAGCATTTTTTCCCCTTCTCAGTGTATCTGATGTTACCTCACATTTAGATAGAATTTTCGACTATGTTTTGCTATATCCTATTGTAGTTTCATCTTACAGAAGACCTGGAGAAGATTTTTATAGTTCTCTGTTTTATGTGCATGGAAATGAAATCCTTATTCCCAAAGGATCACAGATGGTAGATTTCAAACTAGAACTCAAGTCTGCTTTCTTCTACCTGAGTGTTATTTTAATTAATCCATCAGCTTTCCTTGTATTGTATAATTTTGAGGAATAAAGTGTTCCTTTATATCCAATGGGTAGGGTTAAAAAATTCAGGCAATTTCAGCATACATTTGTTAAGCACTGAATAAGCATTGGAACTGGACCAGATGCTCAGAGTTACAAATACAAGTAAGCCCTTAAGATGCTTATAATAGTAAGAGAGCAAATGCAGGGTTCTATAGAGTATAAGGCTGACTAATGGGTGCCTTGAGAGAAACATTGATGGTGAGGGTGTTTTAGCTTTGACATTGACCACATTATTGATTAACAATAATGCGTCTTCTTTCCCTTTCTCCACTTTGCTCATGTGTCTTTAGAATCTTATCACAGGGGACAGATTTTTCAAGTGGAGAGGTCTGTTTATTAGCCAAGTGTATAAGGTAATTCAACTGAACTATTTTTGGAGAGAGCCACAGGAAGGAGACGTAATTAGAACAGGTCCTTGCAGGCTGTATTTTGACAGTGGAGGGTGAAGGTTGTTGTAAGAAGGACTTTCCATGCACAAGGAGCAGCACAGTCTTGATGGCGATAATGTGCAAAGGATATTACAGAAGCTAAAAATGAACAGGGAATGACAGGAGATTATTACGGCAATGAGATTCAAAAGAATAGAATCACCCTTCTCTTAAAAGGTGAACTCAGAATGAGTCAATTTTGAGTGAATTTCAGAATAATGTGTGGCTAAGATTTCAAGCTGTGGAATTATCAATTAATCACAGAGCTTATAGGAAGCATGAGGAAGTGTGGAGATTTTTTAAAAAAAAGGAGAAAAGAGAATTTGGAAGAAGAGATGAAAAAAATGTTGAAGAGAAGAAGGTGCTCAGAAAAATAACTAGGAAGCATCTAGATGAAACACATAATTACGTTGACAAAATCAGTGTGTCTGTCATTTGGGGAATTGGATAAGTCCCTTGACAAAGCATTACCTTGCTCAATCCTTCAAGAACTTAGATGTTGCTAAAGACTTTGAATATTGTTGCCTATTTTGCAGTGAATTTCAAGGCTGAACAACTCTTTCATTGTTCCGGGAGTAGACGAAACCAGTTACACAGCAGAACAAGAACATTCTTCCTTTTCCAGCACCGTCAACTGAGTGTCCACAGAGAGATCTCTCCCATTCCTGAGAGCAGTTGCATCACAGTAAGGTGAAATTGATTAAGGGATGATGTGTTAAAATTAACCCAGCAAATTATCTGCCTTTTAAATTTTAAGTTAATATTTGTGAAAATGAGTAGACATTAGGCTGTAAGCACGTGGTCCCAAGACTATGCTCTTCAAGAAACTGTTTCAATTAGGAGAAAAAAAAAAAATGGGTTTAAATCTGAATCTACTAATAACTATTGTATTAAAAAAGCAGCTACACAATCTTGCCTTTTATTTCTCTGGGGCTTACATTTTACTTGTGGTTAGTCATGTGCAAAACAGAATGAAAACCTCCTCTGTCAATTTAAGTTGATTCCCATCTGCCATGAATGGTAACCCATGGGTTCTTCTCCATCGGGTATTTATTTTTGTTGTGTTCTTGTTGCTATTTTATAAAGAATCTGCAATCATTTATTCTGTGTGTCTTTCCCAGTTCTTGAAGAGAGACAACACTTGAAAACTTAATGACCATATGATCTCAAGATGCAAAAATCCTTCAGATGTTTGCTGAGAACTGTTGAAAGATGTTTCAGTTTGACAAAGGCAGGAAATGTTAATTTTCAGCTCTTTTATAAATAGAGGGATGATCTGTAAAGGGAAAACTGTTGTCACAGCAAATGTACACTTGAGTGATTCAAACCCAATTAGTGGTTATATGATTCCCTTTGAATATATTTACTGTAACAATTGGTAAACTGCTTTTCAAATTCAGCTGTTGAATAGGTTCTATTTTTTTTAAAAAAAACAAAACAGCTCTAAAAATTCATTTCTCTTTTTTTCTTACCCAAACAACCTCCTATATACCTTTATCCTTGATATATCTGCTATATATAACCGATGATCAACCCCCATCCATCTTCTTTCTGTCCCTATCTAAAACCCCTGCCAAATTCCCAACATATTTACTTTAAGAAAACATGTTAGCCTTATCCACTTGTTCTCAGCAGCAGTATGATGTGAATTTTATATAGTAAAGGTATATAGTAACTAGAGACTTATTTTACTTATGAAAAATAAAGTCACATTACTCACAAAGATCTACTAAACAAGATGTTCAAAGCAATTGATACAAGCCAATTCTTTGCTAAACCTTCTTGTTTTGTTAAATACTTAACCAAGTTTGACCAAGAAAAGACAAATTCATGCAGAGTGGTGATTTAGTGACTGTATGCAATTTGCAACATGGTTAATTAAAGCAAATCCTTATACAAAGCAGACATAATTATCTCTTAGCTATAATACAAGCTTACCTTGTAGGAATCATTCTGAAAACCAAATATTTTAAAAATTTAGATGATAACATGCTTTAAGCCAGCAGTAATTTGGAGAAAAATGCTTCCCGTTTATTTTACATACTTCTAATTTATCTGGTTATAAACATAATTACTCTGTGGTAAAAATTTTGGCAAATGAAAAAGTGTGTAAGGAAAAGGAAAAAATAAAAGCCCGTACAATTCCATGATTCTTACCATTTAGACATATTTGTTTCTCAGCTGCCCAGTCTCTGCATTTGGCATTAAAAAAATATGGAGTCATATTACATATACACTGTTGTAGGCTTCTTTGGAAAACATTTCTTTTCCAAGTGCCTGCCCGGATTTCTACATGCCTCACTGGGCTCTTTGAAAACCTGATTCTTAGTTCCAGAGGTAGACATGGATCCACAAAGAACTCAGTTCTGTCATAGATATGCCAACATGCATTTTCCAAGAAATGTGAGACACTTCTTGAAAATAGTAACTTTTCCCTACAGATTTGTGAAAGTTTAGATATTAGAGATGAACAGGGTTAAAAATAAATGTCAACTTTTATGCATATTTTAGGAGGGAGAGTTGAGGGCAGGAAAGCTCCTAGAAGGTAAAGATAGTGACCAGAGTCTGTGATGATTGCTCAAAACTGAAATCATCAAAGTAGGGGGAGGACAAAGTTAGCTGGCTTGGAAAGATTTTGCTCCCCACTCTGTGTAGAACAGAACAGAATTGTTATTGTACCTGGAAATCATGCTTAGGAAACACCAGCATCAGTTGGCTCTCTCAATTGGTTTAAGTACAGTGTGAATAAGGGTAAGCTCTTGATTTTGCCGTCCATTAAAGCCAGTTAGCTCCATACAGGAAAAGCCAACCAAACCAAGCAACAACCAAAATAAACCCATTCTTTGGCTGCAAACAATTCCAACCTGATGAGGTCAGTCATATCACTTTGTTATTCTTTTTGAATTGTAGCTAAAGAAATGGAAAAGCTTTCAAAGTGACAGCAAAGAGAAAATTACATGGTGGGAGGATAATGTACTGTGAGGTCAGATTCTTAAATACTGTGGTTGGAATCTTTTTTTTTTTTAAGTTTTTTTTTATGGGGCCGAATGATTTTATTACCACTAATAACTCTTGTGGCTCTGAAAGCTAAAATAATCTGAGTAATCAAAATTCATGCTTCAGGACTGAAGTTGATTATCTGCAGATGAGAGGAAGGAAATTCCTTTTTTCCCAAACCACTCTGCTAACTGCACTGTCAGTGAATAACTGCATGGAACATTTGGCTGATGGAATGTAGTGGAGGTGGGGAATCCCTTCTCTGAAAGATCACATCTTGGTGGCTGAAGGCAGTGAACTAAGCAAGTGACTAAGTAATCTGAAACTCTACTCTGAGAAAAAGGACCACATGGAGCAAAGGAGAGAAAGAGTGATTGGAGATGATTATCCTCCTCTTTTCACAAGTTCATTTCTTAGGTTGTGGAGTTGCATTTTTTTTTTTTTTTAAATAAGAACATTTGAAATGGAAACAGCTGTTTATAATGGAGCTTGTATTTGTTCCATTGTACAGGATCCTACCATTTTTGAAAGCTCTGCCCCCTTCTACTTTGTTTATTAAGACAACTGGTTTAAGTATTTTTAAAGAGTTGGGAAGAATAGGATTAAAAATTTGCTGTATTTTCATGTGGATTCATGGAATATAGGACTTTTTGTCATCATGTAAATGGAATGAATTCTAACTGTGGATTTTCTATCCAAATAGTTAATGTCTGAGTACCGCGGACATTAAAATACGAGACTTTTCTCTATTACTTTAATTTTTTTTATTTTATTAGAGAAGTTGTTGGCTTACAGAAAAATCATGCATTAAATACATAAATACAGAGTCCCATATACACCCCCCCATCATCACCACCTTGCACCAGTGTGGTCATTCATTAAAATTCATGAAAGAACATTTTTATAATTGTACTGTAACCACACATCATTTACAATAGGGTTCAGTGTTTGTTGTTATATGGTCCCATGTTTCTTTTCTTAAATTTGTATTCTAATAATATGACTTAAAATTTTCCCTTTCAACCACATTCACATATATAATTCAGTGCTGTTAATTACATTCACGTTTTGCTACGATCAATGCCATCCATCAGCAAATCTTTACAATGAACCCAAATAGAAACTCCCAACAATTTAAGCTTTAGCTTCCCAGTCACTGCTCCCAATACAGCCCCTGGTAACCTATATTCTAGATTCTGACTCTAAGAGTTTGCTTATTCTAACTGTTTCATAACAGTGATATCATAAAATATTTTGTGTTTGGCTTATTCCATTCAACATGATAGCTTCAAAGTTGATCCATGTTGTCACATGTATCAGACCTTCATTCCTTTTTACTGCTGAATAATAAATATTCCATTGCATGTATATACCACATTTTATTTATTCATTCATTGGTTGGTGGACACTTGGTTGCTTCCGTCTTTGGCAATAGTGAGTAATGCCACTATGAGCAGCCATGTGCAAATGTTTGAATCCCTGCTTTCAATTCTTCTGGGTATATACCTAGACGTAGGATTGCTGGGTCATACAGTAATTCAACACTTAACTATCTGAGGAACTGCCACACTTACTTGCTTTTTGACTGTTTGTATTTTAAATTTCTATTCAAGTCTTTTGCCCATTTTAAAAATGGGTTGTTTGTCTTGTTGTTGAATTATAGGATTTCTTTATATATTCTGTATATTAGACCCTTATCAGATATGTGATTTCCAAATATTTTATCCCAGTCTGTAGGTTATTTTTTCACTTTTTTGATACAGTCTTTTGTTGCACAAAAGTTTTTTATTTTGATGAGGTTCCATTTATCTACTATTTATTTTGTTGCTTATGCTTTGGGTGCAAAGTCTAAGAAACCATTGCTTAACACAAAATCCTGACATTGCCTTCCTAAGTTTTCTTCTGGGAGTTTTATGGTCCTGGTTCTTATATTTAGGTCTCTGATTCATTTGGAGTTGATTTTTTTATATTGTGTGAGATAGGAATCCCCCTTCATTCATTTGCATATGGATATCTGGTTCTCCCAGTCCTGTTTGTTGAAGAGGCTATTCTTTCCCAATTGAGTGAATTTGGCAGCCTTATCAAATTCAATTGGCCATAGATGTGAGGGTCTATTTCTGAACTCTCAATTCAATTCCATTAGTATATGTATCTATCCTTGTGCCAGCACCATGCTGTTTTCACCACCGTAGCTTTGTAATACATTTTAAAGTCAGGAGTTTGAGTCCTTCAACTTCATTCTTCTTTTTCAAGAGGATTCTGTCTATTTGTGGCCCTCCCTTCCAAATAAATTTGATGATTGTCTTTCCATTTCTGCAAAGAAGGCTGTTGGAAATTTAATTGTGATTGCATTGAATCCATAAATAGTTTTGGGTAGAATTGACATCTTAACAATATTTTAGCCTTCCAATCCCTGAGCATGGAATGCCCCTCCATTTACTCAGATCTTTGATTTCTTTTAGCAAAGTTTTGTAGTATTCTCTGCATAAGTCCTTTATATCCTTGGTTAAATTTATTCTTATATATTTCATTCTTTTAGTTGCTGTTATAAATGGAATGTTTTTCTTGATTTCCTCCTCAGATTACTCATTGCTAGTATATAGAACCACTACCCCTTTTTATATATTGATCTCGTACCCTGCCACTTTCCTGAATTCATTTATTAACTCTAGGAGCTTTGTTGTAGGTTTTTTGGAACTTTTTATATATATAGGATCATGTCATATGCAAATAGTTCAATTTTACTTCTTCCTTTCCAATTTGAATGTCTTTTATTTCTTTTTCTTATCTAATTGCTCTGTCTAGAACTTCCAGTATAATGTGAGCATCCTTGTCTTGTTCCAGATCTTAGAGGGAAAGCTTTCAGTCTTTCACCATTGTGCATGATGTTAGCAGTGGATTTTTCATATATGTCCTTTATCATGTTGAAGTTTCCTTCTATTCCTATTTTTCTAAATGTTTTTATCAAGAAGCATTGGATTTTGTCAAACGCCTTTTCTGCATTAATTAAGTCAATCTTGTGGTTTTCTCTCTTTGCCCTTGCTCTGTTAGTGTGATATAATACATTAATTCATTTTCTTTTGTTGAACTAGCCTTGCATACCTAGCATAAATCCTACTTAATCATAGTGGATAATTTTTTAATGTGCTGTTATTATTCTAATTGCTAGTATTTGTTGAGGATTTTTACACTTACATTGCTAAGAGAAATTGGTCTATAATTTTCTAGTCTTACAGTATTCTTATCTGGCTTTGGTATTAGAGTGATGTTGGCCTCATAGAATGAGTTAGAGGATTTTCCCTCTTCTTCAGTTTTTTTGGAAGAGTTTGAGAAGGGTTGGTATTAATTGTTCTTGAAATGTTTGGTAGAATTTACCTATGAAGCCAGAATGATCCATGCACACTTAAGAAGAATGCATATCCTGATGTTTGTGGGTACAATGTTCTGCATATCTCTGTTAGATCTAGTTCATTTATCATATTATTCAAATTTCTCTGTTTCTTTATTGACGAGAGGGATGTATTGAAGTTTCCAACTATTATTTTAGAGGTGTCTATTTCTCTCTTCAGTTTTGCCAGTGTTTGCCTCATGTATTTTGGGGCACTGTGATTAGGTGCATAAATATTTGTGAGTTATTTCTTTTAGTAGATTGACCATTTTATTAATACATAGTGCTCTTCTTTGTCTCTTGTAACAGGTTTTGACTTGAAGCTTATTTTTGTCCATTATTGGTATAGCTACTCCAGCTGTCTTTTGGTTACTATTTGCATGGACTATCTTTTTCCATCCATTCACTTTCAACCTATTCGTGTCTTTGGATCTAAGGTGAGTCTCTTGCAAACAACACATAGTTGGATTGCGCTTTTCAAAAAAAATCCATTCTGCCAAACCTGTATTTTTGATTGAGGTGTTTAATCCATTAACATTCAATATTATTACTTTAAAGGCAATGTTTACTTCAGCCATTTTGTCCTTTGGTTTTTGTTTGTTATATCTAATTTTGTCTCTCTTTTCCTTTACTGCAATCTCCTTTCCTGTAAAGGTTGATCTTTTCTGATGTATCTAACTGATCCCCTTCTCATTTCTGTTTCTCTATATATTTTTAGATACTTTCTTTGTGGTTACCCTGGGGTTTGTATTATACAATATATGTCTTATAAACTACTAATTTGGAAAGATACCAACTTAACTTCAATAACATAGATGTTCTCTGCTCCCATAGCCCCATGTTTTCTCTCTTTATGTTGTTTATGTCTCACTTTATCTGTTCATATTTTTGCTGTCCATTTTCAGGAAATGTGACTTTTTCTTATTCAATTGTATTCTAGCTGTTATAGGAATTAAGAGGATACAGTGCCATTGGGTTTTGCATTTACCCATTTAGTTATCTTTACTGAAGATTTTCACATCTTCACAGTGCTCTAAGCTACTCTTGCCTATCGTTTCCTTTCAATCTGAAGAACTTCCTTTAGCAATTCTTGTAGGGTAGATCTTCTGGTGACTTCTTACACTGTCAGGTTCTGTTTATCTGTGAATGTTTTAAACTATCCCTCATTTTTAAAGGTTATTTTTTCAGGATAAAGAATTTCAGGCTGGCAGTTTTTCTCTTTTGGTACCTTAAATATATCATGCCTTTACCTTATAGCCTTCATGATTTCTGGTGAGAAATCGGCACTTACTGAGGATCCTTTGTATGTGAAGAATCAGTATTGCTGCATTAGAGTTCTCTCTTTATCTTTGACATTTGACATACTGGTGGGCATGTGTCTCAGAGTAGGTCAACTAGGATTTATTCTGCTTGGAGTAAGTTGCGCTTCTTGGACATGTATATTTATGTCTTTCATAAGAGTTGGGAAATTTTTGGTCATCTTTTCCTCAAATATCCTTCTGTTCTTTTCCATTCCCTTCTTCTGGGACTCCCATGACACATATTTTGGCACACTTCATGCTGTCACTCAAGTCCCTGAGATACTGTTCAATTTTTTTTATTCTTTTTTCTGTTCTTCTGACTGTATGATTTTGATTGTCCTGTGTTCTAGTTTGCTGATTCTTTCTTCTGCCTGTTCAAATCTGCTATTGTCTGCCTGCACTGTATTTTTAAACTCCATCATGTGTCTTTCATTCCCATAATTTGTTATGCTTCTTTTTACTCTTTCTAATTTTTCCTTTTTCTCACACATTGTCTTCTTAATATTCTTTAGCTCTATATCCACCATTAGTCTTTTTCTATCCATATTTTCTTTTGTCTCCTTGAATTGATTTAGGAGATATGTTTGAACTTCTTTGATTGGTTGTTCCAAAGTCTGTGTCTCCTATGATGTTTTAATTTGTTTCCTTGACTGAACCATATTTTCCTGTTTCTTGGTGTGGGTTTGTAATTTTTTTGCTGATGTCTGGGTATCTGATTATTTTGATGCATTAACTCTGAAGATCAGTTTCCCCATTTTGCCTTGGGTTTTATTATATATTTGTTATATGTTGGAGCTCTTCTTTGGCACTTGGTCCAACTTATACTGGCTCTTTAGTGTAGCCCATATTTACCTATTCATATATTTTTCAGGTCTTCTGTACTTGATTCTCACCTTGGATATGCAATAAAACTTTTAAGATTGCCTTTTTATGTGCAATTGTTCTACGTCCAGGAGAAGCTTTCTTTCCTTTCTTCCTTTTCCAGGAATCTTGAGGTTTTCTGTTTGTTTTTCTGCATAATTTTTTCCCAGCTCCTATGATTTTTTTTGACTTCTCTCCATCATTCAGTGTCCCCTTTTCATTATACTTTTCAGTCTGGGACTGCCCTGACTTACAGAAGTTCAGTTTCCCCCTCCTTTCTGTTTTTCTTCTGTGAGGCTTTTCTGCCTCCCATTACTACCCTGTTAGGGTATCCCACCCTGGGGAGTCAGATGGGGTCAATTAAAATAACTCCATTTTTTTGTTAAGTGAGCTAGCAATCAAAGTGTAGGTTGAGTGTGTGCACATCTTGCAAACAGTTCTGCTTTGTCTCTTTTATTTCCCAGGGGCCCTTTTGTATGCAGCACTCTTTGTCTTTTACCCTGGGTCTCTGCGGACTTGGGTCCCTTGCCTTGATATGTGTGGGGTTCTAAGTCACTGCTGTGATTGGCTCTGTGGTTTGTACCCACAGCGGGAGATTCCCAGGCTCAGCTGTCTCTGTGCAGCTCTTAAACTGCTCAGGACTGAGTGAGGGGAGGAGTCCAGATACCAGGTCTGAGTTGTAAATCTCTTACCTTATCTTGGTGGTTTTTTCCTTTTTTCTTTTATTCAGCATCTGTAGAGTCCTTCTCCCATCTCTATCATCCTCCAGAGTTTCAAATAAGTGTTATTTATCCTTTTATTAGTTCTTTCTGAGTGGATATTTTCCAGGGGTATCTTACATCCCCACGTTGATCTCCTCTAGTACTTTTGGTGAAAGAAATAAATGTTACCTAATATTTCTAAATTTTTTTACATCTTCCCAGAACTTTATACATGAAGGTGGTAGGAAATCTAAACTAATTCAATTATTGCTCATCCTTTCAAAAATGCACTTTTTTTCCCAGTGGTCTTATACAGTTTACAAATGTAATCTTTAAAAACACTGAGTATGTAGCATTTTACTAATGTATCTATTACAAAACATACAAAAATGGAAATATGAAAATATACAAAAAACAATTTTATGTAATCACTTTAATTTTAATATTAATGAAATGAACTTCTGTTATTATTATTAATATTTTTATGAGTGAACATAACTTGATTAGATATGCTTTACTAGTTTTGAAAATCTTGGTTGTATCAGTAATTTAAGTATTGGTTCTTCAGTTCTCCTTATTTTGACATTTGGTTTTCATGGAACCAAAACTGGAAAAAGTACCTCATAAAGATCTGTAGATTTGGGTGGATGAATTGCATTCTCAACTCCATTCATGGAATCATTTCCCATATCCAACATGAAAAGGTTTTGTTGAAATTCACTGAGTATGTTTTCATGTCCCCTGATGTCAGCAAGTTAATATTGTATTACACTAACAGAAAGATGTCACATTGTTACATTTTTAACTGGAGGGGTCAAAATACATCCAAATTCTTTGGGTAGAAGATTTTAAAACAGGCTAGACAATTGTGTTTCTAAATTTTTAAAGTGTACTGATGTAAGACTTTTTATAGAAAATATGCTCAATTAATTTTGGCAGCCAAGTCACATGTTTCTATTTCCAAAACATCTGTTTTCAAAATAACCTCTTCATAACTCAAAGTTCTTTCAGAATGCAGTCATTTTTTCACTCACTTCGAAAATGTCACCTTCACCCTGAGGGAGTAAATTAAAGGTTTTAAAAAATATCTGCTAAGGTAGTTACTACTAACATTCACTTTTAATCACAGGGAAGGTAAACAAATTTGGAGCATATGTTTTTTTATAGAAAGGAAAAAAAGTAATTTATCTTTTAATCTGATGACTCTTTTAAGTACTTTACCACTAAATCACACAAAATAAAAGGTGGTCGTACCCCATTTCATTCCTCTACATTGAAAGATTCTCTATTTGAGCTCATGTAAATCCACCAATATACTCATGGAAGGTGCAATCCATATCAAAATATGGAAAGTTGATGAAAGCATAAGAAAATATTTTACCCCCTGTATTGTAGAGTTTCCCCTTTTCCCTCAGTTTAGAAAACCATGGCAGACACAGGAAAGTATGACAAGTAGACTATGTGTAAGTTCTTATTTATTTTTGAGAAAACTGCACCTAAATATATTACTAACACTTTGATGTAGTAATAAAGCTTATCTTTACTTCTGGGAAATCACTAATGTACACTCTTCAGTGAAGGCCCTCTGACCTTTGACCCAGGCTGCCCCACGTGGCCCATGCTCCAGCCCTGCTGGCTCTGATGCTTTTGTTCCAGGCTTGAGCCTGGGAATGTTTGGGGAGGCTGGGGCTTGGCCACCCAGTGTCCAGCTTCCCTGCAAACAGTAACTCTAGTCCAAAGACTGGCCACCTCTCTGTAGTCCTACAAGGAAATAGAGTAACTACTCTCAGGGCCCACCAAAAATTCTGCTAGGAATTTGTTTGCATTTATCCCACATGTGAAGTCCTCTATGCAAGTTCGGGTGGTTATCCATGAGATCCTAGATTTCCTGCTGACCAGGTTCTTTTAGTACCTCAAGAATGTTCATTAAGTCTTAGTTCGGTGTTCATTAGTGTGAAGGGTGAGGGAGAGAGCCAGCCTGTATGATGGATTTGAGGAGGTTGAGGAAGTCTCATCTATGCTTGAATCAGCTCCACCAGAAAGCCCATGGTTTCAAGTCAGACAGGTTTGCACTTGAGTCCATTTCTACTGCTTATAAGATGAATAACCTCAACAAATTAATTAACCTGTCTGAAACAACTCAGTTTCCTCTTCTATAAAATAAGCATTAAAAAAAACTTTCATTTCAGTAGAAAATTATGTGAACTATGTAGCATGCTACTTAGATGTGCAATTAATAGGGGCTTTTAGCTCATTATTTCTCCCATTCCTCCTCTTCTGTGTGGGCCTAACCTTCTGGGTGTTAGGAAGGGTCAAGAGAGCCAGTCAATATGGCTGGTTGCCTCAGTGGCTCAGGCCCCAGGCCAGCTCACACAGGCCACCAGGATTTTCTAGTTAAACTTTCTTATAAGCAATTATGCCAGTAGGTAGAAGAGAGGACACCACATGGATGAATTGTAATCTGAACTGTTTTTGACCAGTTAGTGACATGAATAACAGGTATGCACCATAAGCAGAAGATCTCAATAATACAGGCTTAAATGAGCCCTTTTACACTACATTGACTTCTTTTCCCCAGGACATTACCATTTGCTTATAAGAAAAATCAGTTTTAATCTCCTCCTCAGAACTTCCAAGATAAAACTTATTTCAAGGTGGATCATGTAGTCTCAATTACTGTTTATTCCACGTGCACACTGGTTTCTCATTAGGATACATTAGCATGTGGAGATGATGTCATGGCCAGGGCAACTGGAAATGGTGTAAACACATGTGGACTTCATGTAACTTTGACTTCTTGATTAACCTATGTTCTTGGTTTACCTCACTTTTGAGGTCAAATGAATGTAGGACACTCCATAGTTCTGGCTCTTTCCTCCTCTGTGGTCTTGGTGCTTTATGCATTTGTGCCTCAACATTGACTTCACACATCTAATACTAATATCCTAACCTGATGAATTTCACTCCTACCTCCAATACGTATTGTAAATTTTCTCTTTTTGCAAAAGTATTCACTCAACAGTCACTATTGTTATTATTGTTGGCTAAAATCTTGCCATTCCAACTTTATTCCTTTTGGTTAAAGCACTGATAGTGGTCCTGAAGATCAGAGTTTTACAGTTTTCTTGGATAGAAAGAAAGAGGTAGCTATAATTTTGGAATTTACATTATCTCCTAGAGAGAATTGGCTGAAGTCCAGTTCTGCGTTAGTGGTGTGAGGGCTAGTGGGAGCTAATGGGCAGCATAGGAACTTAAAGGCTCTGTTCCTGGTGGGGGAACTTGAGGAGCAAGAAGGAGTCAAAGAGAATATTGGAGGGAGGCAAAATCAATCTTTTTCTAGTTTAAAATTTTGCCTTGTTTTGCCCCTAGGTAAGGTCCTTCAACTCTGGAAACAATTCCACATCTGATACTTTACCTTATCCAAAAGCTCACAGCCCCATTCTTTCATTAACACAAAACGCATCCCTCCCTCCCCTGCCTCCAAGAATATTTATTCTTAATAAGGAAGTCTGGTAGCTTTCATCAAAAGTAACTTCTGCAGAAATGGTGCATAATTCTAGTTAGATAATTTTTAATTTAGTTTTTTTATTTTTATCAATATTATATAATTGTGAAGTTTAGAGCCAAAAAGTTCTATAAGGTTCCTAATGACTGTTGTTTTAACAGTTGCCTTTGCTACCTCCTGACTTGACATTTGCTGCTATGTGGAAGAAATCACTACCAATCATTGATATGGGCCTAAATAGCATGCATATCCTGCAAAGTTTAGATTATTTGATTATTCCTAAGTTGAAAGATGAGGATGTCGCTTGCTTTCACCCTACTCAAAAAGAATAGAGATAAAGAATTCTTGACTGGCAGTTTTTCTCTTTTCAGTATCTTAAACATATCATACCACTACCTTCTCACCTCCATGGTTTCTGATGAGAAATCAGAACTTAGTCTTAGTGCTGTTCCCTTATGTGTGATGAATTGCTTTCCTCTTGCTGCTTTCAGGACTATCCCTTTATCTTTGGCATTTGGCATTCTGATTAGTGGGTGCCTTGGAGTAGGTCTATTAGGATTTATTCTGTTTGGAGTACGTTGTGCTTCTTGGACATGCATATTTATGTTTTTCGTAAGAATTGGGACATTTTCACCCATTATTTCCTTAAATATTCTTTCTGCCCCTTTTCCCTTATATTCTCCTTCTGGGACACCCATGATGCATATATTTGTGTACTTCATTCTGACATTGAAATTTCTGAGACTGGCTCAAATTCTTCCATTCTTTTCTCAGTCTGTTCTTCCATCTGTAAGATTTCTTCTAGTTTACTGATTCTTTCTTCTGCCTGTTCAAATCTGCTCTTGTATGCTTCTAGTGTATTTTAAGTCTCTTATACTGCGGCTTTCATTCCCGTAATTTCTGTTATGCTTCTTTTTATGCTTTCAGATTCTTCTTTATGCTTATCCAGTGTCTTCTTAATATTGTTTATCTCCTTAGCCATATTTTCCTTCATCTCCTTGAATTGATTTAGGATATTTGTTTGAACATCTTTGATTAGTTGTTCCAAATTCTGTCTCCTCTGAAGTTTCAATTTGTTCTTGTGTCAGGGCCATATCTTCCTGTTTCTTAGTACGGCTTGTAATTTTTTTGCTGATGTCCAGGCATCTGACTCTCTCGATGAGTTTACTCTGAATATCAGTTTCTATCTCTTGTCTAGGGTTTTATTGTTCATTGGCTTTATGTTAAGATTCTTTTTTGACACTTGGTTCAACTTATTCTAGACCTTTAGAATTGCCTGTGTTTAACTGAGCGGGTGTTTTCAGCTCTTTTTTCATCAGATTCTTGCCCTGGGTATATGGTAAAATTTTTAAGATTGCACCATTTGTGCAACTGTTTCATCCCCAGGAGAGAGCTTCTTCTCCTCTTTTCCTTCTCCAGGAATCTTGATCTCTTCTATTTGTTTTTGTTTTGCCTCTATAATTTTTTACAATCCTTTTGTTGCCTCTAGCTGTTTTGCTTGTTGGGCAAGTTCTGAGAGGAGAGTCACCATGGAGAGATTTTCCCAAGTCAATATTTCCCAGCCAACATAGAGCCAGGGACCCATGAAGGGGGCACAGATCAGCTCCAAAGAGCCCTGGAGAGAGGGTCAGGAAAGACATTAAATCCTTTTTGCTGACTCCCCAAAGCTGTGCTTTCCTGCCTGCCCAGCATTTGGCATCCTTCAGCAAACTATCCACTGCAGCCCTAAGGAAGTCTGTGCCTTTAAAGCTCCATCACCTTTGCCTCTATCAGGGTCAGGGTTGAAACAATGGCCATAGCCACCCCTGACTGGGGCAGGCTGAAATAGCAGCTCAGAGCTGGGGCCTGCTGATTTGAATTTACTGATCAAAAGTCATGATTAGCATTTGGCCATGATCCCCCCTCCCCTCTAGTTCTTGGGGAAGAGGAATTTCACATTCCTCCCTGTCCAAAGCAGCCATCCAGGGACCAAACCCCGAGGCATCCTTCCTCAAGTGTGGGTTATGGGCACTGGCAGCTGCCATGGCAGCTACTCACAGCTCTTTTTTGCAGTTTCTCAGCATCTTTATCTCATTCATCCCTGGATACTGTATAGTGCCCCTCTGGCCTCCTGAGTCCCAGAACAGTTGTTTTAGACAGTCCCTGCCTGTCCACTAGCTCTTTTAAATGAGGAGTGAGTCCTGGAGCTCTCTACTCCAACATTTTCCCCAGAAGTTCCCCCAATTCATTTCTTTTTATCACTGGACAATATTTCATGGTATAGATAAGCAGTTTTTAAAATCTCTAACCTATTGAAGGACATCTTGGTTGCTTCTAGTTTTTGTCAATTATGAATGAATCTGCTGCTAAACATTTATGTGCAGGTTTTTGTGTGGACATAGGTTTTCAGGTCATTTGGGTAATTACCTAGGCACATGAGTGCGGGATCATATGGTAAGCCCATGTTTAGCTTTGTAAGAAATTGTTGAACTATTTCTCAGTGTGTCTGTACCATTTTGCATTTCCACCAGCATTGAGGGTGTGTTCCTGTTGCTCTGTAAACTTGCTAGCATTTGGTATTGTCAGTTTGCTGGATTTTAGCCATTCTAAATAAGTATATAGTTAGTGGTATCTTGTCTTAATTTTGAATTCTGTGATGACATATAATGTTGAGCATTTTTCATATGCTTATTTGCCATCTGTGTATCTTCTTTACCCATTTCTAAAATTGCATTGTTTTGTTATTGTTGAGTTTTAAGAGTTCTTTGCATATTTTGGATACAAGTCCTTTAACAGCTTTGTGTTTTGCAAATATTTTCCCCTAGTCTGTCTTTTTTCATTCTCTTAATAGTTTCTTTCTTAGAATAGAAGCTATAAATTTCATCTTTTCACCATACCACTACTCACTGCCACACAATTCCAGCTCCTGTATCTCTTCAATGTAATTTTTATTATAATTTTTCAAGTCAATATTAAGTCTGACATCATTATGGCACTTTAAATGATGTTCATCACTGACCCATGTAGTATACTATGCTTAGTCTTAACTGTTTTGTACAATATTTTGTTTTCTTGGAATTAACAATTGTCTTTTATGGGTTATTTTTGGCTCTCTGTAAACATATCACTAAATAAACATCAAATGCTCCCAACTTTTGTAAATTCTCTCACAATGTGTTCAAACACATTAGTGTTCTCTCAGTTTATCTTTTTGACAAACTCTCTTCCATAGGCCTCAGATTTTCTCTACTCTGACCTGGTTGCTCTCTAGGTCTGGTGTACAGTGTCCATCTTGGAACCTTCCATTTGTATCCTGGGAGTTCCTTTTGCAGCTCTCTTGTATCCTGGATCCTTGTCTTCCTCTTTCTTGGTCTACTTCTTAACTTTGGTGCTTCACATTTTTCTGGTTTCCCAATGAAGTATAGGAAATAATCTTTTGAGACATTGAAAGTCTGAAAATTGTCTAATTTTATGCTTCTATTATAACTTTGGTTAGTTATTAAATTGTTGGTTGAAAATAATTTTCCCTCAGACTATTAAAGGAACTTTGCTCTATTGCAGGTCAGTAAACTTTTTCTGTAAACATCCAGAGAGTAAATCTTTAGATCTTTTTTGGTGGTTCAAAGTTGTGTGTAGTCCAGCAAAACATGTTGTTAAACTCCTGTGCCCAGGACTTCAGTCCTTGCTTATCCATTTCTTCTTCATTTTACTGTAAGCTGCAAGGAGAAATCAGGCTGTGCTTTCCACATTTAGCTTGAAAACTTCCTCAGCTAAATATCCAAGTTCATTGCTCTCAAGTTCTGCTTTCCATCAATATCACAACTCAATTTCACCAACTTCTCTTCCACTTTAAAACAAGCATCACCTTTCCTCCTGTTTCCAATAACACATTCATCATTTTCTTCTAAGGCCTCATCAGGAGTACTTTTAACATCCATATTTGTTCTAACAGTCTCTTAAAAACAATTTAGGCTTTTTTCTATCAAAGAATCTCATAATTCTTCTAGCTTCTACTCATTACTCAATTCCACATTTTTGGTATTTGCGATAGCAACATCCCACTCTCCCAGTACCAAAACCTGTTTTAGTTACCTGGGCTGCTCAAGCAAACATCATGAAATGAGTTGGTTTAACAATGGGCATTTATTCACTCATGGTTTGCGGCTTGGAAAAAGGTTTTCTGCACCAAAAAGAGCATTCTTTTAAAAATTATTAATATCTTCAAAGACATAAAAAATTTGTAACCATGAAACAAGAACAAGATATAACAATAAAGGCCCTTTCAGAGAACAATAAAGAATTCTTCGATGTTATAAATATATGAACAGAGAAATAGAAAACTTAATAGGAAGGATAGGAGATAAGTTTGCAGAAATCTCTCAGAAATCAAAGAAAAGGAGTGTAGAGAAAAGAGAATAATATTACAGAATCAGCCTAAGAGACCCAACATCCAAATAGTAGGAATCCAAGAAAGAATAAGAACAAGAGATGACATGAATTTCCAGATTGAAAGGGTCCATTATTTGCTCAAATCATGTCTGAAAGAAAATGTTTTTTTGGGGGGGGTCCAGAGAATGGAGCATGGTGGTTTTAAGCTGTATGTACCCCAGAAAAATGTGTTCTTAAATTTAATCCATTTCAGTCAGTGTGAACCCACTGTTAGTAGGAGCTTTTGATGAGGTAACTTCAGTTAAAGTGTGGCCCAACTCAGTCAGGATAGGGCTTAAGCCTATTACTGGAGGCCTTTATCAGTGGAATAAAATGCAGACACACAGAGAGAAATTCATGGAAGCAAGAAGCTGAAATTCAATGGATCCTGAAGGAGAATGGTGAGGCCAAGAGAGTCCATCATGTGCCTTGCCAGGTGACAAGCTAAGAACCAAAGATGTCAACAGCCAGCCCCAGAACACCAACGGTCTTCAAAAAGAAAGCATCAGTGTGGCTGCTGAGATGACAAGTTATTGATACTTTGTTTGAATTTTTTTTTTTCTTTCAGGAAGATAGCCAGATCTTCAATTTTATCCAGTGCTCTGAAATTTCACAATAAGTTTCCCTGGTGCAAGGCTATTTCTAATCATTGATTTGAGCAAATAATGGACCCTTTCAATCTGGAAATTCATGTCATCTTTTGTTCTTATTCTTTCTTGGATTCCTATTATTTGGATGTTGGGTCTCTTAGGCTGGTTCTGTAATATTATTCTCTTTTCTGTACATCTCTTTTCTTTGATTTCTGAGAGATTTCTTCAATCTTATCTTCTATCCTTCCTATTAAGTTTTGTATTTCTGTGTTCATATATTTATAATGTTGAAGAATTCTTTATTGTTCTCTGAAAGAGCCTTTATAATTACATCTTGTTCTTGTTTCATGGTTATAAATTTTTTATGTCTTTGAAGATATTAATAATTTTTAAAAGAATGCTGTTTTTGGTGCAGAGCCTCAATTGCCTAGTTAAAGGGTTTTTGTTTTTCACTTGTTTTTGATCTCTGCTTTTCATATGATATGTTATCATCAAATATCCTGTGAACCTTGGTTATTAGCTTCTAGTTAAAATAGGGGCATTGTAAAATGTTCCTGGTGGAACTTGATGACATGCATCCCTTTCTTAAGGAAAATCTCAATGTTAGTATCTTTAAAGCTTTGCCTGATAAACTTGCCCTGAGAAGACCATTCTATTCCCTACAGGAGGGTGTACTGGTAGACAATACGGGAATAAGTCAGCTAGTGTTTTGCAGTCTGAGTGAGGGAATAAAACTGAGTGTCAACAATCAAAATATATACTTTTTTCCCCTCAAAGCAACTAGTACTTTATCCTTAAAGTGTTTTCCAATCTTTAGTTATTTGTATTTTGCTTTATATCTGTCTTGCCACTCTAATATGAGCTTTGGGAGAACAGAAGTCATCTACTTTACTAATGTAAGTACTTGGGATATAGGGGACACCCAATAAATATTCAACAAAAATGAGAGTTTTGTATCTAGTATCTATTTAAATGTGTTGGAGATATCACTGACTATTTATATATTATCCTTTTGTTAGCAAAAAAGATCATTTAGTTAGCAAAAAGATGATTCTCAGTTCATTCTCACACCAACTATACTCTCTCATGAAAGAGGTCAACAGATACAGCTTTGGATTTCTGTAGGTGATTGTCCTGAGTTTTCTTGAACACACATGTTAGACTCAGCACATGTATCAAACTCTTTGCCAAGTACTGTGGAGAGTCAGAAAGCATACATCTGGTCTCCTACTTTTAAGGCTCTCACACAGGTTAGGAAAAAACTCATATGATATAATAACTGAGAAAGTCAAGAAAGGATTTATTAGGTGCCAAGTGATTTGAGCTGTGGTAATGCAGAGGATAGAAGCTCGTGAGGACAAGAGTAGTTACAGAAAACTTTGTGGGGAATGCAAGCTATATTTGTGATTTACAAAGATGAAGTTTCCAAACACTAGAAAAAGTTGCTTTTTTCTAAAATGTAACTATGATGAGCAAAGTACACTCATTTAACATAACTAGGTCTTTGGACTCAGTTGGATTTGAATCCTAGCCCTGCCACTTACTAGCCATGTATGATCTTGAATAAATTGGTGTATTGCCTTATGTGTAAAGGGAGTTTAAATAATATCTTATAGAGTTATTGTGCAAACTGAATGAGATAATTCATATAATGGAAGTTATTAACAATGATAATAACATCAGAAGTTGACATCATTGTCTAAAGTATTTTGGATGGCATAGAAAAGACACGGTTCCTGCTCTCAAGGATTTTATGACTGCAAGAGCTACTTGTTGGTTTGAGAAGTGATGTTAAAAGCAACAAGAACATTATAATGGAGGCTGCATTATCTGTACTCAATGGTAAACTAGTGTGTGTTTCTAAGTTCTTTATCACTATCTCATGTATTCATTGTCCTTTTATAATTGGGTGCACTATATTGGCATTCAACCTGCTTTTTCTGATATAAAATCTTTCTTGTATATTGCATTTATTTTTTGATAATTTCAAGTTTGCTATCTAATAATATATCAAATAATTTAGAAATGAAATTTTGTTCTTGGGACTATCATGCCATACCCCTGTTATTAAATAAAAATGTGTAATTCAAATAACAAGAGAAACAATTATTTTAGGGTTTTATGAATAAAGTTTTTTCAATCCTTATTTTCAAAGATAAATGAAAAAGGAGAAACAGAGCAAGAGAAAAAGGGAGAAAAACATTAGCCTTTTTATCTTAGTTAAAATTCTGGATTTAAGTTTTAAAATGCATTAATGATATCCTTGATAAGATGCTTCAATATTTTCTTCTGATGTCAAAATAATTTACAGTACTAAATTTATAATTCAAACATTTTGATATAGTGTTCATGTATACATTTTCTTAAAATGTGAATATTTATTCAGCTTGTTCCAAGGAAATTTTAATCCCTTGTAAAGTCTATATAGACCCACCCCCAACCCACCAGAAATAGACTCCAGATCCAGCTGTGTCAACTCAAATTTCTGATCCATGAAAGAGTTATGTTAACAATTAAGAGGTTCATAGGCCCTTTACCACATGAAAACAAGATGCTTGATTTGAAATGGTCCCCTCTTTTTTCTCCCCTTTCTGTTCTTTCCCTTCCTTCCTTCCTTTTTTTCTCTCTTTCACCTCTCTTCATTTTCTTTTTCTTGACTGCCTGATACTTCCTTCCTTCCTTCCCTCCTTCCTTCCTTCCCTCCTTCCTTCCTTCCTTCCTTCCCTCCTTCCTTCCTTCCTTCCTTCATTGCTTTCTTCCTCTTGCTCTCTCTCTCTTGCTCTCTTTTGAAAGAATAAGATGTCTAGGATTCAAATGAGTGTAATAAAGAAAAAAGTCTAGAGTGTTCTTCCATAGTATTATACCTTTTGTTTCTGTTTTGGCCATCCTATATTTCCTCTTAAAAATCTATGTAAAAGAATTTTAAAATTATATTTGTCTCTCAGTATTAAAGACAAAGAATGATTATAGTAATAGGGGAAGAAAATGTTTTTAAGATTCTGAGAAAATTCTTAAACCAAAATGAATGGTTCCACTGAGAGGATAACATCATGCTATTACTCAAGGGACTTTGCATGTCATGGAAAAACATTGTTCCTGTACTCAAGAATTTTATCACCTAAAGGAAAATTAAGAAAATATGTGACTATCATTGAAACTCGAAGCTGCATTTTTCTATAGAGTGTGCTTTTGCACACTTTCTGGACTGAGGAGCTCTAAATGTGAGCAATAATTATTTTAAATATTTTAATTATTTTAAAGTTCCCCTTTGCATTTCTTAAAATAACATCAGCAATGAGCAGTAGAGAAGGGGAAATGAAGAGTTTTGACTGCACCTGTTTATTGGCAACAGGGAAAGAGCAGTTTACTTAAAAATATGAGAATAAGTTCTCTAGATGAATCATAGAGAGTTAATATTTGTTTCAGTATCAAGTTCCTATACCCACTTCCTTTGAGTCAGAAACATTATCCTCACCCCAGGGTGGAGTCTTGATTACCCATCGTCAGTATTCTTCCTAAAGTGACTGTTTCCTCTACCCCCATGGGTATTATTTAATCTCTCGTTAGCTCCTTTCTGGAAGGACAAACTATTGAATATTTAATAGCCAATAAATTTTGTGTGTGTTTATTAGTAAGCTTGTTAGACATTGCCTCTTTCACAGATTTAACTAAAATTTTAACAAGTGTCTGAGGAATAGAATAGAATCTGTCATACTAATCTTATTCTTACATTAATTTGAAAGGATACCTAAATTAATTTTGAAAAACTGAATTGACCAGGTGATAGTAAAGTTTTGAAAGCACATTTAAACAGTTTTAAAAAGTTGAAGGAGGTAATAGAAGAAACAAAGGGATAATCGGAAATAACCTGTCCTCTCTTTTAATCACCAATCTGCCACACTTCACCTTTGTATAACACTCTCAGGGAGGTATTTTAGAATTCCCTTTTACATATGTGACTGCATTTAGTTATCAGTGTAACTACAAACTAGACCCCTTAAATTCTTTCTTCCTCAGTGAGTGTAATTTCATGTTTCAAATAAGATCTCTATAGAATCTATGTGAAAATGAATTTAAATAAGGCTGGATTGATATAAAGGGACAGCATTTTATAAATCCTATAATCACTGAATGCTAAGATTTACCATTCTTTGGTCCTCTATTTAACATGCTCAGTCTCCAGAGAAAAATTGCAGAAAGTATGTTATCAGACAAACCCTTTCCCAGTCTTGCATAGATTATCTGCCAGGAATTTGTCTCATGTTCTCTCTTTGGCTGGACAATTGCAATAAAAATCTTAGGTCTCCTTTGCCTCAACCTTATGTGAACATCTCCTAAGCAGCCAGTTTCATCCTTTTGCTCCATCTAGCCTCGTCCCTCTAGCTCTCCACTGCCAAGGAACCATTCAGATGAGAGAGAGAGAGAGAGTTTGTGTGTGTGTGTGTGTGTGTGTGAAGTAGTGCTGTTGGGGAGAGAGTGGATACCATGTCTCCTCTTACTGAGGAGACAGTAAAAGAGTAAAAAAGAGAATATAAAAAAAAATAAATAGGGGTTTTCAGAGTCCAAAGGTTAGCTGGACCTTGCCCCAATCATAACTTCACTGTGTCTCACCATGTGGATTTTTCCATATTCTGAAATGTTTAAGTTTTTAGTGCAATATCCCAATACAATATGAAAGTTTTGGGAACTGTAAGTACTTCTGACTGATTACTGTTACTGGGCTGTTGTAGTCTTGATGTTACAGTGTGAAGGATTACCGTTTTTCATTTGCCCTTATTTTTAATTCTTTATAAATGATGATGTGAGGATTATAATAATTGATATGAACCTCAGAGGGGATACTTTAATAATTAAAGTGATAATGTCTTAAGAAGTAACAAAGATAGAAAGCAAAGTGAGTAAAGTAAGATGTATTTAATGAATAATTTAATGCAGCAGTTTCCATTGTCTTTGCAAAAGGAATTAATAAGATACAGTGAACTTCCATTTATTATTTTTAAGTGTTTTCTCTTGAAAATCAAGTATTATCTTTAAGAAAAAAATATAAAAATTAGGTAGCATTCTCTGTCTCCAGAGCTAGGATGCTCTCTTTTGCTTTTGAACTTGCAAAAATAATATTTTAGTATAGAATTCTTTTTCATTTTATAATGTTACTGAATATGGAAGCTATAACATCATTTTGTGGGCAGACTTTTTGCATGTGAGCACATTCCCTAGTGTAAAATTAGTTCCAATCATGAAGTCATTAGTTCCTTCAATGGATGTCATTTTACTTAAGCACAAACATGTGCACCTGCAAGTGTGTGTATGTGTGCATAGCACACAAGTGTACAGGTGTGTGCTGCTTTCATAGTCACCATAATCCAGAATGCTGAGATTATCTTGTCCTTGAAATAGACATAATCTTGATTCGAATACCCATCAAAAATGTACTGGAACACCAGTATTTGTGGGTGTTTGGACTGGATGGGGTTTGTATTTCTCTATCACCTTAGCCTGTGAATTCTTGCTTCTGCTGGCACAGGTTTTACACACTGTAATTTGCCATCTGTGCAGGCAGGTGTCTTGTTCTTTGTCCCTTGGCCTTGCTAGACACTTCTCCAATCTGTTCTCTTCATAATGAACTACTGAGTCAAGTCTATGGTGCAACCAGACTGTATTGAAGGTTTTCAGGGTATGTCAGTTAAGGTGTGGGTTTGGCTGTGTATAAGAGAGAATCACAAAACAATGACCTAAATATTAGAAATATCTATTTCTCTTGCTTTGTAACAACCTGGAGGTTGATGGTCTGAATCTGGCAGGTTTGATCCACTTCAGAAGGTCATCCAGAGACCCAACATTTTTCTATCTTGCAGTTCTGCAGTCTTTTGCATATTAGCTTTATTGATGTGGTCCAAGATAGCTTGCTACTATATCCATAACCCAGACATCAGGGAAATGGGGAAGTTGAGATATGTTCCTTCCCTTTAAAGGTATATCCTCAAAGTTACATGCATTATTTCCCCTCAAATTCTGTTGGCTAGAATGCAGGTCCATGGACATACCTTGCTGCAAGTAAAACTGGGAAATGTAATATTTCTTCTGGATGGCCATGTACCCAGTTAAAAACTAAGGGTTCTTTTTAATGAAGGTGATACTGAGGAACAGTTATAAGTGTCTCCAATAAGGACCTTATATGGCACAAGGGTACTATGCAGCTCAGCACAGGAGAGAAAGCAATGTAAAATTAACATTTGTAACACCTGGTCTTGCAAGGCCTTTCAGCATTTCTTTCAGCAGGGAATTTTCTCTGGTCTTCTCTTCTACTCCAACTTTAACCTCCAATCCTGTTTCTGGGACCTCTAACATTCCCCTTCTCCTCTCTTCCTTAGCTCTACATCCTTAACTTCTGAAGTTTTCTTTTTCATAAATTAGGAAGAATATTTATCTATCTCTTTGCCCTGTGCTATAACAATGGCTTTAAAACCAGTTGCTACAGATGCCAAACAGATATCTAAATAAGTAAAGTGGGCCAGAAATAAGGCATGAAGGAGTGGTGGGGACTGTGGCAGATTAGAGAAAAGAGCATGTTCAACTCCAGGGAACAGTGGCCATTCCAGAACACAGGCCAGGCCAGGTGGCAACATATCTTAACTTTAAAGGGGAGCTGAAGGTTTGAATTCTTAGCTATCCTTTCTTGATTTTTAAATGTTAGCAAGTAATTCATTTTTTTTCCCCAAAACAATATGACAGCCAATAGTGTACTTTTGCTGGGTGTCCTTGGGCAGGTGTTTTGCAAACTCTGCCTCAGGATGCTCAGGTATCACCCAGGGACACAGCTTCAAAACTGTCCAATTTAGCCATTCTCTAAACAGAAGCCTTTCTTTCTCCCAAAGACTTTTACCATATACTTCCTGTGGATATAATAATGCCCTGATTTTATGTTGTACTTGATAGTTTCTTAAAAACTTTTACACACATTGGCTTATTAACCTCTAACAATAACTCATGAGGATTGACAGAGCTAATTTTATCCTTACTTTTTAGATAAGGAAAATGAGGTTCAGGCATTTGAAATTCCTTGCCTAAATATTATAACAAAAATAAGAGGCAGAAGTGGATCAAAGATTCCTATCTTCTGACTCCTTGCCCAGGGCACTTTCTAATCACTTCAGTCTTTTGAGAACTGGGAGTAGTTTAAATACATAATATATTGTGAAATCTCAGCACTCACGCCTTCAAGTAGTACTTCAAAATCATTAAAAACTCATTCCAGTTCCCTGAGGTATAAACATTATTGCGATATTTTGTTAAAAGAAGAAAGAGATTTAGACTCAATTATTGTGGGAATGTTGTCAGTTCCAACTTGTATTTCTTGTCTTTGCATTTCCCAGTATGATACTCCGCTGACTAGAATTTTACGTTTGTCGTTATTCTCTGCTGCGATTCTAAATGTGAAATCTTCCTTGACATGAGAGATCATTTTAAGCATATAGAGAATACCTAGTGCTTAGTAACAATTGTCAATGAACCAGAGAAGAGAAATTAAGACTTGTGTTTTCATGTGATAATTATGAAAGGAATGCCTGATCTATAATAAATAATATGAATATTCAAAGAATTTAAGTTAAAGAATTTAAAAATAAAATTGATCCATGCAAATGGCAAGCAAGCAAGCAAACAAAAACAAACAATACGGAAGAAATCTTAATCTGGGTTCTCCTTGTAAGTGGATTCTGTGACAAGGGCCTCTGGGCAGGTAGTTTATTTGGCAGGTGATCATATGGAGGAGAAGGGAAGATCTGGGAAGAATAAACAAGGAAAGGAGAAGAAGAATTGCAAAAGCACTTTATTGAATTGGTCACCACTGTGACCAACATTGGCTCTTATGGGGCTATGGAATAGAATGAATGCCTCTCAGAATTACCTGTCCAAACATGTGCATGGAGAAGCATTTAGCCATTGATTGTCATACTTCTCAGGTTGCACATAAATGCATGGAGGTGCTTCAAACTGGTTTCCCTCACTGCAGCAGCATTAGAGAAGCCCTGGAATATGAAGGGAAAGCCATTAGAAGTGGCATGCACTTGAAGCAAAGAGCCGTGAGTGTGAAAGGAGTTGAAGCCTGCACAAAAACGATCACCATGGGTATGGCCTGGTGAACAAAGGTGGCACTAGGATGCTGTTAATATGTGCACAAAAGGTGTCTGATACAATGTGTTGGAAAAGCAACAGTCCCAATGTGGCAATTTTTGCCTTTAGTCTTAGGGGATAAATTATATAACTCTAAATAATACAATTATTTCACTTCTGAATTTATCAATTTTTAACACTACTTCCACTCCTCTCATTATTATTTTCTGTTATTTTATTGGTAACTTTGTAGCTTTAAATACTGTACTCAAAAGCACTATTTCTTATTTTATTAAAGTTCAAGTTTATTTTGACTCCCTACCAAGTAAGTTGAGGAGATTATTGCCCCTATCTTTACCTTCATCTTTCTCATTCCGCATCTGCTTCCAGCATTTGACAACTATACCTGTATTTTCTATAGTATCAAGGTTGATGGCCTTTACATTCTGTTTCGTATCCTTAATTGTTATCCATGCTTTCTCTGTAGTTTGATTGTGATAGTTGATAACAGATAGCACTTATACTATTTTGCTTATATGAATATTAATCTCTGCAAACCCATGTGATATGCTAGGATTATATTTCCTTCTTAGTGAATCCAAAGTCAAGATCCCGTACAACTTAAGAAAGAATGTTTCTAGCATTACGTTCCAAAAGGGTTATCTTTCATGGCATCAAAAAATGAAAATCATGTCATATGAACTTCCCAAGTGTATGTGTGTACGTTTATAATTACCTTTCATTTCTTCTTGTTGAAAGAAAAATAATGCCTTATTCAGCACATCACTCCAGCTTCTTCATCCTTCTACCTAGGGAGTGACAGCTTTCTTTTTAAAGAGCTTTTTTGGTGCTAACTTGCTTCATGATCTAATTTTGACCAATTGCTTTTTGTACTTACTACACTTTGATTATTCTAAGATTATATACCCTGCATTCCTACATTAGCTTCAGCATTTCTTGGATCTCCCATTTTCCTTCTCCTTGGTTTTGACTGCTTTTTGCTTATTTTAATATTTTCTCAAGTAACTCTGAAACAGTCTTGGTAAAAACTCTTATGAGTCTTTACATGTCTGAAAATGTCTTCATTTGCCTTCATATTTCATTGAGAGTAGAGCTGGTATGGAAATCAAGTTCAAGATAATTTTCCTCAGTTCTTTGAAAGTACTGCCCTATTGCATTCTGGCATAACAGTTTCTAAATGAGAAGTCTAATGCCATCCTAATTCTTCTTTTTGTATTCAATCTTTCCCCCAACCCCTCCCCTGAAACTTTCAGTATCTTCTCTTTCTTTACCCTTGAATTCCTGACATTTTAAACCAAACATCTAATTTTTTGTCTAATAATGGCTTTTTATAATAGGATACTTGTTCATGGAACTATGTCTTAATCTTTGATTGAAAACTTCCTTTTATACCAGTAAGAATCCACCAAAGTCTGGATCTTATGTGCTCCTAACTTAAGTACCATCTTACAAATGATATGGTGCCCAGTCAATTTCTGGACTCCGCACCATGAATTTATCATAACACTTATGATAGAATACTCCATGTTTATTGTTGGAGTGGTTTTGCCAGTTGAAGACTAGATTACTTTTATCCTTAGACTAATTCTTCTTTGGGTACTTGTACTCACCATATGAATGTTATAGAATATTACAGAGCAACACTGGAGAAGATGAATGAAAGGCAAACAAAATCCAACTTAACTCAGACTGTAGGAGCTAGAACCAGGCTGTTATCCATTTTTATGTGTATAACCAGTTCTCAAATTGTCTTAATTTTATTTATTCTTCTCAAACCTGAAATAAATTTCCATTTTTAATCTAAAAGAAAAATAAGCATAATCTTCTATGAATCTGCTTGGCACTCTTTAGACTACTCTTGTAGTCTAAAGATTTATGAACTTCTTTGGTGCTGGGACATTTTCTTCCTTTTTTTTTTTCATAAAAATATAGTATGGAATCAATACTCACAATAGCAGCCTTAGCTTTTCCCAACTCAGTTTATTCAACCTGTTTAAAGAAGATTTCTCTGATATATTTGCTTGGGCTACAAGGTACCACTATGGACTGCTGTTGCTTTGCATATGGGGAGGGAAGGAAAATGGTAGAGGTGTTACTTTGGTTAGCCTCCTGGTTTTAATTCCTCCTTCTCCCTCCTGCTTCTGAGCCTGGTGTCTCTAGAGACAGGTCAAGAAGATTGAATTTTACCCGTTTCCAGGCCCACTTCATCGTATTCCTGACTTCCTTTGCTCTCTTTTCAACAGTCAATGTGCTTTCCCCCAATTTCTTTCTTCCAGAATTTTGTTGGCCACCCCTGCAAATTAATTCTTTCTACTTGTTTGGTTTTATTCTCTCTTATATATTTTTAAAAGTCATTTTTTATGGCTTGTCCTGAGGAAGCTTAAGGAGTGCCTATTTATATTTTTATTGAAATTTCTTAATATGAACCTAAACTCTTCCTTCTTCTGTACTTAGTTTTATCTTGCAAAATTCTGATTTCATGTGAGTTTCACAATGGGGTTGATAATAGAGATATTGGCATTCACTTCTGAGAGAGAAATAAATGTGACACAAAAATAACCAGGACCTTTTCTAACTGTTTCTTTTTTCATAGAAATAGTAATTAAATGCTTTTCACACCTCCTTCAAAAGATTTGATATGTATTCTAGTACATGGGAAAATTCTGGATATGAGCTCAGTGTAAAAGAAGAGAAAAATATAAAATTAAATGATCATATTTTACAAGTTGTTGCTATGTGGTAAGCTTGCTTTTCCGTCAGCTGGGACTTTTGTGTAGATAATAAATCCCCATCAGTGATTTAGCATGTATAAAACACATCAATCCTTTTTATTATATTTTGTGAGCCTTGACATTTATAATAATTTCCCCGATATCTACTTAAAACTCTTTCTCTTATGATTGCATTATTAACGTGGTTTTTTGCCCTTGCTGGCTTATCTCATTAGCATGTGTTTATCATATATTTTCAGGCTAATTACCATTTTGGAATAATGCATGCAACATTAAATGGATTCCCTAGTTTTAAAAGGTGTCAAGATAAAGGCAGCAGCTTTCCCCCTCCCATCTCTAAACCCCATCCCCTCACAAGACTACAAAAGACATTTTGATTTCTTGTCACTTGGGTCAATTGGATAATGACAAGGGTAATACACCCCCCTACTGTGTGTCCGCAGTTGGTCCTGGATGGGAAAAGAAATGATGGGATCACATTTCTCTAGCATCCTCATTTTCAATACCTGTTTGTTGTCCATCAATCAGTGCTGATTTCTGGACTTAAGAAAGGACTGTATCTTAATTGATATTTATGCAGAAGGAAGAAATCTCATGTTTTCTTATCCTTTCTTAGAATAGCTGTTTGATTTGAAAGTACAATTCACAGGAGGGATGATTCTTGAGTTTCTAATTATGGAGCAAAATAATAATTACTCTCATTTGGTCAGTCTCCACATAATTAAAATAGCTTTCCCTTTCTCCATTCAGAAACTTGTATATATGTAGCAGGAGCTAATGCTCTCCACTATCATTAAAGAGGAGCATGAGTTACTGTGTGGGAAAGTGAGTCTTCCACATTGCCTGAGGCATATCTAGGGTGGTGACTTAGAACACTAAGCCTCAGGCCTGCAGGGAACGCTGTGCGGCCTGCCCTGTAAAGATATGTGTCTTGTGACTATGACGACAACGTTTACCATTGTTGTAAACCTAGATTGTTCCTTCTGATAATGCAACAGGATGTAAACATAGGTATCTGGTGGGCTCTCCCGAGCCTGAGGACATTTAGCATATACTCCCTGATCTTCTGAAATAAATAACTGGAGCAAAGGTGCATTATTGTCCATTTAGCATGAGATGCCGTGGGCCCCCTGCTCCCTTAATTCTTAACTTTGTGTCTGTGTCTCATTCCTGTGCTGCCCTGTCAGCAACATTACTGAAAGATGCTGACATGTCTTCTGAATTGTCAAAAACTGCTAAATAACACCCTGTAACTTTACCTCTGTATGCATATTACACAGCACTAAATTATTTGAAGTTGGTTATCAATTTGTAGTATTCTTAGCATTTATCAGTTTACCAGAAAATAATGAATCAGAACTAAATTTATTGCATTTTCTTTGTTTCTTCTTTGCAGTTTTTGCTTTTGTTCCATTAGAAATTTTGGATTTGTTTATCATTTATTGAGTAATATAAATTATAGAAAGTAAATTCTGGTGTACCATAGATTTGAACTATAATCCTGTTAGATGCACAGTATTTAAGAGTAAAATTTTAAAACAATGATCCCTCCGTTAAATAAGAATGGGTGTATCTCCAATTTAAAATATTAACCTTCTTGGCTTGATAATATTTGATAATACAGTCACCATCATATTTTTAATTCCTACAAAAATCCCTATCATGTGTAATTTAATGGTCTTAAGAGCAAGATAAAGAAGAGTGAGAATGACAGAGTAAATATTTTTCTTCAAATTTCCATTGGAGGCCTGCTCTGTGGTGGGCAGTCTGCAAAGGTAGTGGAAATATAATGGCAAACATACCTCTAAACACTTATAGCCAGTGGAGCAGAGGGGTGAAATATAAGTAGAAAAATAAATTAAAATAATCACAAAATCTGTAAACAAAATAAGAAAACAAACCAGGTTAATATTTACTAAAGTGGGGATGGATCTAACTGACTTTTAATATAGAGATCTGGGAAAAGCTGCTTAAAGAATTCACATTTAAGCAGTTTGGGAGGGGTTGAGCCATATTGCCCTGAGGAGTATATGCAAAGGCTGGGAGGCAGGATTGAGGTTTGGGATTTTAGTGGATTTATCAGAATGATATTTTGGCTAGAGTCTATGAGCAAAGGGGGAGATAAAGTTATAGGAGAGGGCAGGGAATGGATGAGACAGGGTTTTGGAGTTTGTTCTGAGGGCACTGGGAAGCTGTGGAAGGTCTTTAGCCAGGACAGTGACTTGTTCTGATTGGAATTTTAAGAACACCCTTGCAGATATGTTCAGGTCGTATTGGAGAAGGGCAAAAGAAGTGGAGAGACCAGCTGGGAAGTTGTTGTAGTGGTCTGGGTGAGAGATGACGAGGTGAAGACTGGTGGCAAAGTAGAAATGGAGAAAAGGCACGGATGTGAAATACATATTGGAAGACCATCATCTGTTTATAGGTATAGGAAGTAAATGTTGTAGTAAATCACCTCTTTGGAGGATTTTCTATGTTCAAGAGTAGGTACTTAAGTTAGTAATTGACATCAGAAGGAGAGACACCTAAAGAGATGTCAACCCACTCCAACAGAGGTGTTGGGGTTGCCAGCAAAAGCGCGACTCACATAAACTCTGACGGGAGGACGTTTTACTGACATAGGGAAGAGACAGAGCAAGATCTGCTTCACTAGTGGACATCAGTTCCCCATAGCTGGAGGGTCTCAATCCATGGCCGAGGCACGGAGATAATCCAGGCATAGCACCCCTACCTTGTGTCTGTGCTGTAGTGGAGAGCTCTGCTCCCTCCCTGCCAGGATGTGAGCTGGGTGTAATAAAATACACCCACTGAACCAGACAGTCTCTGGTGAATATTTACACACGCTCAGAACAGTAGAGGAAGGAATGTACCCACAGTCCCCTCATCTACCAGGACATTGTGTTTTATCCAGTCAGGAGGACACACCTGGTCCTGAGTACAGGATAAGTTTGTGGGTGGCAGGGAAAGGCGGCAGGCCACACTAGCTATGTCCCCTACCACAGTTACAATTAGAAAGTACAGCGAAGCCAGGATTTCTGAACTCTGTGGCCTCTGAAATAATCCTACCTCAAAAAATGAGTGGAATTTTAGGAACTTCAGATTTCCAGGTCTAATCAGGTTTTTAACTTCATGTTTGTGCTCATTGTTCTATACTTGACTCCACCTCTGTTTCTAACCTTATCTCTAGTTCTGTGGTGCTCCCAATACCAAAATAGTCTCATAATCTACAGATCTCCGTGGAAGGGGTCTTGATTTAGTACTTCAGCAGAGAAATGTATCAACTAGTCTGTTTTCTGCAGAACCAACAGCACTATTCTATGTTTTAAAGTGACCCTGATGAAATCAATATGAAAGTACAAACGAAGAGACAGACTCTCAAGTGTATTTCATCTGCCAAGGGTTTTATAAAACCTACCTTGAAACCTGAGAGCAAAAAGGACTCTCTTTTGCATTGCTGTGTGATCTTTTTTCTCAAAAGAATTAAAAACAGAATGCTTTCTTTGCCCAAACTGATGTGGGGAGGAAGTTTTGGAGTGGGAGAAAGTTTATGAAGAGGGAGCAGGAAATGCCAGGGAAAATATCAGATAACATTTTGGTTAAACAATTAATTAAGCAAATGTGCTAATACTATGTGTCAAGCACTGACCTTGGTATCAGGGACATGGTGGTGAATAAAATAAGCTGAGTTCCTAATCTCATGACATTTAAATACTAATACATATACTAATAAATATGAACATGTGAATAAATGCATAGATATAAGAGATAAGATAATAGAGTTAGTGCTTTGGAGCAGGAGAGTTGGGCAGCAACATTAAGTAGGATGGGCAGGAAAGACCTAGCTGAGAAGGTAAATGTAGTATATCCACATCATAAAATAAACTCAGCTGTTAAAAATGATGTCTTTGGAACATAAAAAAATGCTCAATGTCATTATTTATCAGTGAGATGTAAATGGAAACTCTAAAGAGATACCATTCTATGCCCAAAAGAATGGATAAAATAAAAATATATTAAGACTACTTAATGTTGTGAGAATCTGAAGCAACTGCAACTCGCACACTTTGCTGGTGGGGTCTTAAAATAACATAACCACTTTTTGAAAAACTGTTTGGTAGATTTTCATAAAGCTGAATATACTTCTATTCCATGACCTAGAAATGGAAACATGTGTCCATGTCCTGTGCAATTTCATGTTTATGAAATCCATGTTCAGGTAAAATTATTCTATGGTAATAAAGTCAGAAAAGTGTTGCCACTGGGGATGGTGATGGTGGTAATTGACTGGAAAAGAGTATGAGGGAACTTTCTGGGGGTGTGATGATTGTTAGGTTTTCTTTATTTGGATCTCAGTTTCTGGTATATTCAAAAGTGGCAAAAGTAATTGAGCTGTATATTTTATTGAATATGAAATAATCTATTAAAAATAAGACATGATAAAGAGTCTCCCCCTGAGTACCTCTTTGTTGCTCAGATGTGGCCCTCTCTGTCTCTAACTGAGCCATCTCGACAGGTGAACTCGCTGCCCTCCCCTCTACATGGGACCCGACTCCCAGGGTTGTAAATCTCCCTGGCAATGCAGAATATAACTCCCAGGGATGAATGTGGACCCGGCATCATGGGACTGAGAGTATCTTCTTGACCAAAAGGGGGATGCAAAATGAGATGAAATAGTTTCAGTGGCTGAGAGATTTCAAATGGAGTCAAGAGGTCACTCTGGTGGACATTCTTATGCACTATATAGATAACACCTCTTAGGTTTTAATGTATTGGAATACCTAGAAGTAAATACCTGATACTACCAAACTCCAACCCAGCAGTCTGGACTCCTGAAGACAATTATATAATAATGTAGATTACAAGGGGTGACAGTGTGATTGTGAAGACCTTGTGGATCACACCCCCTTTATCTAGTGTATGGATGAGTAGAAAAATGGGAATAAAAACTAAAGAACAAATGGGGTGGGATGGGGGGATGATTTGGGTGTTCTTTTTTCACTTTTATTTTTTATTCTTGCTCTGGTTCTTTCTGATGTAAGGAAAATGTTCAGAGATAGATTGTGGTGATGAACGCATAACTATGTTATCATACTGTGGACAGTGGATTGTATACCATGGATGATTGTATGGTGTATGAATGTATTTCAATAAAACTGAATTTAATAATAAAAAAATAAAAAAAAATAAGACATGGTAAAACTAAAACAAAGTAGATCTGGAAAAGGAAAATGACTTATACACAGTGAAACATTTGTTATAAACTGTCAGTAAGTAAGAGAGCTATAAATGTGTGTGTACAGTAGGATCTAATTCTAAGCCCATGTAAAATGGAAGGAAAAGGACTAGAGAAAATATGGTGCATTGTTAGCAATCATGATTAACATTGTTGAGTGATATAGCTGGCAGGATTTGGGTGATTGTTACTGAGCATGAGTATGAAAGATGGTTGATGAGTTAATTTAAGCTCTGTTAAAGCATAAAATAATAGAAAAATACGTACATAACCTAAACATTTCATTTTAACTTTAAACTCATAAATGTTCATTTATTTGCTGGATTTTTCTTGTAGGACAAAGGCTTTCCTTTGCTTTTTTTGAATATAGTTCTGCTACCTGGAGTTTCACATTTTTTCCCCCTTAGATGAACTAACCCCACTTGGGTTTCTTGCACAATGATTTAAAGAAAGAGGCTTGGGAGTTATCTGAGTGCAGATTATTAAGATTAAAAGAAAAATTATTATTCTTACACCTAATTCAACAGCAAATTTTAATTATCTTTATCAAGTCTTTCCATAGAGTTGAAATTATTTTTATATACTCAATAGCTCTATTTCTTTTTATACTCATATTTTCTGGGCTTATGTGACATCTAATTACGCTTCATAAACACATTAATAGGTGCAACTGGCATAAATGAGTTTGTGAATAAATACCCTTAATCTTGGAAGTCATACAAATGAGTCTGTAGGAGGAGATGTTGTAAACATACCAAATACAGGCTAACCAGTCGCAGACAAATTCAGCATTAGCCGGTATGTTTAACAGAGAGAATGGAGTGTATTGATTAATCTAGCAAGTTTAAGTGGATATCAGTTAAGAGAAGTTCTGTTAAATTTTTTCAAATTTCCCACATTAATCATATATTTTTCCAAACAGAAAAGCAAGTATTTACTTTTTTAAAGGTAATATTATGCACAATAGGAAAATTAATAATACAAGTAAAATCATTTTAGAAATGTTTATTTGAATAAGCTCTGTAAATTCTGCATGTTCCTAGGACTCATTTGACATTTTTTTTTTTTTTCCAACCTCTGAACTTTGGGAAAGGGAGACACATAAAGAAGAATATTGACAAATTCTCTAGAACCTGAGTTCAGACTCCTCAAGGAGGGGATACTGGGTTCTACCCTGAAGACAGCTTGCGGTGACCAGTAGGAAATATGACAAGAGGGCCTTTGCCAACCTTGGGGTAACTGAAGGACATGCTTTGAAGTGAGAAACAATGCGTGCTAGAAAGTGGATGGGCTTTGGGATCAGACGGCTGGGGGTTGCACCCCAGCTCTTCCATTTTCTTCCTGTGGGGCCTTGAGATCTTAACATTTATGAACCTAAATCTTGACCTGTAAAATTCAGGGGTAATTACCCAACTTAAAGGCATTCTTATAAAGTAACAAATGAGATAATTTATCTAGAGAGTTTTATAAAGTGTCCACAGCACTGGAAATATTAACAGAAATTTATCTCCAAATCCTATCCCATCCTAAATAGCTCTTAAAGGTGTTGTGGGAAGCACATGGGTGGTCCTAGGTAGGTGCTTTATTTGGGTCTCTTATATACTGTGATACTTCTGGTGTTCCTGAGAAAGTGTAGATGAACTTTCATGTCACTCTATACCATGAAAACATGAATTTTTGAGGGAGCAAGAGAAACCAGAGAGCATAGAGATGTTTCCTTTCTCCCTTCCCATTGACTGATCAACTCAGTGTGCTCCAGCTTCTCCCTTTGCCCCTCCCTAAAACTCTTGTTTGTCCAGGTAACATTTAATGCCTTCCTGTTTCTAAATCCTGTGGACACTTTTAGTCCTTATCTTACTCAACCTCTTACCAACATTTGACACTTTGATCACCCCCATCTTCTTTATACTTTCTATTCTTTTGGCTTCTCTAACACCTCTTATTTGTGCTCTACTTTCTGCCCTCTGATGGCTACATTTTAATCTCCTTATAGACTATGTTATTTTGGCCCATCTCTTTAATACTGATATTTACCAAGCTTCTTTTTTTGACCCTTATCTCTTCTCATTTTTTTTTAAACTATCCCTGGCTGATCTTAACTGTTCTTATAGCTTCTACAGCGATTATGACTTCTGATAGTACTGAAAGCTCCTGTTAACTACAGAGGAACTTTAGAATCTCACTGTCTACTGGACTTCTCCATGTGGATATCCCATTGGTAAATTAAATATATGTTCTCCTTTCCCAGCTCCACCTTTACCCACTAACAGTATGAAAATGTCACTTCTGCTGTATTCTGTATTTTGGTCAATGGCACTACCATCTATTCCCTAGTCTAAGACAAAAATCAGGGAGTTCTTAATTTCTGACTCAAGAAGCAATTGGTCAAGAGGCCAAATTGATTTACTTCTTTCATACCTACTGACACACCTACCTTAGTTCATGATTTCATGCATTCACCTCACCCTAATGTGACTCAGGAATATATTCTGATAAGTCTAAAGCAAACATTTTCTTTGTTCCAAATCCTATACCTTTTCATTCTAACCTCTTGTTTGAGTAAAATCATCCAGGACTCGAGGCCTTCTTTTAATTATGTTTCTCAGATTAAAGACATTGGCATATTTTTTTTCTGTAGTAGAATTAACAGGATTCAATTATTGTTGTTATTTATACTATTTATACTGTGATTTTTTTCTATGATAATCCACTGAGATTTTTAATGTTAAACCTGGCCTCTGAGCTCTATCCTGTCTACATTTCAAATTGATAGTTTTCTGTTACATACTAGCCTTAATAATTATTTGTACAGCTAAAACCTGTACAGACCTGCTGTTCTATCAATAAAGAGAGTTTCACTATGTTACTTGCTCAGAAATCTAGCTGTGATGGATTGTCTGTGAATTCTTACAGAACTACTATATAGTAAGTTTGTCTGGAGAATGTGAATTCACATTACTTTGGTAATCCAGGGCCTACTTGGCCCAAATAATACTTTATTTAGTTAAAACAAAGACTGGTTTACAAAATATACATAGCCATGTTAAAAAAAAACAAAAAACTAGGAAAATATGTGAGGATTTCACTTTAGAATAAAGAGCTTGGCAACAAGCTCTGTGATATCCAGATACAATCCAGGCAAATCTAAAGTTCTGTAGGCTTGAATGGTGTGACCAAATGCTGAATATGACAGCCAGGAAGCTAAACTATTGAAATGACTGCCTATATTACAGACAAAACAAAAAAAAGACTATTTATCTTCCCTTATAATTGTTTTGACATGAGAATCAAATTTACTTCTATCTCTATCTCAGATTATTAACCATTGAGGATTTAAAGAAAGCCTTAGGAAAATAAGAACATTTATTTAAAAGGGATGAAGGTCATCACTGTTAGGCATTTCTATGGTGATTTTGCCATTAAAACTAGACCTAGGCCAGTTCAAATGAAATTTAGTACCTCAAATCACTAAAATGATAAAAACGGTCAACTTACACATACAAAATATTTAACCTCTGTAATAGAAGAAATGCAAAATGAAATAATATACTTTCTTCCATGAAATAAAAAATTAAAAATACTGGAAAATGCAACATCGGCAAGGGGTTGAGTACATGGATATTATTTTATGTTCCAAATGAAAGTATACATAAATACAATATTTTTGAAGATGGGCCATAAATACCAAAAGTTTTAAGAACATTTAAATCCTTTAATCCAGAAACCCTACTTCTAGAATTTAATTAATGAAACAATCAGAAATACGAAAAATAACTGTTCACTAGAACATAAGCTGACATTATATATAATTTTATGAATTGGAAATAATCTGAAGTTTGAATAATACAGAATTGATTAAATTAGTTACAAAACATCCATAAAATCAAATGTTACTATGGATGGTATAATATTGTATGGTAGTGTCTTAGTTTCCCATCTGCTAAAACAAATACTATGCAATGGATTGGCTTAACAGGAATTTATTGGCTCCGGGTTTCAGAGGCTAGAAAGCTTGCTTCCTCTGGGGGTCAATTTTCTTCTGACTGTCCAGCAATCTTTGGAGTTACTTGGCTTTTCTGTCACATGGCAATACACATGGTGGCATCTTCTTCTTTAGTTTCTGGGTTCTGTTGACTTCTACCTTCTGACTGCTTCCTGCGGCTTTCTCTTTCTATGCTTGAATTTCACTCTGCTTATAAAGGACTCCAGTAACCTGGTTTAAAGCCCAAACCAATTCGGTTGGTTGCACCCTATCTAAAAACAACATCTTCAAAGGTCCTATTTACAACTGGTTTACACCCACAGGGATGGATTAAGATCAAGAACATGTTTTTCTGGGGTAGATAATCCAATCCTCAACAATTAGATAAAAGCCTGAGTATTTTTGCTTACTTTCCAACTTTTTGTTTCCTAGATTGGTTTCTAAGGATGGGCAGATGGTCACTGGACATATGATGTTTTATTATATTTGACATTTTGTTATGGTATTATTGAATACTATTATAACAAGGGTTGCAAAATATAGTTCAGATTATAAGTTGTATGTGCAGAGAAAATATAAATTTCTATTTTATGTATTTATGATTGATCTTCCTCATAAACATACACCTGCTGATGAACAGAAAAATAAATGTAACTTAATGTTGAATCTTTTATAAAATGTAAGTATAATTATTTAATTAATCCCTTTGATAATTTCTATCTCTCTAAAAAAACTGTTCAGTTTCTGAGATTTCTCTGTGGTTGTAACCCCTCTCCATCTCTTCTGCAAGATGACTTTAAAGGGAAAGGAGAATTTTTGTCATGTTACAGAAGGATGGGACTTTGAGATTGCTGGCATCTGGGTTCCTTAAGTACTTAAGTACTAAGACTTTCTAACTAGCAAAGTCAAGAGATGTGGGACAGAAGTAAAATTGTTGTGTCATTAAATATAATAGTGAAATGTGCCTCTTGCACTTGCAACACAAGTCATGAGCTGTGTATTCCAGGTATGGAGACCAGGATACACATTAATCAATGGTTCAGAGCACTTATAGCACTATGTAAGAGCGCACCCCTAATTTAGGAGCAAAACATTTTATGAGTATCACCTGATTGCCCTATTTATTTCACTACAAAATGGGTAATGCATTCCTTTTTCAGTAGATAATGTTTTTTGAAATACCATCTAGTAAGTTCATGAATGCTGTTATTAATCATGATTCAGAATAAGAATAATTTCCAATGAGGAGAAATTGGTAACTCTCCACAATGGAAAAGGTCCAATGTAGCTGACTGGCCAACCACATCACTTGCTAGCCTCCTGAGGCTCAGGGTTGCTCTCCATTGCTGGCATATTAGGCATGTGTTAGCCAGATCCAGCTTTGTGAGGGGAGGTCCAAGGGTTATCTCACCACCTGTTTATTTGGGGCATCCTCTATAGTGAGGGCCTTGTAGTGAGTTTTCAACAAATGAGAATCAATATTCTCACACTCTAAGTCCTTTCACACACTTTTCCCCAAACTCCCTTGAATCAACTTCTTTTTCTTTTTTTTTTTTTTAAATAAGTCCCTGACTATTTAGCCGAACTATCAACCACTGCCCATATCTTGCTATAGATCTCTCAGATCATGTCTTTTTTCAGGCAACATAGGCCCAATACTCTATGACTTAAAGATCAGTTCCTTATTATGTTAAACACATATTAACTATATGGCCCAACAATTCCATTCCTAAATATCTCTCCAAAGTCATGGGAATGCATATGATCCTGAAACAATGTTTACATGAATGTTCTGAGTAGTTTCATTCAGAATAATGAATTAGAAACAACTCAATGCACATTAAACAGGTGACCAGATAAATAAACAACTTATGTTATATATGTACCATGAAATACACTAAACAGTAAAAATGAATGAACTGCGGGTCCATGCAATACCATGGGTGAAACTCACAGGCATTATGTTGAGAAAAATTAACCAGAAAGGAGTGCATACTGTATGATTTCATTTATATGAAGTACTAGAATAGGCAAAACTAATACATAGTGATGGAGATCATATCGACGGTTGTCTGTGGAAGGAGAGTGGACTTGGGGGGATTAAGGTCACAGAAAATTACAAGGAACTTTTTGGGGAGGTGGACATGTTATGTGTCTTGACTGGGATGGTGTTTACACAGATGTATACATTTGTCTAAACTCATCAAACTGTACACTTAAATTCTGTGAAATTTATTGTATGTAAATCATGCCTTAATAAAGTTGATTTAAAAAATAAATTCTGCCTACTGGGATTCCTCATCTTTTAGCTATCATTCAAGGCTACCCATGAGTGAGGCTATAATTACCATAGCAGTTCGCTTCCAGCTGATGCCAACATTTAATAAAGTGCTATCTGTAAACAAGGCTTGAATGATTTTCTTCCTAGTCATAGAGAGTTTTTCCCAAGGTCCTAAATACGGATTTAGGGAAGGATGGCTCTGTGGCAGCCATATTGGGAAACTGATCTATCTGCTTATATGAAATTCTTGGGTCTTCATAACTTTTTCAAGCCCAATCTTGCATGTCTCACTTCTACTTGGTAATGAGAAATTCTTGGGCATTCAAAAACTTAAGGGTTGATGCATCAAGTAACACAAAATTCATGGTGAGCCATGCAGATACAGACTATCTCGTGCCCATGTATCCAGTTTGGCAACAGGCTCTGTACAGTATTCCAATCTACCTTTGAGAGTTAAGCACAATTGGAGCTTTATGGTCAGAAGGAACAACTAGCAAAGCTATTTGCACTGCAGCCTGTATCTGCTAGATAGCCTTCTCTTGTTTTAGACTATTTTTGATGCTAACACCCTTTTTTAAAAAGGCAATCTTATTGAGATATATTCACACACCAAACAACCCAAAGTATTCAATCAATGGCTCAAAGTGTCATCACACAGTTGTGTGTTCATCACTACAATAAATTTTTGAATATTTTCATTACTCGTGGAAGGAAAAAAATAAAGAAAAAAAAGAGAAAGCCAAAAACATCCTGTACCCCTTACCCACCCCCATCATTGATCCCTAGCATTGATGTGGTACATTTGTTACTGTTGATGAAAGAATATCAAGATATTACTGTTAACTATAGTCCATAGTTTGCAGTAGGTGTGTTTTCCCCCATATACCACTCTATTATTATTAACTCCTTGTAATAGTTTTATATATTTATTTTAATTTTCTTATATTTGTACTTAATCATAGTCATCATCCACCCCAAAATTTACTGGGTTATACATTCCCATGTTTTAACCTCTGGCTTTTCTTCTGCTGACACATATAACTCTAAACTTCCCCTGTCAACCACACTCACACACAATTAAGCACTGTTAAGTATACTCACAATAATGTGCTACCATCACCTCTATCCATTTCCACTTATTTAAATTCAGCCTAGTTAAAAATTCTACACATCTTAAGCAACTGCTCCCCATTCTCTAGCCTTATTCTATTTCCTTGTTGCCTATATTCTAGATTCTATGTCCATGTGTTTACATAGTATAATTAGTTCATATTAGTGAGGTCATATAATATTTGTCCTTTTGAACCTGACTTATTTCACTCAACATCATGTTCTCAAGGTTCATCCATGTTGTCGCATGCTTCAGTACTTCATTCCTTCTTACCTGGCTAATACATGTCTCACATGCCAGCAGTAGAGACTGACTGTGAGCCTCCTGAGGTTGGCAGGTAATCTGAGGGTGGTGGTGGTGGGAGGCAGTTAAATATGTTGCATTACTGATCAATGTATGTTCTGTGTCTCCGTATCTGGAATACATAGACCATGATTCAAGAGGTACAAGTGCAAGAGGCACATGTCACTATTACATTTAATGACTCACAACAATTTTCTTCTGTCCCCATGACTTGGCTTTAGAAGTCTTAGTACCTAAGAGGTACTAAGGAACCTGGAGATCAGCATCCTCGAGATTTCCAACTCTGGCATGCTACAGCCACAGCCTTTTCTCCAGAGAATATTCTAAGACTGGCTTACTATCTCCTACTCCAAAGTCAGGAGAAAAATAATGGAAAGTTTAATATCTTAAATTCTATCTTTTTGCTTGTAGCAGAGCATTTTTCAGTTCTCCTTTAGATCTTCTTGTTTTTGTGTCTTTACATAATTCCAGGAAGCTTGAATAAAAACATTGGAAGTAGAAAATCAAAAGTGATGGGCTCCTGAAAGCAACATGCTAATGGAAGGAAGAAAATGGAAGGAAATTACTGATAATCTTCTAGCAATGGACAATAAAATATTGCTAAAGTCACAAAACTTCAGACTGCTTTCTGTGGATTCTCTAAATGCTCTGCAATGAATAGGCATTACTTTTATATTCATAAAAATGGTATTATGAAAGCCTTCAAAAAAGTTTCCCAGGTATTTCATATTTTGGAACACATACTTCAATTGTTATTGAGATTCATAGAGAAAAGAAAATACAAATGAACATTTGTAATTATGACCTAAAGACATATAGCACCAATTAATTACATTTATTATTTTCTGTGTAATAGGGCAGCAAAGAGTAAAATACATTTTCAGATGTTTTCATTAAGAAATGTTCTTTTAAATTTTTTTATATTAAAAGGAAATTTTCATTTTATTTAAAAATATACTTTTGTGAAACAGTTCATTCTCTAATGATATTGGACAAAATGAATATGGTTTTATTTATTGGCAATGTACTTATGTGAAACAGTTCATTCTCCAATGATAGTGGATAAAAAAAGCATGATTTTATTTGTTAAATTCTTAACACACTGTGCTACAGCTAGATATGTATGGGAGTGACTGCATTGAAGATAGCTGTATACAAAAAAGCCATGGTTCCTCTTCACATTGAGCAAAGAACACGTAGATAAGTGAGAAGATTAATAATTCTAGGATGTCAATAGGAACAAGCAATTGAGTAAAATCAATAATAAATGATGGAAAATTAGATAGGCTATAGATTTGATTACTCTGATCAAAGCCTACAATAACAATGACGTAAACAAGATAGATTTTATTTCTCTTATGTAAGCTCCTATGGTAACCCTGCTCTGTAAAGTTATCAGATGTCCAAAGTTTTCTTTTCTTGATCTGCCATTCCAGTGGTGTTATTCTCATCCATATGCTATGCCCTTTCCCTAAAGGGTGTGACTCAGAGGTTAAACACATCATTTCCATTCACATTCCATTGGTCAAGACTTAGTAACATATCACTTCTACCTTCAAGGGAGGTTAAAAAATGTAGTCTTGGGTGTCAAGTACCCAGCAAAAACCTGGGGTTCTGTTATTATGGGAGAAAAAGGAGAATGGATATTGGAGAATAACCAGCATAATCATAATTTTTATGATGCTAGATGATAAAAGAAGGGAGAGGAAAGCTTGAGTTGAATTTTGATGAATGAAGGGAGTCAGATCTGAATCAGGAGAACAACCTGACAAAGTGCAAGGGGTGGGGAAATTGCTGGCAACTTCCGGGAAGTGTTGGGAACAATGAGTAGACCAATGTGTCTGTAAGAAACTTGTCTTGTAGCAGAGGAATGAAAGATAAAAGTGGAAAAGCAAATTGGTTTCGTATTATAGAGGGATCTGAAAGCAGAATATAGAGTATATATTTTTCTGTATTTCTTGGTAACAATATAATGTTTTGAACAGAGAAAGGACAAGATAAAATAGGTGTTTCAGTAGGATTCATTTGTTGTCTGGCCTAGCACAGGTAGGATGGAATATTCTCTTATAAGGGTGCTACTGTAGCTCAGGCATGGATGGATAAAGGCTGAATTTCAGAAACGGGCTAGAACAAAAGAGAGATGTGTTACCAATGAAGAACCGGTGGGCTTTACTCACTGTCCCCTGTTTTGGGGGCAAAGTTGGTATTAGAGTCATAGATCCCTGTAGGGTTTTGAGCTAGTTGACTCTGGGAGAGGGAAGAGTGGAAGGACATCAATACAAGATGAATATTGCAAGCTCAGCTTTAATTTGAAGTGAGGGTACAATATCCAAAGAGAAGCATCAAAAAGTAAATTAAGGATATAGGGCTGGAGATGTGTAGAATGTTTCAAGATAACTCCATCATTAGTCAGCAGAAATGGAAATAGTTTATTTTGAACACAGGCCTGGACTAGAAGGAGCGTGGACAACTCTCCAACTCTTCATGAGCTCCTGTGCTCAGGAACAGACTTAAAAGATTTTGATGTCTGTACACAGTAAGGAAGAATAAAATTACTTCTAGATGTAAAAGAGGCAGGATCCTTAAGGCAATTAGCACAGACAGAAGGTGGCAAGGTGGTGCTGTCCCTCATTTCTTTTCAACCCTCTGAACACAGCTGCACTTGAATGATGGTGGCATCTTAACTTAGGGTCACTGCTGCTCATCCTAAGACAGTGGACATAGAAGAGCAGTGGAAGAAAAGCAGTGTTCCCAGCCTCACTCACTCTGGGTTTGGTGAGTGCCTGGCTGAGAGATTTGAGTGAGTACCTTACTTGTAAATCATCCATTCGCACCACACCTCTCCTGATGGACACCTGTGATACATGTGTATATAAACCAGGGCCTGGTTGTCCTAGAGAAAAATATGGTAGAAGAAATTATTGATCACCCTAGTCCAAGGCTGAGGAGTGAACATTCATGGCAAAATTTGCAATGCCTTATTTTGTATTGATTTTTTTTTTTTAATTGGGGGCCCTCAGGGAAGGAGATCTCTTCCCTGTCGATGGAGGTGTGCCCAGAATCTTCACCCACTCCAAGCTTGGGCCCTGGGGATCCTGGGAGTGACAGAGCACGTTGAGCATATTGCCATCATCTCAGACGTGCACTGAGTAACTCTAGGGTGTGGCCTGGTTGATCATACTGATGCACTTGGCATAGGGACTGAGTGAGGGCAGAATTAAAGTGAGGCCCCTGATGGTGAAGGACACAGCCAGCACCAGCTCCTCAGCCCAGCCATTCTCAAGAAAGGTGGCAACTCTTACGGCCATCTTGGTCTTGATGGCCTGTGTTGATTCCTTTTTTTTTTTTTTTTTTTAAGATTTATTCACATACCATACAATCACCCAAAGTATATGATCACATTACCATCATATAGTTGTTCATTCATCACCCTGAGCTATTTTTTTTTTAACATTTTCCTTGTACCAGAAAAAGTGAAAGTAAGAGTAAAAAGGAGTAAAAACAGAACACCCAAATTGTACCCCCCTGCCCTATTTTTCCTTTAGATTTTTTGCCCCCATTTTTCTACTCATGTGTTGATTTTTTGCCCCATTTTCTACTCATGTGTTGATTCTTTTCTGCTAATGTGTTGATTTCGCCAAAAGGCCAAAATAAATTCTTTCTGTTGTAGGATGGTGGCAAATTTATTTGGTGGCAAAATCTGACTTTTGACATAAACAACGCCTGTGAAAGGATTTATCATCTTTTTGTTTGTTTGTTTGTTTGGTTTTTTTTTTTTTTTGAAAGTTAATTTTGTGTATATAGAAATTTTACTGTTCAGTAACAAATAGTCACCCCCGACTGCACTGGTAGTGTTAGATATATCTGCCATCTGTACCATATTATGTTTGAAAATCCTAAAACAATTCTGAATGCTGAAACACTGATGGATCTAAGGATTTTAGAGGAGGAATTGTGGACTTGTACTTAGTAAGTTTCACCAGCACCCCCTACAGCTCATCAGAGTTATTGGATAGAAACAGTCATATGCTCTGCCATTTTTGAAAAGAAAATTGATTTTCCCTCCTTCCTCCTGTTGAACTCTAGCTTTGGGTTTGGCTTCACCAAAAGAGGGAATCTGAGCAAACACATTCATGAATTCACTTCTTTTACTTATGTAAAGCCGGCCAGAATCTTCAGAGATGCTGTTGATGCACAGCATTCCACACTGAGAAAAAGCTGTTGGATCTGCAAAAGGAATATGGGAATCATACAGCTACTGGGTTCTGAATCCAAAAGGTGCACATTCCTCTACATTTACTTTCTCCACCCATGTGTAAATCATTTAGGCTTTGCCTCTCTTCCTAAAAGGTATTATACTCCATGCAGTGTGTTATATACAGCCTTTCTACACCCTTCTTTTATACTTGATCTTGAGGATACATTTTTTCAACTTGTTTATACAAAGCTCAAAATGACTGGTAAGGCTTAATTGTTATTTATTTTGAAATTTACATATTAATGGGGAATGAACTTTAAGCCAAGCAATTAATTTCTAATTGTTGCATTTCTGGAATCAGCTGGCTGGTGGAATTTTGAAGGGGTGAGGAGAGATTTCTCTGTGTCCCTGAAAACACACCATTGTTAGAACACAACAATTCATGAAACCAGACCAAGAAGGATAAAGTGGAAAATGAGTACTGCTGTGAATAATAATAATAATAATAATAAAAATACAGATGGAAACTTAGTCAATGAGCTAAGTTAAACATAATTCAGCATTCTGATTATAAAACAATTTTCTTCATGAAACAGATGTTACAAATATTCTGCTAGAGTAATTGGAGTGCTTCTATAGATGCAGATAGAGATTATATAGATGTAGAAATATAGATAGATACACATACACACACACACATATGCATTTGTCTTTGTTTTGCTTTCTTTGTAAAATATCTCTAAAGAAGATGTCTGATGTCTGGGTTCTTACCAATATTGTAAGCAGCAAGTAAGTATAAAGTAGAAGGCTTATCTTCTGAGTTCCCATTTTCTGTAACTCTTTATGAGCCTGAAATGGCATGAATTCTAGATCTGTGAGAGGCAAGCAATCCATAGATCACCCCTTGCCGCAGCATGGGAAGAAAGTCCTGTAATCTGTGTCCTTGCACTGGAGTAGCCTAAATGCAGTTGCTCCTGCCTTCTGCAGCTGGGAAAGTACAGAGTAATGAATTGAACTATCTGGGAAATAATGCCCAGAATTGAACAAAAGGTTTTAACTTCATTTTACACACACACATGAACAAACATTTACCCTTGATCAATAACAGTTCAGCAAAACTGTGAGCAGTGCTGCACAACACTTCTAGACCACTCCAGCTAAGATGACATTTTAGAACATACTTTATTGAGCTGATTTAATGGGTGTGTTGGGAACACACCTTTGACGTCTCTGTATTAAGGAATGTGGTGTGCTAGGCATCCTGTTTCTGCTCTGCTAGGCGTTGTTCATTGCATCACCTGTTGTATTGTGCTGGATATTACAGCACATTTCATAAGCACCATAACATTTGCATTTCAGACCTGCATGATGATTTTTTTATAGTCCCTATTAAGTGAAGTCTAAATTCACACCTTCGCGGTGGTATGAAATACATTGTTTGCTTTATCTCTGACATGTGCCTCCTCTAACATTCAAGGTGCTATATTATATCACCAGTCACTGTGAGTCATAAATTATCTGACATCCATTTGTTTTATCCATTTCTTTTCTTGAGCCAGTAGAGTATATAGAAAAGGTTGAGGAAAGGGAAAAGCAAAGGATTCTGTTAAGTATAATGGTTTTTGTTGGTCAAAATGTTTCCTTTTTATTTTCTAGTGCATTATATAATGAGGAGCAAATACAACTCTTACGGTTATTTGATTTGACCATGAGGAAAATCTAAGCATCAAACTTAGAGTGATGTTGTGATTGAAATATTAATATGGATCTCAATCCAAGAAGAGACTTTTTATTATATTCAACTTTCTTATGCATTTTTTGGTACAAATGGTCTTACTATTTGAAAAAGAAATACATTTTAAATGAAAGAAAATGTTTAATGTTTAGTGTAGTTACAGGTACTTCAACTGGCCTCTAACATTTTGGGGACCATATTATTAAAATCTAATTCAAAGAGGCTTCTAAGGTTTTTTCATAATAAACCTTAGGGCCTTAGGGCTTTCTAGGTCTGAAAATTATATGCTGCTATAAATCCTTTTAAAATGTTGATAAATGACTGTGGCTTTGTGATTAATAAACTTCTCTGTTCCCTTATAGGACATTTAATTGTTTAATATATGTATGTGGTGAAAATATAAAACGGATATCCCTGTGATTTAATGATTTTTTGAGGATTTGCCATTTTTAACTAAGTATGTGACATAATCCAAATATTTATGGAGGTGAGAGCCACCAGAAATTGAAAAAAAGCATCTGATGACTGTGATTTGGACCTACTACCTAGCATTTTATTGTTTTGTGAGAAGATAATTCTAATGATTGATTTTGTCAGCATTTGTCTGTATATTTCCTTCTACTAATAGACATCAGATTTTTGGTTTGTCTTATTTTATGTTGGTTGTACATGATACCAAACAGCCAAATTAATTAATTTAAGAAAACTGGCAGATTGATCTCATTAGGTTGACTGTATTTGTCAGGGTTCTCTAGGGAAACAGAACCAGTAGAAGATACCTGTAAATATTATAGGATTTTATAAAAGTGTCTCACACATCTGTAGGGATGCACAAGTCCAAATTCTGCAGGGCAGGCTGCAAGCTGGCAACTCTGATGAAAGTTTTCTATGAATTTCTCAGGAGAAGCTGGTTGGCTAAGTAGAGATGAAAGTTCTCTTTTCTGACTGATGAAGTCAACACTCTACCTTTTAAAGCCTTCAACTGACTTCATTGCAGATACTCTCCTCAGTTGACTGGATGTAATCAGCCATAAATGCAATCAACTTACTCATGATTTAAGTCCATGAAATCTCCTCACATTAACAGTTAAGCCAGGGCTTGCTTGACCAGACAACTGGGTACCATTACCTGGCAAAGTTGACATGTGAGCCTAACCATCACATTGGCCCACAAATTAACTGATTTAATTGTCAAATTACTGATCTTTTAGGTTTTGAAAGGTTACTGGATACTGGGGTTGAGGGTATGCATATTTCTAACTTGAGGAACCATAAGTTTATGAAGGTATCCAAAAGAAGATATGAATCAAAACACGATTAGAGAAACTAGAGACCTTTCCTCTTTGGCAAGCTGAGTGACTGAGCTGAATTTGGACCAACTAACTATTCCTTAAAGATTCTTGGGAAACAAAAATGTATCCATAAGTAAAAGTGAGGAAATCAGGGCTTGTTGTAAGGATGAAGGCTGGATGGAAGTGGTGTATAATTTATACTTTCTTAAATTTATATTAAGCTGTTCTTCTAGAGAAAAGGAAGACTTTGTATGGTTTTCATAGGGGTATCTGATTATAACTTAGTGGGTTTAATACAAAAGACTAGAGTAGAGAAGTCATATCTCTGGAGGAAGTGTTGAAGTTTTCAGACTAATAGAATGACATTTAGTTTACTAGGAGTTGCCCCTTTCCCTCTGGTGGGATTATATCTTATCATTACAATGAGAAGAATGAGGAGAAAACATTGAATCATAAGATGTCTATCATAGGAACTGTAGCTCCCACAACCTGCAGAGGATATTCTTTGCATCTTCTCCTCTAACCATTGGCTTTTGTTTTATTCCACTGGTCTATTTACTTTGGGTAATTTTCATTTTTCTTTTATTTTGGGCAGTCTGAATTCTCTCTTAGCCATTATTAAAAATCAACCTTTCCTATAACTTCTAAGCATTTTTCTCTCACTTTTCTCTGTCCTAAATTCTCCTAGATGGCTATTGCCATTGGCATATTCAACTATGTCCTTCTCTTGAACATGCCATTTTGCATTGATGTTGAAGACAGCTTCTCCAAAAACTTGGATTCTAGACCTGGCTCTGCAACTCACTGACTTTGTGACTTCCAGCAAATTGCTTTACCTTAATGAGGTAATTACTCATTACTTAGGGCAGCAGTGAGATTGAAAAAATGAACATAAATGTGTAAAAATGACTTATAGACACGTGATAAGTTGGTTTGTGCTTTCAATATTTTATAGTTGAAAACTCAGGAAATTTAAGCAACTTGCCCAAAGTCACATAGCTAGTTAGCAGAGAGTTCGGACTGATTCCATATCTCTGAATCTCCAATCCAGCATCTTTATTTTAAAATACTCTAATTCATTAATTCATGATTTTAATTCTTTTGGAGTTATAGTCATTTTCTTGGAAGATAGTTGATCAAAATATAATATATAAAAATTCACGTATCATACATCTATAGCTTTATGAAATTTCACAAAGTGAAACAGATCTCAGAAACAGAATATCACTAGTACTCTGGAAGTCTGCTTCTTGTTCCCTTGCAGGCATAACACCCTGACTCAGTGGTAGTGTTTTAGTTTCCTAGGCTGCTTAAAGCAGATACCATGAAATGGGTTGGCTTAAACAATAGGAATTTATTAGCTTCCAGTTTGAGGCAGAGAAAATGTCCAATTCAAGGCATCATTAAGGCAATGCCTTCTTCCTGAAAACTGGGTGCAGCAATCCTGGGCTCCTCTGCCATGTGTCAAGACACATGGCAGCCACTGCTGGTTTCTCCCTTCTCTTTCTGTGTTTTGTTGCTTTCAGTTTCTTGCTTCTGTGGATGTTTATTTTCTCTTTGTCTTCATTCTGTTTATAAAGGACTCTAGTGTTAGGATTAAGACCCATCCTGAATGAGGTGGGCCACACCTTAACTGAAGTAGTCTCATCAAAAGGTCCTACTTACAGTGGGTTTACATCCACTGGAATGGATTAGATTTAAGAACATGTTTTTCTGGTGTATATACAGCTTCAAGCCACCACAGGTAACTACTATCTTTACTTCTAATACTATAGATTTGTTTTGCTTGTTTTAACATCATCTATTGCAGGGGCAGAAGGAGGTCTATGATGCAGACCTGCCTGCATCAGCCCACCCCATGGAGAACTCCAAAACTGAAATGACTGGTCATAGTTGTCCTATGTTAGGCCCAAGAGGCCAGGCCTTTATACTTTGCCTCCATTCATCATTGAATGTGGGTCACTCCAGCAAGAGTGTGACCTTGGGAGAGGTGACTTCCTGCAACTAAAGTGCTTTCTGAAGTGCCTGATAGCTGAAGTCTGCCTGCTCACAGTATTCCCAGCAGCTAGGACAGCAACCTGTCTTGAAGGGTATCTGGGTGGGGCAAGTCTGTGTCAATCCTGCTATAAAAAATGAAGCCATACAGCATTTATTCTTTTGGTATTTGACCTCTTTTGTGCATTATGTTTGTGAGATTTATCCAAGTTGTGTGTAGCTATAGTTTGTACATTATTATTATTGTATCACATTCCATTGTATGAACCTACCCTAAATTATACATTCATCCTATTGCTGAAATTCCAGTTTGTGACTTTTACACACAGTGCTTTAATGAACATTGTACATGTCTTTGGTAATGAACATTTGCATGCGTTTCTTCTGGTAACTGAATGTTGGGAATGGGGGTGACATATATCTAGGAACAGAATTGGTGAGCAATACTGTATTTGTATGTTCAGCTTTAGTGGATACTGCCAAACAGTTTTCCAAAGTGTAGAGAGTTCCAGTTGCTCTACATTCTTCTTTATCAGCACTTGATGTTAACTATTTTTTCCATTTTCATCCTATGCCATGCATATAGTGATATTAACATTGAGGTTTTAATATTCATTTCCAAAGCAACTAGTGAACTAGAACTTTTTTTATGTGTATTAGCCATTGAGATAAGCTTTTTTTGTGTTGTGTCTTTTCAAGTTGGTTCAAGCTCAGAGGAAAACTCAAGTGAAAGTAATTTATTAGGAAGTATTCCCAGGAAAAGTATGCCCCCCTCACCCTCCAGTGGAGTATGGTAGTGGTGAAGAGGGAGGGAAAGAAAGCCAAACAAAAGTGGGATATCAAGTAATGTTCCACAGAGGGTAAGTTTGGTTCAATTCTACAGGAGTGCTCTGGAGACAATGTAAGTCACCTTTCAGAGAGTCCTAATGAGAGGAAAAAGGAAACTGGCATATTTATACCCCTAGGCATGTCATTCATGGGTTAAGAGCTGCTTCAAGGAAAAATAAATGCTCAGGAAATTCTTTCTCTTGTTTGCAAGTGCAAAGCAGGATCTGGTAGCCTGAGTATAGTTCTTAAAAAAGAGACTCCAGAAGTGAAAGCACATAGGAACCAGTGTGCCAATGAATGGAAAGGGGATTCAAGGAGATATTTTTAGAGCACTGATGGCGTTTTGCACACTTTTCTATTGGATTTCCTGACTTTTTTCTTATTGATTTTAAAAATTCATTTTGTATTCTAGAAACAATTCATTTTTCAGAAATATGTATTGTAAATATCTCTGTTGGTTGCCATTACATTCTCGCCTTTTAGTGAATAGAAATTCTTGATTTTAATGTAGTCACTTTCCATGTCTTCTTTAAGAAATCTTTGATATTAAGTCATAAAGATGTCCTATGCTTTCTTCTACAAGCTTTAATGTTTAATCTTTCACATTTCAATTTACAATCCATCTGAAATTTATTTTAGTATACAGTGTGAGGTAAGGATACATTCATTTTTTTCCATATGAATATTGTTAATTTAGAACCATTTATTGAAAACCATTAATTTATAATATGTCTTGATATCTGGTGGTGAAAGTCCTCCCAGCTTTGCTTTTCTTTAGAAAGACAGATTTGGAGTTTCTTAGCACTTTACATTTCCATATACAGTTTAGAATAAGCATATCCATTTTGAAAACATAATCTGCTAGGATTTTAATTGGAAATTCAATGACTGTATGGATCAATTTTGGGGAAATTAACATCTTAACAATATTGAGTTTATAACCTATAGGCTTGTAATTCTATGCATTTATTTTTCTCCTTTAATTTTTCTCTATGTGTATGTATTAGTTTCCTGGGCTGCTGTAACAAATTACCACAAACTGAGTGGCTCAAAACAACAGAAATTTATGTTCTCACATCCATGGAGGCCAGAAGTCCAAAATCAGTTTCACTGGGCTAAAATTAAGGTGTAGTCAAGGCCACATTCTGGAAGCTCTAAGTGAGAATCCACTTAATTCTTCTAGCCTCTGATGGCTGCCAGCATTCTTGGCTTGTGACTGCTTCACACCCATCTTCAAGGCCAGATCTTCAAATTTCTATCTGCTCCATCTTCCCATCATCTTTACCTGTGTCAGTGTAAAATCTCCCTCTGATTCTCTTATATAAGGATATGTGTTATTACATTTTGAGTCCACCTGGATTATCCAGAGTAATTTCTGCAGCTCAAGATCCTTAACTTAATCATATCTGGAAAGATCATTTTTTTTTTTTTTTTTTGCAATATAAGTTAGCATTATATTTGTTTGTTTTAGTTATTCAGAAATCCAAGTATATTTTGTGTATTAACTTTGTCTCCAGAGACCTTGGTAAATTTAACTATTAATTACAATGGCTTGTCTGTGGATTAGTTTGAATTTTCCACATGCATGATCATATCTTCTGCAAATAATGTTTTTATTTCTCCCTTTTTATCCAATACCTTTAATTTCTTTTTCTTGTTTTATTGTATTGACCAGGACTTCAAGTACAATAGGAAATTGAATTGGTGATACTGGGCATTCTCATTCTCAAACACAGGTGGAATATTTTCAGCATTTCACTACTAGTGTGATATTTGCTATTGTTTTTTTTTCCTTGCAATTTTATTGAGATATAGTCACATACCGTACAATTATCCAAAGTGTGCAATCAGTTGTTCACAGTATCATCATATAGTTGTGCATTCATCACCACATTCAACTTTTGGACAGTTTCATTACTCCAAATTAATAAAAATAAAAATAAGAATAAAAATAAAAGTAAAAAAGAACACCCAAAACAACCCATCTCCCCCATCCTCCCCTATTATTCATTTACTTTTTTGTCCCCATTTTTCTACTCATCTGTCCATACACTGGATAAAGGGAGTGTGAGTCACAAGGTTTTTTATAATCACATGGTCACACTGTAAAAGCTATATACCTATACACTTGTCTTCAAGAAACAAGGCTACTGGGTTGCAGTTCAACAGTTTCAAGTATTTCTTTCTAGCTATTATAATACACTAAAAACTAAACAGGGATATCTATGTAATGCATAAGAATAACCTCCACAATGACCTCTTGACTCCATTTGAAATCTCTCAGTGCCTGAAACTTTGTTTTATTTCATTTCTCTTCCCACTTTTGGTCAGAAGGCTTTCTCAGTCCCTTGATGCCAAGTCCAGACTTATCCCCAGCAGTCATGTCCCATGTTGCCAGGTACATTTACACCCCTGGGAGTCATGTTCCACATGGGGGGAGGTCAGTGAATCCACCTGCCAAATTGGCTTAGAGAGAGAGGCCACATCTGAGCAACAAAAGAGGTTCTCTGGGGGTGACTCTTATGTATAATTATAAGTAGGCTTAGCCTCTTATTTGCAGTAACAGGCTTCATAAGGGCAAGCACCAAGATTGAGAGCCCAGCCTACTAAATTGGTAGTTCCCAATGTTCGTGAGACTATAAGGAATTCCACAGGTGGGTAAATTTAATATTTCCACATTTTTCCCAGTCCCTCAAGGGGACTTTTCAAATACTTCTTTATCCTCTGCCAAAATTACTCTGGGATGTATTGGGGCATGCACTAACCTGTACAAGCAAACCAGAGCTCACTTCCTATTCAAGGTTCCATGTAATTACAATGTTTGAATAAACTGACCATACAAGTTAAATTATACAACATGCTACAGAAAAATAAATATTTTCCACCAAATAAACATCTCTACCTTTGGTCTGACACAGAAGTTGGATTTTTAAAACACAGTCAATATCATCCTCTACCCTTTAGTGTGATTATCTTAGTCCTAACTAACTCCATTTCATTCATATCCCTAATTGAAGTCAGGTCCCTTTTCAGCTTCTTTAACCTTTGCTGTATGGGATAATGTTGACAGTCATAGCTACTGAACTCTAGCTCTGAGTCTCAGGTGTCACCAAGACACCTGAAGTTCCAGGGCCTGACCAAGTTATACACAAGAGCTCAGCATCTCAGAATTTAGAAATAACCATTACAACTCAGGAACAGAGGTAACTGCTGTAAGAACTTACAATCCAGGAAGCATTACAATAAGTCTTTCCCTGATAACCTATGCTCTCAGATTCAATTCTCAGAGTTTTCCCTTTATAATTAATCCATATTAGTGAGATGTTATAATGTCTGTCTTTTCATTTCTGCCTTATTTCACATAACATACTATCTTCAAGGCCCATTTACCTAGTTCCATACCTCACAACTTCATTTTTTCTTGTTGCCACTCAATATTCCATTGTATGTATACACCACAGTTCTACTGGTTTTTAAGATACTCTTAATAAGATTGAGGAAATTCCCTTCTGAACCTACTTATTAAGAGTTATTATCATGAATGGGTGTTGAATTTTATCATATGATTTGTTTAATTCTTTGTTAATGTGGTTAACTACATTATTTGATTTTCAAATGTTAAGTCATCTTTGCATCCCAGGCATAAACTCTAGTCTTTCATACATTGCTGGATTCAATTTGCTAATTTTTTTTAATAATAATAAATTTATGATATAGATAATATTAATAATGATAAAAAATAATGAATTTTTAATAGATTTCCATTTAATATGTTCATGAGAGAATTTGGTCTATAAATTGCCTTACTGTGCTGTTCTTTGCAAAGTGAGGTACTGAGATACAACAAGTCATAAGACAAGTTGGGAAGTATTTCTTTCCTATTCTCATTATGAAAGAGTTTGTGGACAGCTTGACCTATTTATCCCCAAAATGCTTGGAAAAATTCATTTGAATGCTATGTGGATCTGAAGCTTTCTTTGTCAGAATAGAGGTAACTGCTGTAAGAGCTTACAGTCTAGGAACCATTACAATAAAACTTCCTCTGATAACCTATGCTCTCAGATTCAATTCTCAGTTAATTAAGAATTGTGGATTCAATAATAATATGTAGTTATTAATATTCTTATTACTTCTTATATAAGTTATATAAGTAGTGTTTTTAAAAGTCATGCATCCATTTTATTTAAATTGTCAAATCTATTAGTATAAAGATTTTCATGATATCCTCATTGTATTTTTAATATCTATAGTGTTGTTCCATTTTTGCATTCTGTGCAATTTACCTTTCTTTTTTGTTCTATTTTTATGTTCTGTCTTGCTCAGAGTTTCTCAGTTTTATTGATCTGCCAAACAACTAACTTTTGGCTGTGTATTTTTCTGTATAGCATATTTGTTTCCTATTTGATTGATTTGTTTTTGTCTATATTCTTAGTTTGATTTACTATTATTTTTCTAACTTCCTGACACAAGAGCTTAGACAGTCAATTTTGGGGCTTGTTTTCCTCCTAGTATATGTGCTTAAGGCTATAAATTTCCCTTGAATCACTGATTTAACTATATCTCACTAGTTTGATATTGAATATCTTAATGATCATTTTGTTTAAATTATTTTTAGATTCTTGTGATATATTCTTTGATAAATGGATTACATAGTAATAGTAGTGAATTATTTTATTTCAAAATGTATTTAGAAGGTTATTCTTTTCTTCTAGCAGGGATTTTCTAGATTTTTTTAAAGTTATTGTTGTTATTGCTCTTGAATGCTAAATTAATTTCACCATGTTCAGATAACAAAAACAGAATAATTTTAATTCTTTAAAATTTGAGAAGTTTGGGAAGATGGTGGAGTAGAAAGCTCCAGGACTCAGTCCTTCCACCAGAACAGCTATTAAAAAGGTAGAAATTGTTTGAAACAGCTATTTTGAAATTCTAGGGGCCAGCATCCAGGAAAAAGTGGGAGGAAGAGGGTGATAAATTATGGTAAAGAACAGGAAATTGCTGTCTCTGCAAGGAGGCTACTGGCAAATTCTCAGGTCTATGGGTGACAGTTAGTTGAAGGGCTGCATTTGCTGGGCAGACCAAGAAAGCTCAGCTTTGAGAAGTCTTGCAAGAAGTTCTTGGTGCCCTTCCTAATTCCTTCCTCAGGGCCCTGTGGAGCTGGTGTGTGCCCCCTTGTGAGTCCATGGCCCTGTTTCAGCTGGAAAAGACTGATTTCGGAGGGTCTTCTTTAGCATGCCCCACTTCCCAGAATTTGCCTTTTAGGCAAAAAAAGTTTGAGAGCAGGAAAGGAGTATAAGAAACTATACAGGCAAAAAAGCTAGCGGACTTCAAACACCCTGGAGAGGGAGGTCTGTCACCTGGGAAATGGAGAGGACAAACAAACTCCTATAAACAGAGGAACTCCAAAAACAACTAACAAGCAAAGTCCAGGATAAGATAAGGCCCAGAAAGAGAGGGAAAGCCTTGTACCCTGCATTCTCCATGGACAGAACTTCTTGATAGGAGAGCTAAAACTCAAGAAAATCTCTGTTTTATCACCACTTGGTTACAAAATCAGGAAACAAACATCTCAGGAATGTTAATCTAATAATTAACATTTGAAAATATTTAAAAGTCCAGTGTGAAACAAAAGAGTACAAGACAAACAAAGAAATATGAAATGATGACCCATCCATAAGAAAAGGAGAGAAATCCAGAAAATGTCAACAAAGAAGACGAGAATGTGGACAAACTGAATGAAGCCTTTAAAACATGATCTTAAAAATCCTCAAGAGATGAAGGAAAATACAGAGAAAGAAAAAAGGGATGTCAGGAAAACAATGAACAAGCAGTATGAGAATCTTAGTTAACGAGAGAGAAATTTTTTAAAGGAACAAACAGAACCTGTGGATTTGAAGACTAAAATAACTGAAATAAAAAAAATGCCAAGAAGGGTTTCAAGAGCAGATTGGAGCTGGCAGAAGAAAGAATCAGTGAACTCAAAGGCAAGACACTTGAAATGAGTCAGGCTGAGGAGCGCAAAGGAAAAACAATTATTAAAAGCAAAAATAGCCTAAGATAGTTATGGGGCACCATCAAGCATAGCAATATATGCATTATGGGAGTTCCAGAAGGAGCAGAAACAGAGAAAAGGGAAGAAGGAATAATCAAAGAAATAATAACAGTAAACTTCCCAGGCTTAGCAAAAGATGTGAATATGTACAACCAAGAAGCTCAGAGAACACCAAACAAGATAAACATGAAGAAAAATATACCCCATCATATATTGACTGCACTGTTGAATGCAAAGGGCAAGGAAAGAGTTCTAAAAACTGTGCCCAAAGCATAAGCACTAAAAGAAAATATACATAGATAATATGACTTCATCAAAATTAAAACTGTTGTGCCTCAAAAGTCTTTATCATGAAAGTAAAATGAAAACCTACACAATAGGCAATAATATTGGGATAACAAATATCTGATAAATGTTTAATACCCAGAATATATAAAGAAATCCTTCTACTTAGCAACAAAAAGACAAACAACCCAATTTAAAAATGGGCAAAAGATTTGAAAAAAACCTCTCTCCAAAGGAGATATACAAATGGCCAGACAGCACATTAAAAAGATGCTCAACATTATAAGCTATCAGGGAAATGCAAATCAAAACAAAAATGAGATACCATTTCACACCCACTTGAATGGCTGCCATTAAAAAAACAGAAAATAAATGTTGGAGAGGATATGGAGAAATAGGAACACTCATTCATTGCTGGTGGCAAGGTACAGTGGTATAGTGACTGTGGAAGACAGTTTGGCCATTCGTCAGATAGATAATTATAGGAATACCATATGACCAGGCAATCCCACTGCTAGGTAAATTCCCAAAGAACTGAAAACAGGGACTCAAAATCTGCACATCAATGTTCTTAGCAGCATTGTTCACAATTGCTAAAAGATAGAAGCAAACCAAGTGCCCATCAACTGATGAATGGATAAATAAAATGCAAAATATGCATGCAATGGAATATTATTCAGCTGTAAAAAGGAATTACATCTTGACACCTATTATGATATGGATGGACATGGAAGACATCATGTTGAGTGAAATAAGCCAGACATAAAAGGATAAATATTGTATGAGTTCACTGATTTGAGATAATTTGAATACACAAACTCCTAGAGTCAGAATATAGAATTAAGGTTACCAGGGGATGGGATGGGGATAGGGAATGGGAAGGTAAGGCTTAAAATGTGCAGGGTTCCTATTTGGAATGATAGAAATGTTCTGGTAATGGATGGTGGTGATGGGAGTGCAATATTGTCAATGTAATTAACAGCACTGGAGTATATATTTGAATATGATTAAAAGGGGAAATGTTAGATTGTACACATGGCAATAGAATAAACATTTTTAAAAATCCATGGTGGTACACTACACAAACAGTGAACCCTAAGTTAAACCATGGGCTATAGTTAATAGTACAGTTATAAAAATGTGCTATCATCAATTGCAACAAATGTTCCACACCAATGCAAAGTGTTAATAATAGGGTGGCATACAGGAAGCTTGTGTTTTATGCATGATTGTTATGTAAATATGCAACTTCTCTAATAAAGATAAAAACAAAAAAAATTGATGAAACTTGTTTTATAACTCAGAGTAGGGTCTTAAATTTGGCTGAAATTCCATGCATGTAATTTTGACAATAATGTAAATTCTGTCATTGTTGGGTGCTGTTCTCTATATATGTCATTATGTCCATTTTGTTAATTGTGTCATTCTATATCCTTATGAATTGTTTTTTGTTTGCATATTCTATCAGCTATTGCAAAAGGATTGCTAAAGTTTTCCTTCTGTGAATGAGTCTATTTCTCCTTTTAATGTTTTGTCAGTTTTGCCTTATATATGAAGCTATTTTGTTGGGAACATACACATTTAGAATTGTTATAGCTTCCCATTGTATTGGCCACTTTATCATGACAAGATATTGCTATTTCTCTAGTTATTCTTCTTGCCTTACAGTCTAGTCTTCTATTAGTATAGCTGACCCAGATTTCTTTTGGTTGGGGTATGCATGATATATTTTTCCATTTTAGGTTTACCATTTTGTTGTCCTCATATTTAAGGCATACTTCTTATTTGTATCTTTACCCCCTCTGATAAATTTTCCTTGGAGTATCTAGTTTCCAACTTTTCATTTTAGATCCATTAAAATAACCAACATTTCCACTAGTATCTCTGTTCTTGAGTCTCAGAATTCTGTTCTCTATAGTATGAGATAGCACATATGGCTATATCAAATATTTTCTTTTAAATTTCTTGAATTTTGTACTTTAATTTCATTAAAGGTTGATTTTCTTTAATTTTGTACTTTAATTTTATATATCTACTTGATTACACAAGTAAAGCATGAGCACAAGCTCTTTAAAGAAAAGACTAAAAGTATACAGAAACATATTGAGTGAAACCAAAATTTCCTCTAACACTACCCCCTCATTTCTCTTTTCTCAGAGTTAACTGCTGTTAATAATCTATTGTGTATCCTTCTAGAACTAGAGCTGTCATATGTATTTTTGAGCCTGTGTATTTTCTATCATATCATGCTTGGCTCTGATTATGTTGGGTGTAAGACGTGATGCTCTCATGCAGAAATATGGTTCAAAGCTCTGGTCCCAGACAAATGAAAATAAGAAGGTCTTTCCCTATCCCCTCCCCTCAGTTATTCAAGTTTCTTGTCCTTCCTCTTCCCAGTAAAATATTTTAGCTATTTCCCAGAACTTCGATGAACTTTAATTGCTTCAAGCAAAGACATGACTTCCATTTCCTGGAGCATGTCAGAAATGTAGGTGATGCATCCATTTCAACCAAGGTTAATTTCAACAATCTCAGCTTTACACTTAAGTAAAGTTTATCATCACTTAATTATTGAACAAGGCTTAATGCTGAATATCTTCCATGGAACAGATTCCTAGCTTTATTTTATGACTTTTTACATATAACTTATTTCTTTTTTAATGTGATTTTCATTTCCATTGCATTTTACCTTAAAGTTCTTATGTATATAAACAGTTAAAAATTTCAGACTAATGAAGCATGCAGAGAAAGGCAAAATTATTCATAACATTATTTAGCTTACAGGTTATAAGTCAGCACAAGTTCAACAAGCCTGTGTGGTACAGTCAGCAGAGAATTACCGTCAGCAGACTCCTAAATAAGAATTTTATGCATTCAATTGAAGCATAATTGTAATGGCCCAGCTTTAGTTTTGAAGTCATTAAATCTAGGCTTGTACTATTTTGTAGAATATGTTTTTCATAAAATAAGACCAGTAGCAACTATTAATGCTATATGAGAATTGATGATTTCCAAATTTCAGTAATTTGTGTCTCTGATATGGTCACACTTAGTTCTATGTTCATGTGAACTAGAAATATACTTTGTTTCTATGAGGCTAGCTTTTCTATCCAAATGCTTGATTCCTCCTCCTTTATCTTTTTTTTTTTTTGGCATCTTCTCTGTCATTTGCTTTTCTTTTTTCTTCAGTATGCAAACTCTCTCCCTCCACACAGGCTCCTCATCTTCAAATATTCATCATCTCTCCATCCTTAAGCAAGTATAATCTCTTCCCTTCATCTCCACTTATTCTTGTTTGTCCTGCTCTTTTTTCTCAAATTTCTTGAAAGCGTTTGCTTGCAACTTCTATTTTCCTTTGCCGCTCTATTCCTTAGTTCACTGTTCATTTTCACCACTAGCTACTGAATCTCCCTTCAGCAGTTCACAATATTGATAACTGCTTCCTTTTGTGTGAAAATCGGTTTTCCTTTGGTTTTCATGCCATGACTCACACTTGCCTGGTTCACTTCTGCTGTGACTCCTTCCTCTGTGATGCTTTTACCGACTCTGTGCACTGGCTGTCCAGGATTATATTCTCACAACTTTTCTTGTAAATGCTGCTCTCCTGGGCTAGTCTCATTCACTCTGCAGTTGACTAACAAATCTTTTTTCTTTTTTCTTAAAATAATTATAGACTTACAAGAAGTTGAAAATGTAGTATAGAAAGATCCCATGTACCCATCATCCAACTTCCCACAGTGGTGACATATTACATAATTATAGTGCATTATCAAGTCCAGGTAATTAATTGGCTAAATATAGTTAACTAGACTACAGACTTTACTTGGATTTTACCAGTTTTTACATGCACTCATAATTTTTGCACAGCTTTATGTCTAGTTCTATGGCATTTTATCATATGAATAAATTCATACAACCATTACTACAATCAAGGTACAAGACTATCCCATCACTGCAAAGGAACTCCCTTGTGGTGTTTTTTTCTACTCACACACCTTTCCTTCCCTGAACTCTTGACAACCACTTATCTACTCCCCATCCCTATAATTTGGCCATCTCAAGAATGTTTTGCAAATGGAATAATAGAGTATGCAATTTTTTGAGATTAGCTTTTTTCACTCAGTATAATGTCCTTAAGATCCATCCAAGTTGAAGCCTGTAAAGTTTTTTTTTTTCCATTTTGTTGCTGAGTAGTTGTGTTAGACTGAATTACACACACCAACAGAAGGCATGTTCTTAATCTTAATCTGCATTACTATGGTGTGAATCCATTTCTAAATAGGACCCTGTAAAGATTTATTATCAGGTAATGTGTGGATTCCTCTGTGAATAGGATCTTCTAAGAGCCTATTTAAGTGTGGCCAAACTGAACGAGTGTGGGTCTTAATCTGTATTACTAGGGGCTTTATCATGAGAAGCCAGAAACCACTGGAAACCGGAAGAGCAGACAGAGGAGGGACAGGTCGCCATGTGAGGGAGGACTGCCGTCCCAGAACCTGACAGACCTGACAAGCTTGGCCTTGCTGATATCTTGGTTTTGGACTTCTAGCTTCCCAAACCATGAGTCAATAAACTCCTGTTATTAAGCCAGCCAGTGTGGTATTTGTCTTAGAAGCCTGGCAAACAAAGGCAGTTTTTTTCCACTAAATATTATTTAGCTATTTGCTCAGTGAAGAACATATGGATTGTTTCTAGTTTGGGTCTCTTACAAACAAAGCTGCTATGAGTATTCGTGTGCAGGTTTTTGCATGAACATAACTTTTCATTTCTCTAGGATGAATGCCCTGGAATGCTATAGCTGGGTCGGGTCCAACCAGCAATGTCTGAGTGATCTAGTTTCTCCACATCCTCGCTACCATTTGGTGTTATCAGTGCTTTTTATTACCATTCTAATGGGTATGGAGTCTCACTGCAGTTTTAATTTTTGTATTTCCTTAATGGCTAGCAATGTTGATCATCTTTTCATGGGAAGGGTGAAGTCATTTCCCATGAATTATTGTTTTCTTACTATTGAGTTTAGAGAGTTCTTTTTATATTTGTCAGATCCTTTGTCAGATATTTGATTTGCAAATATTTTCTCCCAGTTGGTGGCTTATCTTTTTATCCTTTTCACATGGTCATTTACAGAATAAAAGTTTTCAATTTTGATGAAGCCCAAGTCATGAATAATTTTCTGTTATGGATAATGCTTTTGGTGTCATGTGTAAGAATTCTTTGTCTAACTCTAGGTCATAAAGTTTTCCACCTGTGTTCTCTTGTCAAACTTTTATAGTTTTAGTTTGATATTTAGGTTTATACTCTGTTTTAAGTTAATTTTTGTATGATGTGTGAAATTTAGGTCAGGTTCAGTTTTGGTCCAATGGTTCTAGCACCGTTTGTTGAAAGACTATCCTTGATTTGTTGAATTATTTTTGTACTCCTGACACCTATCAGTTGGATATATTTGTGTAGGTCTATTTCTGTGCTCTCAATTTTGTTCCACTGATCTGTATGTGTCTATTTCTATGCCAATACCACACTATTTTGGTTACTACAGCTGTATAGTAAGCCTTAAAATTGGTAGTGTCTGATTCCTCCTACGTTACATTTGTTTTTCAAAAATTTTTGGGTATTATAGTTCCTATGCCTTTTCACAAAAATTTTAAAATATGCTTGAGTAACACATCTTTGACCTTAACTTCTGTCCTAAGTAGACTTGCCAGATTTAGCGTATAGAATACAGTATGATTAGTTAAGTTTGAATTTCAAATAAATGGAAAATATTTTTTTATGTATATGCCAAATATTGTATGGGGCATGCTTATTCTAAATAATTGTTTTTTACTTATCTGAAATTCCATTTTTAGCTGAATATCTTGTATTTTATCTGGCAATCCTACCTCAGAGCCCCAGGAGAAAGAAAATCTTTTTACCTGGTTATCATACAGATACCTTAAATTAATGCATTGAGTTTATTATTTTAACTCTTACATTTACATCTCTTTCTGAATTCCTATTTCAGTTGTGACTCTACACCTGGGAGCCTGAGCTTCAAGCTGAGAGCAAGCCTCAACTTCTTCCTCTCTTTCACACTTCGTCTCATTGGTCAGCAATTTTTTTGTGTTATTGAAACTTCATTTATGCATAGCCTCTTGCCTCAATAGTCATTGTTTTTCATTTACTGGCTCTCATCATCTTTTTCAGGAATGCGGCCCCATTTTCCAGTCCATCTCTATATTACCACCAGAGCTGTAATATATCATAGAGTTTCTTAACCCAGGGCCTTGAGTCTATATTTATCACTCTTTTCAATTCTCTTTCCTCATTTTCATTTGCCTCCTTCAAGAGTTACTCTTTTTGGTTGTGCCATGGGAGCAGGCATGTCTAGGTTGGTGATTCAGGATAAAGGCCAAGGTCTAGATGATCAAGAAAGGAAAGCTGGTTCTGTCGTGACCTCCATCTGGGGCTGGGAGATCCATCAGTTTATCAGCCCTGGCACAGTGGGCAGTTTGGCAACAATGGATAAATATATAAATGTAAATAGCTATAAAGTGAGGGGTCTCTAGGCCAGGGTCCACTCTACAGCTTAAGTGGAGATCTAGCTCAACAAGGATGTTGCTGGAGCATGGATGATGTGCCAGTTTGGATATATTATGTCCCCCAAAACACCATGTTCTTTGATGCAATCCTGTAGAGGCACATGTATTTAGTCTTGATTAGGTTGGAACCTTTAGACTGGCTGTTTTCATGGAGATGTGACCCACTCAACTGTAGGTGATAACTCTGGATTATTTCCATGGACGTGTGGCCCTGCATATTCAGCGTGGGTCTTAATTAAATCACTGGAGCCTCATGAGAGCTCAGACAGAAGGAACTCACTGCTGCAGGTTAGAGAGACATTTTGAAGATGGCCATTGAAAGCTGATGTTGACATTTTGGAGAATGCCATTTTGAAATGCAACCTGGGAGCAAGCAGATGCCAGCCACGTAACTTCCAAGCTAACAGAGGTTTTCTGGAAACCAACCACCTTTCTCCAGTGAAGTCACCCTATTGTTGATGCCTTAAATTGGACACTTCTATGGCCTAAGACTGTAACTTTGTAAGCAAGTAAACCCCTTTATAAAAGCCAATCCATTTCTGGTTTTCTGAATAATGGCAGCATTAGCAAACTGGAACAGATAGGTATGCTTCATAATTCGTGGGACCCATCTTCAGCAGCAACTCTCTGTGGCAATAATGGAGGCAAAAGGCAGCTGAAAAATGAGGCTCACAGAGAAATGCATTATATTGTGCTTGTCCTCTTTTCCTTGTGCACTTTTTTTTTTATGTAGCATGTGCTGGATTTTCTCTATGTCACTGCATAAATAAAACATTGCACATTTCCTGTTTCTTTAAAGAATCACTTCCACCCTAACCACATTACTAGAGTGTCAATAGATCCACTAATCCACTTCTATAAACATATGGTCATGAGGTCTGTGATTTCAAGGTCACATTTCACAGGCTAAACCTTCTGCACCCTCTTTGCCTCTATGTCTGCACCCACCAGAAGCCCCAGCTGAACAGCCTTGCTATGACCATAGGTGGCATCCCATTAAAAGTTATGTCTTTCCAGTCTGAGTGTCATTCATGATCTTCTACGATTGTTTTGCTGATTTATTTGCTTGAAGGAAGTTATTTGCCTTTGTACCTGTTTGGGGCAAGAAGATATTAGATTTGGTCAGAATTGTCTGTCTTAAAAACAATAAACCTTCTTTGCTATATTCTTTTTCACTTTTCTCCTTTGAAGCTTCCTCCTTTGTCATATCTGGGGGTTACAGATTAAGGCCAATATTGGCACACATCAAAATCCCACTGAAAATTGGAGAAAACCACACAGTATGTTTAAATTTTCTCCTGTCTTTCTTGCTGTCTTCCCATTTGTTTGTACCAGGCTTCCTAGCTGCCTTGTCTTTGTATCTGGGAACTCAGGCTTACCTGACCATTTTGGGAAATTGTTGTGACAACTCAGAGAAATTTTTTTTTTAATGTGGGCTGCAAAGCCTCCTGGGAAAGGTAATGCACTTTGTCCACTGCTGGGGTTAAGACCTGTCTGGGAAAACCTGGTAAGTGATTGGGTGGCCTGACTGCTGAGGGAGCCGAGGACACACCTAGTGGACATTGCCCAGCCCTCACCTTCCCCCCACTTTTCTACTGTGTGCAGATGTTTTAATATGTTTCCATTCCACAGCTCTGGGGAGATGTTAATCCAATGGAATGACCTGACCATACCTTATATCTAGCTAGGGGGTCAACAATAAGAAGGGATAAGGGGTATGGGATGTTTTGGGTTTTCTTTTATATTTTTACTTTTTATTTTTCTTTATGGAGTAACGAAAATGTTCTAAAATTGATTGTGATGAATGCAAAACTATGTGTTGATACTGTGAGCCACTGATTGTAAACTTGGATGGATTGATGGTGTGTGAATATATCTCAAGAAAATTGCATTAAAAAAAAACAACAAAACAAAACTGAAACCAGGAACCAGCAGCCATAGCAGCTGCTTATCAGCAGTTGGGAGGAACTCTCAGTGGCAGGGACCCCTCCTCCTGGGTTGCATAAATACCAGTGCCCTTGGGACAGCACAGATTTGTCTCTCCTCTCCGATAGGAAGCGGGGCATGCAGGGCTGCCATCCACTGAGCCTGGGAGAGCGGCCACGATGGGATCTCTTCCCTTTTTGGACTTTTTGTGCTGGAAGTTTCTGTTGTGCCTGAGCCTGTGTTCCCATGAGTCACCATCTACACTGACAAAAGTCCTTTTGAAGGCAGGAGCTGAAGAGACGCTAAGGTGAGAGAACACATCCTGAGGGAAGAAGGCTCTGGTCACAGTGAGCTTGACTCAGTTACTCATGGTTTCTTTCCTGGAAGCAAATATCAGCCATAAGTACTCCATTGTTGCCTTTACACTAATTTGCCTTCCTGCCAACTGCAGGTCCTAGGGAGAGAAAAAGGCTGTAAGTTAAAAAATAAAGTGTGTTTTTTGAATTCTGAAACATAAAGGGGGACAAACTCTGTTCTGGGTGCCCTCTAACAGGATAAAATGTAAAACCAAGCAGACATTCATTCTTATTTCATTTCAGGACTTCACTTAGATCCAGCTTTCTGGCCAGCCACTAGAGAGAAACTCTATGACCAGAGGAAATGCTGGAGAAACAGCAATCGCTGAGAAACAAGCAGGGGAAGGTGTGGAATCCACTGAGGCAATTGAGAATCAAGTCAGGGAGCCAGGAAACTTCCTTCTTTACCCAATGATCTAGCTGTGGCCACTGGCAAGGAAGCTGAGGGACCTCTCGTGTAGCATGGCTGCATAGAGAGATTTGTTCTTAAGCAGGTGTGAAAACACCTAGTGGACCTCCCAGGAATCTTTGGAGGAAGGAGGTCCTCAGCCAGGGAAATGCTGGTGGGCTTTTACATTAACACTTACATTTTATTAAGTTTAATTGATCTGGTTGGTAGGGATATTTGTAGACATTATACATTACATTTGAAAATATAATAGTATGATGCCCACAGAAAGGTAATAATTTTGGCAGGACTCACATTAAGTTTTAAACCTTAGGGCAACATGTGGTAAATGTTTCATACACATAATGCAAAGCAGAAGGTTAAGTCTTCATTAAATCAAATTTGGCTACTTAGGCCATCATTCCTACATATAATCCTTTGGATTGAGAATCCATAGATTTGATATATGGGTTGCCCAGTTCTCAGTGAGAAATCCCAGGGGAAAGAACATCTATTAACCCAAAAGAGAAAGGCTATTTGCAGTCATATTCTGCACACGCGTGTGTGCCATGCTTACACAAATACATACTCCCTCATGCATGTAGCCTAACTTTCCCATACTGATTATCCAGAGTCAAAAAATATACTTAAAGAATGTGTTTGCTTTCTTGCTGGATATTGAAATATCATATAATTACAATAATTTAAATGTTGTAATCCTGGCCTAAGAATTAGAGAATCAGATTTATGAAACAGAATAGAAAGTACAGCAATAGACTCAAGTAATACAAGAATTTGATAGAATTTCAAAACAAACCATGAAAAATTGGATGTTATTAGGAAAATTGGGTAGCTATCTCTTCTAGTTTGCTAAAGCTGCCATTATATATAAATACCAGAAATGGATTGGCTTATTAGGTTACAAATATGCAGTTCTAAGGCCATAAAAGTGTCCAAACTAAGGCGTCAACAAGAGGATACCTTCACTGAAGAAAGGCCGATGCTGTCTGGAACACTTCTGTCAGCTAGGAAGGCACATGGCTGGCTTCTGCTGGTCCTTTGCTCCTGGGCTCTGTTTTCAAAATGGCTATCTCCAAAATCTCTGAGCTGTTGTCTCTCTTCACTTCTCTCTCTCAGCTCCTGTGCATCCTTGCTTGTTCTCCCAAGGCGTTTCTCTCTAAGCCTCTGGGGGTCCTCTCTTAGCTTCTCCAGGGCAAACTCTGGGCTTCATCTCTTAGCTTAGCACCTCCAAACATCTTTCTGTCTGTATCTCCAAGCATCTGGGTCTGTGTCACCCCCTGAGCTCTCTCTTAAGGACTCCACTAAACTTGATTGGTGGGCTCACACCTCCATGGAAATAATCTAATCAAAAGATCCCACCCATAATAAGTCTGCCCCCACAAGATTGCATTAAAGAACATAGGCTTTCCTTCCTGGAGTACAATAACAGTTTCAAACTGGCACACTATCTTAAAAAAAAACAAAGCTGTACTCTTTAAACCAAGAAAAATTCCAGATGGATCAAAGATTTTAAAAATAATAATAATAAAACCACAGAAGTGATAGAAGAAAACATGGGACAATTTAAAAATACAATTCTAAATTTTATGCAAAATCCTGAAGCCACAAAGTAAAATATTGATATAAGTTCAGCTACAAAAAATATTCCACTGCAAAAACATAAACATGGCCAAAAGAGGGAAATTGGAAGAACATTTGCAACTCATATTACAGACAAAGGGATAATTTTGTTAATGTTATCAGGCCTTTTAAAATCCAAAAGAAAAAGACCAATACCGAATAGAAAATTTGGCAAAGATTATAAACAAGAAGGGGAGTATAAGTGTTTCTAAAACATATGAAATACATAAAGCCACACTTAAGAGAGGCAAATCAAAGCTGTAAATGAGATAATTTGCTACACATCATATTTGCAAAGGTTTTGTCAACACACAATATTGACATTGGTGTAGACAAACAGGCTCTTCTGTATGTCAGCTCAACAGTTTGATAGTATCCATTAAAATATAAAATACACATATCCTTTCAACTAGCAAAGCCCTTTCTATATAGAAATATAGTTACATTCATGGAGTCAAGAGATGACCTATGTACTTTGAAATCATTGTAGTAATGTTGATAATTAAAAAGATCAAAAGCAACTTAAATATGTTTGGTAAGATACTGGTTAAAATTGTTGTTTTTGTATTGTGGAATGCTATGTAACAATTCAAAATAATGAGTCAGTTGTAATCTGTCTCCAAGATATTGTTAAAGGGAAAATGCAAAGTTCAGAACGGTGTGCATAGTATGCTGTCATTTGTATATATTCATTTCCTATATGCAAAGAATTAACTCTGTGTATATTCCAAGAAGTCACAGTATCTTGGGAAGGGGAGCTAAGACACTTGTTTCTGGCAGATAAAATGGGTGCCTGAGGGATAGTGGCAGGTGAGAGAATTCCTTTTTACTGGATGCCTTTTTGTACTTTTTATAGTTTATCTTTCATGCACGGATTAACTATTCCAAAAATGCTTATCTTAATAAAAATGATTATAATCGCAAATTTAAATATATGAATGACAGCTCCGAATCTTTGCCATATAAGCATCCCTCCTACCCTCTTTCTCAGGTGTTTTCCTCAGTGCTTGCAAACAAAACCAGCAGCTTCCCTTTCTTTTCTTGCCTGAAGGCACATCTGTTCAAGATGTGAGGCAAGTATTTTTGTTTTGGTATTTTCTTTCCAAATGTAGCAGAATCCTAAGAGAAGAGCTGATACTTTGAAATGTTAACGTTACAAGTTTAATTGTTGGTGTATTACTTGCAACTAGAACAAGGTGTATTAATCTTGGCACTATTGGCATTTTGGCCCAGATAGTTCATTGTTGTGAGGGGCTGTCTTGTTCAATGTATAATGTTTAGCACCAATCCTGCCCTCTTCACTAGATGCCAGTAGAAATTGATCCTCCGAGTAGTGACAACCAATGGAAGCCACCCTGCTCAAGTTGTGACAACCCAAAGAGTCAAATGTTCCCTGGGGCTCCCCATTCTTCCCCTAAGTTGAGAACCACTGAATCAGAGAGTCAATAAGCATTTATCTAGTTATGGTGTACTGCAAGGTTCTGAGCTTGCCAATATGAAGCACATACAGTCTTTTTTTTCAATATATGAAAAACAATGTACGGTAGATTGGCACTGAATGGAAGTTTGTGTATCTTTTGATAGAAATAGACACTCTCCTAATTACTTAATCCTTAAATGAATAGATATTTGATTTTTAAAATAAAAATTCATCACATTTCCTCAGGAAAAATTCACCACCAATTTTTGAAGTTGTTGAAAGTTATGATTTTACTTGACAACATACATCAAACTATTGTGCCAAATTTTGACAAAACTAGGATGTTTTGTAGTAAAGGAGTGATGTTATTTAAATATTTGAACATTTTTGCCTTAAAATAAATGTAAATTTCTTTTAAAATATCACATAAATTTAGTCTTCTAAAGAATATTAATTTATAATTAAAATATAATTTTATGTTTTTAAAAACTTGACAAAAACTAGCTGCTAAGTGAATTTTCAGTGAGATGACATTTTAAAGAAAATAAGAGCCAACTTTGGTAATGAAAGAAAACTTTGAGTTCTTCACAAGTAAAACTCCAGGACAATTCTAATCCTTTCACTCATAGTTATGAACTCTTACATGGCGGATTTGAAGTCTTATGCTGGTGGATTTCATTTGTTAAGTTGGCTGCTTAACAAACTTGAATTATACATACTGTTAGGCCTCTCTAGTTGTTATTAATTCCATATAGAAAAATTACAAAGACCTTTTTCCACAATTACGGTTAATGTTATAAGGGGAGAAGGATATAAATAAATGGGAAGTGGAATATTCTTGGCAACATAGGGTTTGATAGACATCATCTTTAGGACAACAAAATTATTTTCTTAATTTATACACCCCCACATGTTAAAAGGCATTTTATCAGGGCTAAGTTGATAGTCCAATAAATTCCATTGTTTGTCTTCCAGATTGTTGCTGTAAATTGTGATACATATTTGTGTAACCGTATGTTTATTTAAACTCAGAAGTTTATCTACAGAACACTGAAAATTCACTCTATAACACAATAGAGACAAACTTAGTATGTGGTGTGCTATGGGTTTTCAGTCATAGGGAAAAAGTAACGGAGTGTAAAATTTCCTTGTGGCATTTTAAACAGCAAGGAAGATAAATCCTTTCATTCTCTGGTACTCATTACCTTTTCCAACTTAGCTGCAAGATATAACTATGAAAACATAGCTGTAGGCTTTTGAATTTTTAAAAATACTTTTTATTAGCATTTTTTATAACTTCAAAACATCCCTCAAATCTAGCTGTTTCTCACCATTTCCGCCCCTCTACCCTGGCCCCAGCCACCATCATCTCTCACCTAGACTATTTCTCTGTCTTTTAAATTGGTCTCCCTGCTGCCACTCTTGTCCCCCACCATCTGTTTTCAGATGATAGAGCAATCTTTTAGAAAACTAATTCCGATCGTGTCGTTTTCCTGTTGAGCTTCCTTCAGTGATTTCTCATTGGACAAAGGATAAAATGTCATGTTCTTTACAACTTCTAGATGGCTTTATTTGATGAGATACCACCTTACTCCTCCATCTTTATCTCCTACAATCTCTCCTTTGGCTGGACTTCAGCAGTACTGGTATACTTTCTGTTCCACAAGCGTGCCAAACTCTTTCCCATCTTTGAGGCTTTATAGTCACTGGTCTCTCTGCTTGGAATCCTTTTCCCTAGTTACCCCAGGCTGGCTCCTCCTTTTTCCTCAACGAAGTCTTAGAAGTCTTTCTGATCCACTTTCTTAGAAGCCTTTCTGATCCACTTATCTATCTCGAATAGCAGATAGTCCTATTTTACTACTCCACACTAGTCACCCTCTATCCTTATATTCTGTATTACTTCTTTGCTTTCTCCATGCTTTTATCACTAAGTGAAATTATATTATTTGTGCTTTTTATATTTATTTACTCTCTGTCTTCGTCTACTAGTTTGACACCCCATGAGAATGGGTACCTAATCTCTCTTCGTTAGCTCTGATAGCTTCTAGCACAGTATAGGGGCTGAACAAATGTTTGTTTTTTTTTCTTTTTTAATGCATGAATGAATGAATGATAGATAAAAATGTGGTTATAACAAGCTAGTGGATTTTACTGATTAATTGCATTCACTGATTAATTGCTTTCACATGAAGCGACACATGATGGTCATAGCCACTAAGAAGCTTAAGAATCTCCTTCTTAGCCTAAAGCATGCCTGTTGGGTTTTTGCCCTGTTTCTGCTCCCTTATCCCCATAGTACAGCCTTTGCACTCATCACCTCCTGCCACACTCTGCTGATTTTTCTGTTGTACACTGTGTACTCCCTAAGAACAGACCTCTCCTACTCTGTTTCCACATTAGTTTCTTGTTCAACATAGCATTCAGTAAAATTCGAATTTTTTATTTACTGAGGAAAATCTAAGTTTTATACGTATCTCACTATATATCTTTCAGAAAACTCATGTACCTAACTTTAGACCTGCCTGTCATTTCTTTGGAGAATGGAGAACATGACTCTTGTGACATGAAGTACAATACATTTCCTTTAAACCTCATGAAAATAATTTATTTTCACATTATCACACAAGCAAACTGCATGAATTCATTTTACTTTGGAAATACTACCTTTCAAGACTGATTTAGGGTTATTCTTTGGATACTAAGCTAAAATCTTACAATGTACATATTTCAGATCCTCAAGTTTAGTTATTAATTTAGAAGAGTGCATTTCTGATTAAATTTGGAAGAAATAAAATTACTGCTTCTTTGCTAAATGTTTATTTCCTATACCTTTAGAAAAGGATATAAAAGTATATAATAGTATCCATATTTCTACAGCAATATTTGACTTTCTAAGTGACTTTAAACATATTGACTCATTTGAGTTGATTCTATAAAGAATATAGAATGTCAGAGTCCCTCGATAACTATTAATTATCCAGGCTACCTTACTTAAATCATTTATGGAAAACACCCTAAATTTCTCCACTTTAATGAAAATAAACTATTAATTCCATTCTTAATTATCTTTGTGTTTTCATTAGTGGTTGTTATTTTCAATTTTATAACATGTTCATCACAAATTCTAGCACACTTTCGGGCAATTGTTTCTTAATTTCGTCAGAAAATCTGAAAGTCAACCTGCTCCCCAAACCTGAAGAGAGAAGATGCTGTCCTACATATTGAGTTTAAATAGAGTAATTGCAAGTTAATGAGAGGAAACATGAAACTAGTAGGTCATTTGTACCAGAGGATTTATATTGGTCAAAACAATTTAATCTTGACTTAATTTGGTTTGACATAAATCCAAGAATACATGATGAGGAAATAAACAAAGAACACCCAAATGAGAACAAAGGCCATTTTATTCAGAACTTGCTATAGCAAGAGAGTCAGCCTCCATCACTTGCTCTTGGCAGAGACTCACAGGCAGGGGAGTGGGAACCTTTGTAGTGGAAAGAAGAGAAGACTTGAGGTATGCCCTGAATGAAGGCCGTTGCCATGGGGAAGCTGGAGGCAGGCTAAGTGGTGCATCAATGTGATTGGTGAGGGATGCATATTTGACTTTCTCCACTTGGTCCTAAATTGGAAGCAAGAGCAACAATTAAGGAAGCTGACAGTTATGGATTAAGTCCTGGCTATTTTGGGTTAATGGTTACAGCGATGTAGTTTGACTTCCTGGGATGTTTACTGTAGTTAGTGGCCAGCTCCTGGACTAATTATTGCAGGTAGTGGGCCAGAGTTTTCTGGTCTGATTACTGTTGATGGTTGGTCAGAGTTTCCTGGTCATTATCCAATTGAATATTCAGTCTCTCCAGGATCATGCCATCTGCCTTAGCTTGACAGTCATTGTTGTGATTATCTTTTAGCATCTTTAAAAAACAAAACTGAAATACCATTTTATAAACAATAAGAAAGAGATCTAAACCTAATTTTTCAAGAAAGCATCTTGTCACTAATTGTTATGAAACAAATCCAATCAGAGTTCTTTTTTTACTTTGGTTCATACCACATAGTGTTTATACAGTCTGAATTCTGTGCTTTATCAGTGCTGCCATAATATCAGGTAACCAGATGAAGACCCTGATATATATATATATATATATATACTCTAATAACAAGAAACAGCACAGTGAACAGAAAGCATGCTGAATGTTCTTGGATTTGGGATAATGTACAATGTTCACCAGGAATATTATTTTCCACTGACTACTTTTATTTTTAATAGATGCCTTCTTGAAAGATATATATATATATAGATATATATATATAGATATATATAGATATATTTAATCAATGATGGTTGATTTTTTAAAAACTTTGATAGGTTATAATGATTAGCTCAAGAAGCCAAATATAAGTAAGGTTTTGATTCAAATTCAGACTTCATAATCTAATAAATAAACAAAAAACAAAATTCAACATGGTACACAGAAGTCATTCATCATGGCATCTAGAGTTTTGTAAAGCTTGAATTTAAATCAATAGTAGTCTAGAAGAAATAGTTTACCCCAAAATGAGACTTGTGACTCACCCCCCAAGCCATAATATACCTGTTTTTCAAAATAAAGGCAAGTGAATTATAGACTTTAGAAAGGCATTTCATGTGAAAATTGCTGTTTGAAAGAGGGCACTAGTTTTTCATTTCAAATTAACAATATAATGCACCACCAAAGGTGCTGATTTGCTTAATCTATTGTAAACTAGAAGTTTTATTAATAAAGAAGACTGCTTTGATAACATGCTCCATTAAACTGCATTTCCAAATGTGTAGTTAATTCTCATGACCATTAGATTAATGGTATCAGGTATGTGCTTTCTTTTTCTTTCTTTCTTTCTTTCTTTTTTTTTTTTTTAATACGTCAACCATCCCCAAATGCCTTCTGAACTAATCGGAAATGCAGTGGCTGGGTAAGCAAATAGACCTGCCTGCATGTTCTTTGTAATACCCAGAGG